>NC_083101.1:103695511-104025785 GCF_949774975.1 Lagenorhynchus albirostris
CGCAGCAACCCCGGGTGTCCCCGTCGCCCCGTTCAGCCCCAGCGTCGCTCACCTGATTGTGCTTGGCGATGGCCTCGTAGGAGCGCCGCATGGCCCAGAAGGCCTTGGCTTTCTCCCGCAGCGCGTGTTCCATGTTCCTGCACTTGGCCTGCCGTGAGGGGCGAGAAGGAGGCAAGGATGCAGGTTAGGGTGGAGGCCGGGCAGGGATGCAGCACGCCACATCACAGCGGGAGTTGCACATCACCGTGGGTACCACTCGACCACATTTACTGAACCCGGTCCGGCCACGTGCTGTGGGACACAGCTGGAAAAGCACAGCCCTGACATTGAACTGGATGGGGTACAGCATAAAGGGCCTCAGATAGCCTCTAACCCAGCCCCTTCGTTTATACCTGATACAGATGGAGAGACAGGGTGAGGAGGTAAAGGGACCTGTTCCCTCCCACACTGGTCACGGGACAGCACAGAAGGCATCCCGCTTGGCCTAAAGCTGGTGAAGGCTGGGCCATGAACCCGAGCTGTGGGCCTGACGGTAAAGACAATGTACTCCCAGGCTCCCTTGGTGACTTTCTGAACTGGACTGGTCTGTAGTCACGAAAGAATAGGCCTGATAGTGGGGATGACCCAGTTCTTCCCACAGGGCCTTATCTAAACTGCAGTCTTCCCTTGGTATCCATAGGGGATTGGTTCCAGGATCCCCACGGATACTGAAATCCAAGGGTGTTCAAGTCCCTTATATAAAAATGGTGCCGTATTTGTATAAAATGCTATGTAAGTAGTTGTAAGTACAATGTAAATGCTATGTAAATAGTTGACAGAGAGGCAAATTCAAGTTGTTTTTTGGAACTTTCTGGATTTTCCCCCCCGAATATCTTTGATCTCCCATTGGTTGAATCCACAGATGTGGAACCTGTAACTACAGAGGGGCTACTGTACACGTCTCCCCGCATCCCTGCCTTATCCTGATATTCTAGTAGTGCTTGGATCGTGTGAAAGACTTTAATCAGCAGATTCAAATACTTCTTGCTTAGTTTTTGTTTTATAAATTTAACCTCTGCTCTGATCTCCCTGGGCTCCTAGAGGAACCACTGCTGGTTTTAGGTTGGATTCTGACCTTTTGTATCCCAGGCCTAGCATTTTCTCTCCATCTTTATCCTTTTCCCTCTACATTCTGAAAAAGCCTCACAAGTTTTCTCTTTGGAAAAATAACAATTCTAACAACATTAATTATAAATGACTACCATTTATTGAACTTTGCTAATTACTTTACACATTACGTCACTTAATCATCACATTATTCCTATTAGTAATTTTATCAGCCCGCTTTTACCGATGAAAAAACTGAAGCACAGAAAGGGGAAGTGACTAGCCCAAGGGCACACGGCTAGTTCATGGCAGAGCAAGGATGAGAACCTAAACAGTGGTGGCAGGCAGCCTCTAAGATCGTTCCCAGTGATCCCTCCTGTGAGATAAGAAAGTTTGTTGTTTTAAGATGCCAAATTTGAGGCTAATTTGTTATGAGTGATAAATACAGATTTGTCCTCGAAAGCCTCATCCCCACCTGGGCCTGATGTAGATGGCGAGATTCTGGACTTCAAGCTGATGCTGTAATGGGACAAGATGCTTGGGAATCTTGGGAGGGGGTGAACATACTCTGCATGTGGGAGGGACATCCATCATTGGAGCCAGAGCACAGATTGAAGGAGACAGCCTCTAAAATGGCCCCAATGATCCCACCTCCCTGTACTCATGCCCTGGTGGAATCCCCTCCCTGTGGGCTGGATCTAGTGACTTGCTTCTAACCAACAGAATATGGCAAAAGTGATGGGACATGAACTGAGGTGACAAAAAGTCTGCACACACACCCCTTTCTTGCCCTCCCGTGCTTGCTCCCTTGCATGGAAGTGATCCACCCTCTGGAGCAGCCCATGGGGCTAGGAACTGAGGGTATCCAACCAACAGCCGCAAGGACCCGAATCCTGCCACCAACCACACAAGTGAGCCTGAGTGGGGATCCTGGCTTTCTTGGGCCTTCAGATGAGATTGTAGCCCCGACCAACACTGCAGCATCATGAGACCCTGAGGTAGAAACAACCAGTCAGGTCATGTCAGATTCCTGACCTACAGAAACCATGACATAATAGACATTTTTGTTTTAAGCCACTATGATTGGGGTAATTTGTTACACAGCACTAGATAACTAGCCCATCTGTCCTGCTCCACAGTCCATTCTTTTAACCACTCTTCTACAGAAAATAAACAATGATTTCTTTTTCTGCAGCTTTTGTTTTCTATTCATTCTAGTCATGTTTATGTTCTTCTTGACAATATTGAACAGATTTTTTAAAAATACTGCTTTCCGTAGTATATCACCTCTAAGGTGTGTCTCGTCAACAGCAAAATAACATTAGCATGAGCGTCCCACAAAACCACTGAAATATCATCCCAATGTGTTATTTTGTGGGACGAGATGTATTGTTGCAAAGTTATGTAATAGGGTCCCCAAAGACAATTCCACGATTTGCCAAAGAAGTGTGAATGACAGGAGTGAAGAAAGTCACATTACCCAGGGGCATGCTGGCCCCAAACAACATGGCCCAACCTTCTGCCCTTCAACCTTCAGTCCGGGATTTACGGGGTAATGAAGATGGGAAGGGGGTGACAGTCCCTTGTCCTTCCCAAACTTTTCAATCACTTGGAGAGTTTTGCTTTAATTCAGCAAATCCCAACCCTAAATAAAATGTGCCCTTCTCTGAGATGCTAGCTGGTGAGACCCACCAATGATTATATTACCACCAGCAAGCAGTTATTATTGAGCATGTACTATGCACAAGGCACTAAATTAGGTACTTTACAAACATCATTCTATTGAATTCTTACATTTCTGCAAGGTAGGCGCTCTATTGCTAATATATAGAAGAGAAAAGAAGGCCCAGGAAAGTTAAGTACATTGCCAAAATTATAGTTAGCAGCAGAACCACGATCTGTCTGCAGAACTGACCAAGAATAAAGGCCACAGTCTTAACCACAAGACTACCCACCCTATTTCATCCAGGGAGCTACTACTATGTTGTCTAGTTGTCTTTTGTGTTTCCAAATGTGTCATCTTATTTCCAAATCTGTTGACATCAAACATGTCAATTTCTTTAGTTCTGGAGAATAAAAGCTTATAGTCCTGGCCATACTTTGCCCAATTCCTTAAACAACCTAGCATGTGAATGAAATTTTCCTCCCATAAATGTCAAATTAAACAACGCATCTTTAAAACTTATGGAAAATCAAAAACTGGAAATGACCCAAATGTCCATCAGCAAGAGATGGGTGAGTAAATTATGGTATATTCATACAATGGAAAGCTACTTAGCAGTAAAAAAAGGAGCAAACTACTGATACACATAACATAGGTGAACCAAAAGGTATATGTATATACTACTCTGGAGGAGAGTACACAGTATCATTCCATTTATGTGAAGTTGAAGATCAGGCAACACTAATCCAAGGTGATAAATCAGAAAGTGGTTGCCTCTTGGTGGAAGACTGACTGGGAAGGAGGAGGGACCCCTCCACGGTGATGGAGATGTTCTCTACTTCGTTTGCAGTGGTAGGTATAGGGTGTGTGTAATAGAACTCATCCAACTGAACATTTAAGATCTATGCATCTAACTGTATATAAGTTATACCTCAAATTTTTAAAAGCCTATAAAATGAAAACTTTAGAAGTTTTAACTTTTTCTTATAAATTACCAAGAGCTTAACGAGAGGAAATTCCTTCCTTTTCACTCCAATTTTTTTTTTTTTTTTTGGCCCTGCTGTGTAGCTTGCGGGATCTTAGTTCCCCTACCAGGGATGGAACCCTGACCCACAGCAGTGAAAGCGCCGAGTCCTAACCCCTGGACTGCCAGGGAATTAAGTCCCTTTTCTCTCCAATTTAATGAGTTACTTTGTACCTTTCAATCTCCTTTGTTGTTGTCACCAATTTATTTTCTTTGCATAAGACATAAACGTGCTATCTCTTAAATAATTATAAACTGAACACCCCTGTAACCACCACCCAGGACATGTCCCTTCTGAACCTTAATCCCTTTTTTCTGTCAGAGGAAACTCCTAATTTCTATGGTACTTCCTTGCTTTTCTTTAGAGTTATAGCTGCTATGTATGATCCCTAACCTAAATTACACACTTTAGTTTTGCCTGGTTTTGAGCTTTATATTAATGGAATAAAACTACATATATTCTTTTGTGTCTTGCTTCCTCTACATAACATAAAGTTTGTAGGATTCAAATACATAATTGTATGTAAGTTTACCCGTTCATCGTTGCATTGTAATTTATTTTATGAATACAACCACAATCAGGTATCCATTCTGTTGTCAATGGATAGCTGGGTCATTTACAACTTCGAGTAATACAAATAGGATGAACATTCTTGTATAGGTCTCCTAGGGCACAGGTACACTGGTTCTTCTACAGAATATTTCCTGGGGGTAGAACTGCTGGGCCACTGGTACGTGTATCTTCAACTTTCGTAGATAAATGCTAAACGTTTTTCCAAAGCAGGTGTACCAATTTATACCACATGAGCAATGTGAATGAAAAACGTTTATTAACCATTTGGATCTTTATTTTTAAATAACTGTTATTAAAATCTTTGACCCTTTTTCTATTGAGTTGCCTGCCATTTTCCTACTGGCATGTAAGAATTTATTATAAATACACAGTGTATGTCTTTTATGGGTTAAATGCATAACTAGTATCTCCTATTGTACCACTTATATTTCTTAATTTCAGTGTGATCCAATGTATCAGTGTTTTCCTCTGGAATTACTGCTCGTTGGTTTTAAGAAATACCTCCCTACTCTGAGGTCATAAAGATAATCTCCTATATTATTTAAAGTTATAGCGTTCCTTTCACATTTGGGTCTAATGTGGATACCTCAAGTTTATTTTGTGAATGGTGTGACCCAGTAGCTTGTTTGCTCCAAAAGCATTATTTAAGAATAAACTGGAAGCTAATACAACATTGTAAATCAACTATATTTCAATAAATTTTTTTTTTTATTTAAAAAAGAATACTACCATTCCCCTACTGGTCTGAAGGCCACCTCTGTCACACACCACACACAGATCTGTTTCTAGGTTCCCCAGTCTGTTTCCCTGGCCATCTGTTTATCCTTGCGCCAGTACCACAATCTTAACTTCTACAGCTACAATATAAACTGACATCTAATAAATATTTCCTAAGAATGCTTTGGCAATTCTTGGCCCTTTGAGCTTGCATGTGAATTTTAAAATCAGCTTGTCAAAATCCACAAAATAATCATGTTGGGATTTTGATTGGGATAGAATTGGCTCTACAGATCAGTTTGAGAATAACTGACATCTTTAAATACTGTCTTCTAATCTATGAATATGGTATATCTTCCCACTTAGCCTTCTTTGATGTCCCTCAACAAAGTTTTCTGTTTTTCCCTGCCAGAGTTCTGCACACTTCTCGTTACATTTATTCCCAGATATCTGATTTTTTTTAAATACTACTGTAAATGGTTTTTAAAATTTTCTATTTGCTACTGATATAAATACAACTGTTAATCTTTATTTTACAAACCAGCATTCTGTCTAAACTCATTTACATATTTATAATTTATCTATAGCACCTTTTTATTTTCTATGCAACAGAAATTTCTATGCAGATTCAATCATATTATCTGCATATAATGCCAGTGTTGTTTCCCTCTTTCCAAACTTTATGCCTTTATTCCTGACTTTATTTGCTAGGCTCTCCAATACAAACTTGGATAAAATTGGTCATAATAGGCATTCCTGCCTTCTTCTTGTTCTCAGTAAGAAAACTCTAAGTGTTTCACCATTAAATATGATATTTGCTATAAGTTTTTTGGTATTCTTAAGCAGTTTAATAAAGTTCCTTCTATTCCTAGTTTGCTAATTTTTTTTCAATCACAAAAGGATACTGAATTTAAGCAAATGCAATTTTTTCATTTAATGACTTCATCATATTTAAGTGGCCCAGAATTGGATTTTGTTTTCTTATCCAGTCAGACAGCTTTTGTCATTTAACTGGAGTACTTAACATAATTACCAATATAATTGCATTTAAGTCCTGACTTCTCGTTCTGTGCTATCTGTCCTGCTTGCTCGATACGTCTTTTTCTTCTCTTCCTTGTCTTTTTTTAGACGGTAGATTTTTTATTCCACTTTTTTCCCCTATATACATTTAGTGGTTAACCTACAAAATACTACAGGGAGAAAGTGAGATTTCAAATGAATCTAAACAATACACTTTTCATGTTTGCTTCTGATATTCTGATTTTAACACTAAACACACTTGGATCACAACTGGACCCACCATTCAGGGACCCGCATGTAGTCCAAGGAGTGCCTGAAATGACAGAGACTAGTGGGGGCTCTGGTGCAAAGGCTGGTCAGGACCAATAAGGGTCATCACTGCCCTGCGTGGAGTTAAGTGGCCCATGACACATCTGGAACATCACCCAGGGCCCAAGCCCAGCAAAAGCTCTGATTTTGGCTTCAATTATAACATTCAAGATGACTTAAATTATAAATACACACAAAATAGGAAGGTTTTATTTACACTAAAGGATTCAGAATGTGATTATATAGTCTACAAGGTGTTTTTAAAAATTACAATTTGATACCTTAAGCAGCAAATTTCAACTGCATATTTAATATCCTAAGGATTTTACAATATTGTTTTACCCAAAATATCCATTAACACAGGTGCTGTGTGATAGAAAAGAAAAGGGGAAGGGTGCCAGTAAGAGAATATTATTTCCTGTCACAGCACCCTTTCAAGTACTTATCAAAGTGCTAGAGCTATGTGTGCAGCCAGCGTTGTCCAGCACAAGCCAGGTTCTCTGTCCTCTGAGGCCCTACATATACTGCTGCTTCTGACCGATTCCCACCTGCTTCACCCAACTATCCCAACG
The DNA here is from genome assembly GCF_949774975.1 of Lagenorhynchus albirostris. Taxonomy (NCBI): domain Eukaryota; kingdom Metazoa; phylum Chordata; class Mammalia; order Artiodactyla; family Delphinidae; genus Lagenorhynchus; species Lagenorhynchus albirostris. Next base: position 103,702,477 of record NC_083101.1, read on the forward strand.
TGGCCTTGAAAACTAAGCTCAGGCCCTCTTCATTTCCTCCAGAAAGCCACCTTGGCCTCCCCAGTAGAGTTTAGTTGCCTCTCTGTGGACACCTCTGCCACTGAACTTCCTATTCAGCATCACCACTTCACTTTCCTGTAAAGGCTGCAGGCTTCCTGGGGGCAGGTCCTCTTGCCTGGTCCTCTCACCGAGCACAGTAGCGCTCCATAAACTGCAGACGGAAAATGAAGGCTTGCTCTGAAAAGGTAGAGACTGTTTCAACCACTGCACATCTCCAGGTCTCAGCACAAACTAGATGCTCAACTAACCACTTGCCCAGTTGACAAATACACTCGGCATTGACGTTCTCTCCACTACACCCCATGGCCTCCTGGATCGAGAGCTCAGAGGCCTGATCTGTACCTTGTCCTTTTCACTGACCACTGGTGAGAACTTTGGCAAAAGCTCTTTCTCGGGCAGTCAGGCTCCAACGCTGAAAGATAAAGGCAAGAAAGTGCCCATGGTCTCTCAAATGCCACCATAAAAATGAAGAATGCAGTTTTCTCTGTACATGCTCACCTAGCCCATCACCAGGATTTTCTGGCATCTGTCTCCAGGTAGTGTCATTTTTCCTATGTATTTCAAACATTTGTTTTTCAGGCAGATTGAAATAGCAGCTAAGAGCTCTGGCCCTTGGCCACCCAGGTTCAAATCCCAGCTCCTCCACTTAGTAGCGGGTGATCTTCAGCACGTTCCTTAACTTCTCGGCGCCTCAGTTTCCTCATCCGGATAGGAGGGATGAGAACACTACCTAGCTCAGAGGATGGCTGTGAGGATCCACGTTCAGTACTTATAAGAGTGCACCAGGCATGTGTTAGCTCGTTACTACTGAGTGTCACTTGGTCCCAGGTAACTTAACTCTCCTCCTGGTTTATTTTCCGGGTTTCTTAAATGGACTGCAGAGATGCATCTGGGACAACTTGATCTCATTCAGATGCCCTTCTTCTCCAACTCCAATCCAGGCTCCCATTCTTCCTTTCCCCTTGGTGGTCAGTCCTCCTGAAGAAGCAGGTGTCTACCATGGCAACTAGAGCTAGGCCCCCTAACTCAGGAGCCTCAATGGGCGGTGCTCAGTAAGACCCCATCCTGCCCCTGGTCACAGGCCTTGCCAGGAGGCAATTAAACATCCTCCAGTACAACCTGGATCTGGGAAGGCCTGGCCCATAAGGAGAGATCCAGGATGAGGCTGAGCAGTTGGGAAAAGGGGAAAGGATTGGAAGGGGGAAGACTTAAGAGGTGCCTGGAATAAACCTCGATTAGGCTTGGCTAGACTGATTCTAAGACGGTAACCCCAGAAGGGGAAGAGGCTGGGTCTGGGGCAGGAAGAAGCTGGAGGGCAGAGAATGGCCGTCATATCAGTCCGGTGAGATGGAGAAGAAAGGGGTCTAGACAAGGAAGTTCTGAGGCCTGGGACCTGGTGGAGGTTCAGGGCTGGTTTGCTCTGAAGATGCAAGCCGGGCCAAACGTCAGACTGGGAGTCAGGAGACCTGCGTCCTAATGCTAGAGGTACCGCTTTCACTGCCCGTGACTGACCATTGGTGTGATTAGTATTCGATCATGCCCACCTGACTCCAAGAAGGCAGGGGCTTGAACCACCCTGTCCTTTCCTGCACACACTGTGCCTGGCACAGAGCAGGCACTCAGTCCACACCTGTCGGCCCACTGACGATGGTTCTCATCCACACAAGCCTCTAAGGACCCACAACACAGAGGCAGCTGCCCTCACGGCTCCGGAACAGAGGGCCAGCAGGGACCAGAGAAGCTTCTATCAAAGTCCATGACCAGGGCTTCCCTGGTGGCGCAGTGGTTGAGAGTCCGCCTGCCGATGCAGGGGACGCGGGTTCGTGCCCCGGTCCGGGAAGATCCCACATGCCGCGGAGCGGCTGGGCCCGTGAGCCGTGGCCGCTGAGCCTGCGCGTCCGGAGCCTGTGCTCCGCAACGGGAGAGGCCACAACAGTGAGAGGCCCACGTACCGCAAAAAAAAAAAAAAGTCCATGACCAGAGTAAGAGCAGAGCAAGGCCCCAGGTGAACTGTACAGTAAATGCTCTAACTCTGGCCAAGTTGCTTAACCTCTGTGAGACTCAGTGTCATTGCCTGTAAAATGGGGAGAACAGTACCCACCTGTAGTAAGCTGAATAACAGCCCCTCCAAAGATGTCCACATCCTAATCCCCAGAACCTGGGAACGTGTTACCTTACACGGCAAAAGGGATTCCACAGAAGTGATTAAAATATGGATTTTAAGATGGGGAGATTATCCTGGATTGTCTGCGGGGGCCCCCTGTAATCACAAGAGTCCTTATGATAGGGTGGCAGGGGGGTTAGAGAAGACAATGGGACAACAGAAGCAAAAGTTGGAATGAGGCACTTCAGAGATGAAGGAAGGGGCCTCCAAAAGCTGGACAAGGTAATGAAATAAATCCTCTCCCAGCCTCCAAAAGGCATGGAGCCAACACCTTGATGTCGGGACTTCTGACCTCCAGAGCCGTAAGCTAATAAATCTGTGCTGTGTTAAACCACAAAGTATGAGGCAGTTTATTACAACAGCGAGAGGAAACTAATACACAACCTCATGGGGTTTTTGTGAGGATTAAGTGTGTTGACAAGTAAACACTTAAGAGCACATGGTACCTAGTTTAGTGGTCAAAAAGTGTTGGCTGGTATGATTATTTTTGCTGGAGTCCCTCATACGGTTGCCAAGTAATCTTTCGAATGTACACATCTCATCGCAAAGCCCCTGTGCAACAGCTTTCAGGGCTCCCCATCAGCCCCTTCTCACCTGTCCAGCCTTCCCACGCTGTCCCCACCACCACCGCCTATCCACCCATGCAGAACGACAACTTGTCTATTTGCTGGCTGACGTCCCCACACTACAGTGCGAGCTCCATGGGGCAGGGGCTCTGGCTTACTGACTTCTGCAGCCTCAGCACCCAGGATAGGTCCTGGCGCACAGCTGTCTAACGCATGAGTGATGCCACCCAGCACCAGGCTGAGCACACTCCTCAGATCTTTCCGGACAGGACTCCTCACCCCTTCAGACATAGCCCTGAGTGCCCACCGGTCTGTCAGCATCATTCCTCTGTTTAAAACCCTCCAACTGCTCCCTACAGCCTTTAGAACAAAGGCCAAGACTGGGGCCTCCTGGCTCCTTCTGCAACTCCATCCTCATTCTCTCAGTGTCTGGAAAGTCACTGCTTCTGGACCCTTACACATGCTGCTGCCTCTGCCTGAAATACCCTCCCTGACCCCCCTTCACCTGGCTAACACTTCCTAACCCCTCAGTCTCTGCTTGAAGCTCCTTGAAGGTATGAATTACTGTTTAGCTCGTGTCCTGCAGTATCCCCAGGGCCTAGCAGTACGAGGCATCTGCTGAATAAACAGAAAGATGTCATTAGACCATATGCACTTTGGGGCACCTGGCTCACTGATCTTGAATCCTGGCTTAGCTCAGCCCTGGGTTCTGCCTTAGTGCTCTTGGCCTTGACCCCTGCCCATCTTCCTGATCTATACTTCTGGCGGTCCCATGGTGATTCGTCATGACTCGATCCCTGGTGGCCCCCTACCTCAACCCCAGCCCCCAGAATGCCCAGCACTTACTTCAGCTATCCCAAATCAGGACCTGGCACTTCTACCAAGGGAAATGAAGGAGAAAAAGCACTGCTGTGGACCACTGTGACAGCAGTTACAGGCTTATCCCATTGCCGAGCTAGTGTAGGGTTCAAACAAGCATATTGATGACATTCCCCTTCACTTGAACTTTGTCAAAATGTGTATGGAACTGTCAACTTTTGATATTTCTTAAGAAAGGCATTAAAGCAAACAAACTAAAACAGTGTCTGGAGACAGGCATTCTTATAGTGCCTCCTTTTCAATACACTCAGCTTCAGACTAGCAGAGCTGGGTTCTCCAAACTGTGGGTCTGACCTATGTATTAGTAGGTTTTAGTTGGTGATGAAATAAATTAATATTTTACACCCTGTGCAGTTTTTAAAATAAAACGACAGAAAATACCTGAGTACAATAGACATTTTCACAGAACTTTTGTTTCAGCTGATACAGACACCATACATGCATGTGGCAGTTCTGGGTCTCAATGGAAAAAACATGTCTTACCATGTGCTAGCTGAGGTCAAAAAATCTGAAAACCCCTGAGATGGCTACTCCTTATTTCCTGATCATTCTTCCTTCCTCTGCCAAAAACTTCTCCATGTTAGTTTGCCCTAAAGTTGTTCCTTACCTTATTTATAGCCACTGGAACTCTAGGGGGATGCTGAGAGAGTGATCCAGAAGGGACCAGGTGGCCAGGGCCAGGGCCAGAGGCCTCCCCACAGCTACACAATACAGGGATCCAGCCCGGGAAGGAGGGGAAAGATGTGGGGAGATCTAAAAGGTTCCACATCTTTGGCCAGGTCTTGGGGTCCTGCACCTCCACTTTGAGTGTGCCAAGTTCCAGGGTTGTGGGCTTACCCACACCTGTGCTTCTAAAAGTGGCATGGGCCACACACCTGTGGTAGAAAGGGTGCACGGCCTCAGCCCTTCAGAGGTGGTGGGGCAGGGGAGCTGTCTTGAGAACATCCTGTAACCCTAGTTCTCACACTTCCTGTTGACATTCTCTCTCCTTCCATCTCAGGCCCCTGGGCCGGCCTTGATGAAGAAGGCAGCCTCTGTATGTTACCAGCGGCAGGGAGTGGAGGTCCCGAGGAGGCACCAGCAAGCTGGCAGGGGGAAGAGGGGCGGGACCGGGCACACCAGCTCTGGCAGGCTGGAGTGCAGGAGCAGCGGGGTCAGGGTGCTGGGTTCCAGTCCACGTGCGCGCTCAGCCACCTCCAGCACGCGGCCGCGCTTACCCGAAAGTCGTGGGCAGTGTCCTTCACCGGCTGCACGCGGTGCCCCTGGTGCCGGGGGTCGGTCTGGCACGAGCAGCACAGCAGCTCCTTGTCGTCGAGACAGAAGAGGTTGAACTGGCCGCGGTGCAGGCGGCAGAGGCGCGGAGAGCGGTGGCCGGTCCAGCGCGCGCCCTCGGCCTCCTCGCGCAGCAGCTTCTCCACGAGGTTATTGAGGGTGTGGTTGGTGCGCAGGTCGGCGGGGGCCGCGCGGTCCTTGCACACCGGGCAGGTGGGTGCCACCTGCACCTCCCAGCAGCGGGTCACGCACCCGCGGCAGAAGTTGTGGCCGCAGCGCAGAGTCACGGCGTCACGGAAGGGGTCGTAGCAGACGGCGCAGAGCAGCTCCTCCTTGAAGGAGCGGGAAGGCCCGGGGGACAAGGCGGGCCCCGCTTCCATTGCCCCGGATCCCGGATCCCGCGCCCGCAACTTTCGCTCCAGCCCCTCCCATCCGCCGCGCGGCTCCCGCGACCCTGCGGAGGCCGGCGGTCAGCCCCTTCCACTCGGAGCACTGAGCGACAGCGGTGCCGGCCAATCGCGCTGGGCGCGCTCGGGAGGCTCCGCCCAAGTTCCGGTCGGCTCGGGAAACCCCGGAAGAGCGAGGTGGGCCCCGTATGCTCCGCAATCCCGGTCAGTCCTAGGCGAGCAAGTTTAGCCGGGAAAAAACACCCCAGCAGTGTTCTAGGGCTTCCGTGTCACTGCAACCTACTTCCGATTTCAAATGGGAAATGAAGTCTAGGAGCCTCTTCCTTAAGTGGTCCCCGGAAATATCAGGCCCGTGAGGTGGGAGAAGCCAGAGCTCCTTACTTCGTGGTTCCGAAGTGAAGTCTGATCTTAACGGCGTCGTTAGCTTTTTCACCGCTTAAGAGTTTGCAGTGCCCTTTCAAAGATCTGTGCCCGCTCTTGCATTAGTTGCTTACTTATTTTGGGCAGTCTTGTGCCTGCCCCCTGGGGTAAGGCGGGAACAAATGAGAGAAAGGGGCAGTGGAAGACCTCTGAGAAGATCCGATTCTTGTCCCGTGGTTGAATAGGCGGGCAAGTCACCATCTTTCCAGAATCTATTTCCTCGTGAGTGAAACAGAGATCAAGGACGTCTGCAAAGTTAGCTGTGGGAACTGAAATCCAGGCTAAATTCCTGCCAGGTACAGCAGGCCTGAGTCTCTCCAACCTGCGTCACGTTGATCACTTTACAACGTTCAGATGTGGGATTCCTTTCCCCTGGAACACTTTCATTTCCGGCTTCCGTTGGAAGACAAGTCTCCACAGGTCTCATGTTTCTGTATGCCACCCAGAGACACTGCCTTTTTGGTACTGTCTTTTCAAGGACGTTTCTATGATGAACAGCCTCAGAAGGCAGAGATAATGTCTCCCTCCAGGCAAAGATCTGGCAATCTTACTCTTCATTATAAAAGATTTGGGTTCCCTAAGCTTCCTCCTGTGGCCCACATCATGTAGGCTTTTGGGAATTAAGGCTCAGGAAACTGGCCCAAATGACTATAATCTGACTATTGCCATTGCTGTTAGTAATAAACTGTCCGTTGACTCAAGAGTTTCATCTACCAGCATTCCTGAAACTGTGGCATGCTAACATGTGTTGACTAGAGAAAAAAAAAAAAAAAAGCACAACTTAAAAGTTGAGAATTACATCTTACTTGGCGGACAAAACAGAGGACTTAAGCCCTGAGGGACTGCTTGCTCCAAAGAGGTAGGAGAGGATCCAGGATACATAGTTTTTGCAACAAAGACCAGGTAGTCGGAACTTGAAAAGATTACTGTTAATTAAAGAAAACCAGATATCTCAAGTTAGGGAATTTAGCACTTTTCTATGTATGGGAAGATGCAAGAGTCTGGGCTCACTAATTGATGTGCACCTCGGCTATCTGAGGTCAGTATCCTGTGCTTTCTCATCCTGAGTCTCTTCGGGGTGCATCACTGGGGGGAAGGGGGCAGTGGCTGCAGCAGTTGACTGCTAGGTGGGGGTAGCGTTAATGTGATGGCTTGATGGCCGCAACATCCTTTGTTTACCGATACGGCAGGCAGCATTTTTCCATTGATACTTGTTAGCTTGCAAGTAGGCTAAAATCTAGACAATTTCCTTCCAAACTTTTACTCAGAATAGGCCTTTCCCCACAATGCCAAGCCGATGGATGCCACTAGAGTGTTATTGCTTTCTGGAGTGTTTCTTATACATGATCAGTGGTCCTCCTGCAGTTACCGGGGGAGCTTTCTAAATAAAAGCACAGATTCTTGAGTCCAGATTCTTTGATCTACTTGCCTCTTTGGGAGGAAAGGCCCAGGAATCTGCGTTTTTCACACGCTCTCCAGGTGATTCTCAGGTACAGTAAAGTTTGAGGCCCATTGTGCTAGGTCTACTCACCCAGCAAGTAGGTCTCCAGTTAGGCTTACTGGTTCAAAAATTAACCTTCGAGACAATATCTGAAAAGGCCACAAGATGGGGCTAATAACCCCACATGCCAGGCACCTCCCTGGAAAATCTTGTCTCTTCTAGTCTCACTTTCTTTCACTGTTATATCTATGTGTCCCAGTTGCCCTGCGAATCTGTTTTGCTGTATGGGTGTTTCATTCTGTTCTTATGATGTCCCGTGTTTGTTTTGTTGTTGGTTCTTTTCTCAACTCTCTGAGTAGGGCCGCAAATCAAAACAAGGGTAAAGAGTAGAAATTAACAGATGGATCTTTTTTTTCCTTTAAGGAGAATACAAAGGTTAACATTAAACCAGTAAGGTCCTCCAGTCTTTCTGGAAATCTGGAAAGGACTTGGTCCTATTCCAAGCACCACCATTAGCCAGGGGCAAGACCTGGGGCATAATATTTCACTTTCCTTACTTCCTTTTTCTCAACTGTAAAAGGAAAGATTGGACTAATTGTTCCAAATTCTTACCAGCTCAGACACTCTGAACTTTTTTTATTCTTTGCATAATTTCAGGAAAGAGGGTGATTAAGATACAGAGACCAGGAAAGAGAAGTCTTGGTGATTGTAACTAATGTGTCACCAGCTCCTGTTTCTTCTTCCAGTAGAAAGGACCTTCTTCAGAGGCCCTGAAGTTCAGGTCCTCTGTATACCAGCTAAACTATTACAAAACTCAACTGGCTGTTCTCACTACTATAACTTGCCCCATCCCATCCCATCCCCAGGCATCTTTGCCAGGCACTGCCACATTTCCAACCCCCCTGCTATCACCATGTACATTTATGTAAGGAATGACAACTCTTTATTAAATGTCGTGTTAGGAAAAAAACTATTCCTAGGTGCAGAAAGAAGAACAGCTTTTTTTTTCCTTTTTAAAGCAGATGACTAGAAAGTGACTACTGCAAATAAAAAGCAGAGATTGTTAGATTAGATAAAAAAGCAAGACCCAACTATATGCAACCTAAAAGGAACCCACTTAAATATAAGCCTACAAGTAAGTTAAAAGTAAAAGGATGGAAAAAGATATGCCATGCTAACACGAATCAAAGAAAGTTGGTGTGGCCCTATTAATATCAGAAAAAGCAGATTTAATATCAAAGAATATTATAGGGAGAAGGAGGATGACTACTGTATTTGACAGTCACAGGACTGGCAGTAGCAAGAACCATTTTCAGAAACGGGCAACCAGAGATGCAGATGTACTTGAACTTGTTCAGCAACGTTACCAAGGACATCTTAGAGGAAATCACTGTAGTCTGATGCTTGATATTGGACACAGTGATGGCTTAGGCCTTCTCTGAGGCCTCTGCCATAGAGAAAGGAGGGTAGGGGCTCTGAGTTTGACTTGCAGGGGGAACTCCCATAAGAATTAGTGCTTAATGCAAGTGACTAGGGAAACACCTGGGGTAGTAAATCGCCTGCCTCTGGATCAGATTCAGTCTCAGACTTCTTTTATTTGATCCATATGCTTTTTTTCCTCTGTATCACTTATGGTCTTCTAAGCTGCAACTTGTAAATTGCAACTCACAATGATTAAACAATAAGGGCATGGAAGATCTCACATAACAGAAAGTCCGGAGGCAAGAAGGCTGTGTCCAGCCCTGTGACACTGAGACCCCAGATTCTTTCCATCTTTCTGGTCTGCCTATGGCTGCCTTTGGGTTAGAAAATTACCGCAACTGCTCCAGATATCTTATGCTGATGTAAATCAATGTCCAGAAATGGAATAGGACCATTTCTCCCTAGTATGCTTCATTTTCAGAGCCACGAAACCTTTCCTACAAACCTCCAGAAGATTTCCCCTCACACCTTATCAGTCAGAACTGGGTCACATGCCCACCTCTAATTCCATCACCAGCAAGGAGGATGAGACTGCTATGACTGACTTAAACCAATTAGGCTTTACCTGAGTCATGTGCTGGAGGGCTGGTCACTGAGATACCTTTGGGGCTCAGCTATTTGTTAGAAAGATGGGGAAATCGCCATAAGATAGGCAACTACAGGATCAAAACAGTTGCCAACATATGCAAATTGGGAGATTTACCATAAAAAATTTTTTTTTACCTCTGCTTTTTTGTTGTTTAAAAAAAATTAATTGTGCTAAAATGAGCATAAAACTGACCATCCTAGGCGTTTTTAAGTGTACAGTTCAGTAGTATTGAGCATATTCCCATTATTGTGCAACAAATATGCAGAACTTTTGATCTTGTAGAACTGACACTCTGAACCCTTTAAACAAATGCCCTCTTCCTCCTTTCCCCAGGCCCTAGCAACCACCCGTCTACTTTATGTCTCTAAGAGTTTGACTATGCTAGGTACCACAAATAAGTGGAATCACTTGTTTGTGACTGTCTTATTTCACTAAGCATAATGTCCTCAAAGTTCATCCATGTTGTAGCATATTTTAGAGTTTCCTTCCTTTTTTTTAAAGCTGAGTAATATTCCGTTGTGTGTGTATACCACATTTTTGTTTACCGATTCATCCATTGATGGACATTTGGATTGCTCCCACCCCATGGCTATCGTGAATGATGCTGCTGTGAACATGAGTGTACAAATATCTCTTCGGGACCCTGCTTTCAATTCTTTCGAGTATTGAATATATGCCCAGAAGTGGAATCTCTGGATTTATTTTTACTTTTTTGAGGAACTGGCATACTGTTTTCTACAACAGATCCACCATCTTACATTCCCACCAACAGTGCACAAGGATTCCAATTTCTTCACATCCTGACCAACATTCATTATTTTCTTTCTTTTCTTTAATAGTAGGCATCCTAAGGGATATGAGGTGATATCTCCATGTGGTTTTGATCTGCATTTCCCTAATGATTAGTGATGTTGAATATCGTCTCATGCTTTTTGGCCATCTGGATATCATCTTTAGAGAAATGTCTATTTAAGTCCTTTGCCCCGTTTTTAATCGGGTTATTTTTTGTTGTTGTTGAGTTGTACGAGTTCTTTATATATTCTGGATATTAGCCCCTTACCAGATATATAATTTGCAAATATTTTCTCCCACTCTGTAGGTTGCATTTTCATTTTGTTGCCATTCATTTTCATTTTGCTGCACAAAATTTTTTTTATTTTAATGTAGTCCTTCTCTCTTTTTACTTTTGTTGCCTGTGTTTTGATGTCATATCCAAGAAATTATTGCCAATGTCATGGTTTTAGGTCATATGTGTAGGTCTTCAGTCTATTTTGAATTAATTTTTATATATGGTGCAATGGAAGGATCCAACTTCATCCTTTGCATGTGGATATCCAGTTTTCCCACCACCATTTGTTGGAGAAACTGTCCTTTCCCCATTGAGTGGTCTCAGCACCCTTGTTGAAGATCAAATAACAAGAGTTCATTTCTGGATGCTCTATTGCATTGCTCTATATGTCTGTCTTTATGCCAGTACCACACTGTTTTGATTACTGCAGCTTTGTAATAAGTTTTGAAATCTGGAAGTGTGAGACCTTCAACTCTGTTTTTCTTTTTAAAGATTATTTTGACCGTTGGGATTTGTTGAGATTCCATATCAATTTTAGGATGGGTTTTTTTTCTATTTCTGCATTAAATGGTGTTCGGATTTTCATAGGGATTGCATTAAATCTGTAGATCGCTCGGATTTTCATAGGGATTGCATTAAATCTGTAGATTTAATGGGGTAGTACTGCCATTTTAACAATACTGTCTTCCAATCCATGAATGCAGGCTAGCTTTCCATTTATTTGTGTCCTATTATCTCTTTCAGCAATGTTTTACAGTTTTCGGTGTACAAGTCTTTCACCTCCATTTTATTCTTTTTGATACTATTGTAAATGGAAATATTTTCTTAATTTCCTTTTCAGATAGTCATTGTCTGCCTTTGCTTTTTTTTTTAAGATTTTTTTTTGATGTGGACAAATTTTAAAGTCTTTATTGAAATTGTTACAACATTGCTTCTCTTTTATGTTTTGGTTTTTTGGCCCTGAGGCATGTGGGATCTTAGCTCCTTGACCAGGGATCAAACCCGCACCCTCTGCATTGGAAGGCAAAGTCCAAACCACTGGACCGCCATGGAAGTTGCTGTCTGCCTTTGCTTTTTTTTTTTTTTTTTTTTTTGCGGTACGTGGGCCTCTCACTGTTGTGGCCTCTCCCATTGCGGAGCACAGGCTCCGGACGCGCAGGCTCAGCGGCCATGGATCATGGGCCCAGCTGCTCCGGGGCATGTGGGATCCTCCTGGACCGGGGCACGAACCCGCATCCCCTGCATCAACCACTGCGCCACCAGGGAAGCCCTGCCTTTGCTTTTAAAGAAAGAAAGATCTGCCTACATTGCTACATTAAGCTCCCTCTCCTGTGTGGCAAGAGACTTGAGCTGAATAGCAGCTGCTCCCTGTAGGAGGGACATTTGTTCCTGTTTGCCACAGTCCCTATCCAGCCAGCTTCCCTCACACTCTCTACCCTGTCTCTGTCAGCATTTGGGGTTTTGACCCCTTGTTCGGAGGTCCCCAGTGAAGCCTACACACTGCTGCTACTCATTGTGAAGGATCGAGGGTGGTAAAGTACTCTGGTACAGACTGGCAGCTTGACCACTTGACAAAATGAAATCTAAACTGCTGTTCCATGTTCCTGAAATGTAAGCCCCCAATTATTTGATGGCAAACATTTTTAACAGAAAAATTTCTGAAATACATCGTGTGCTTTTTTCTCTCTAAAATAGAGGATGCAGAACAGAATTTAAGCTTTTCTTCACGACTTACCAAAATAGACAATAATTACTGGGCTGGGCTGGGTAATAACGGGGTGCCCTCAGGAGTTAATGAAGTGTGTGGGGTTCTTTGTCTCTGTCCGTTAAATGGCCACAGATGCCTGTGATCTGTGGGTTCTTGCATTGGCTAGGCATTTGTTCTTTCTTGCTTAGAGGTTCTTCTTGCTACTAACAATGAATCTGCCTGCAGCAACCTGCTCTCCCTTCCTAGTTGATGCTTCTAGCATAGTGTGGGCTGGGACCTGATAGCCACGTGTGTTAGAATCGCTGGCATCAACAATGGCAAGAGTCATGCAGTCACTCTGTTGCTTCAGAGGTTTTCCATAGGCAGTGGGGGACCTGGTGAGCTCACTCACAGGTGGCGGTAAAGGTCTGAGAACCAAGAAGGTCAAAGTCACAGGAGTCATGGAGCTGACCCGGAGTGAGCAGGGCGGGCTGGGCTCCATCCGCTTCCATGCAGTCACTTTCCAAGAACGTCCCACAGCCCACTGTCCTGCGGCCACTTTGGGGAGCTACAGAAGGGCTGGCAGCAGTGCCCTGGGCTGTGGAAACTGCTGAAAATGAAAACACTCTTCGGCCTGATCCATCCGCCCTCCCTCTTGGGTACCCAAATTAATTTCTCACTACATTTAATATGGTTTCATTTTTCCCAAGGAGACACTTTGGATTATGTCCAGGAATTCCTTTTCTTTTCTCTGTAGAATGATTTTATTTATTTTAACCTTTTCACTATGAATATTTTCAAACACAGTATTAGAGAGAACAGTGTAATTAACCCCCACATACCCATCTTTCATCTTACATCAGTTCTCAATTTTGTTGTTTTTGTTCCTCCTCTCCCCTACACTATTGGGGGGGTGGCGTGTGTGGAATATTTTAAAGCAACCATGACTTTTATTTCAGGAATGCATCTTTTAAAGTTACAACAGGTTATAATATTGTTGTATGATATTATTGTCCACTGTGAACCACAGCACTAGCAAGAAAACTTACATGTAATTATCTCTAGTCTTCCCGAAACCCTGTCAATTATTCCCATTTTTATAGATGGGGATGTTGAGGTTCTGCCTTAATTTGTATATAAAAGAAAATGGGCTAAATGATGGTATATTAGTTAGAACTCAGTTTAGGCTTTGGTTTTCTACAGAAAAGCCTCAAGTTCAGTAACGTGAACAACTGAAGTGTTTCTTTCTCTCTTGTATAAAAGTTCTCCCAGGTCCAGACCATCTCTGGGGCTAGCATGGTGGCTTGATGGTGCTCATTAGGGACCCAGGCTTCATCTCTGCTCTGCTCTTCAATGTTGCTCTGCTATTCTCAACGCCACAGACCAAGATGACTGTTCCAGGTCCCATCATCAGGTGGTAGTGGAAGAGGGACTAGCGGAGGGCATACCCATTCCCTTGAAGGACTTGGTCCCGAAGCTGCACACATAACGTCTACTCGCCAGCCACTGCCCAGAATTTAATCACACAGTCACACCTGCAAGGGAGACTGGGAAGGGTAGTCTTTATTTTGGGCAGCCTCTGGCCAACTAAAATTCAGGGATTCTCTATAAGTGAAGAAAGGGGGACAACCAGTAATGCTTTCATGGATAGAATAAAGGGTTCTTTAGAAGTCAAGGGTGTGGCTTTGAGTCCTCCATTTTGGCCTCAACTGTGGTCCATTTAGTATGCCTAGTGGTGCCTGGTTAAATTAGAGATAGATGTCCTTTGGTCGTGAGCAACTTCAATTATTTAGTCCTTGTGCCCATAAGTTTTTTCTTTGTTAATTTTTTTTTGTTCTGAACACTTATAACCATACTGTCCTTTTAAAATGAAATTTATTGAAATAGTAAATTTATATTATGTGATTTAATTCCATTGTCCATAATGGAGAGACTCTAATTACATACCATCACGGCCCTGCTATTAATGAGTCTGGATTCAGCTTCGCTCTTTACCACCTGGGTGGTGGACAAATTCTTTGTTTACCTTCTCCAAGCCTCCTTTTCCTTTCTATAAAATAGGAATATTATTATCAACCTCAACTGTTGTGAAGATTAGATGATGGATGAAAGTTCTGGTCACAGTGAACACTTGACAAACTACCTATATAACAGATACATATGTACTATCTCCCCACTAATCCTATCCTATTTAATTCCTATCACTTCTAAAAATAATAACTATAGCATTTTATAGCATCTTCATACTTATTAATTTGGGCATCACAAAACCTTGTGAAATAGGCAGAGCGGGTAGTCCTTAGTCTTCTATTCTAGATTAGGAGATATGAGCTCAGAGAGAGGGATTCACCTGCCCAAGGTCATGTATTCCCTCTAGACTGGATCCTTCCCATGTGCATTTAAACCTGCATCTTAAACAAATGATTAAACAGCCCTCTTTCAACCCACAGCCCCCTCAATCACCCGCATCTCTCAAGTCCTCCTTCAGCCAAGACATGCTGCCTCCGTGATTTCACTTCCAATTCACTCATCAGCCCGCCCCATCCAACTTTTGCCTCTTCATTAAGTTTGCTCCTGGCAAGAGCCTGACCTTAAGATCTCTGCTCCCTCTTACTCCACCCCAGACCATCTCATCCATTCCTGTGGTTTCAGATGCCAACCAGAAGCTCATCACCAGCTCAGACAACTTTACCGAGCTCCAGTCCCAGCTCCTTTTGGGATGGGAGTGGGGGTCAGGTTAGGAGAACCCTTTTCACAAGTCTGGGCATAAGACAAACAGACCATGAACCATGGTAGGGGCAATAGGACTTGAAAGAAAATGATGAATAGGAAAAATGATTGGAAGAATTCCCAGAACCTAGAGATAGAATGGCTGTGGAGTAATAAAGGAGAGTCAAAGGTGATTCGGGATTTAACACTTGGTTCCTGGGATAATGTTACTGACACTCATGGGGAAAACTGGAAAGGACTGTGTTGGGGGAGCCATGTGATGCAGGGTTGAAGACTTGAAACTGGGGTGAGGGTGGAACATTTAAAAGGAAAATTCAAAGTGTTTTTTTCTTATAGTTTCCTTCTCCTGCTGAACCAGCCCCACATTTTTCCCCCCACCTCCAACCAGGGCTTCCCACAATTGCACTGTCTTGGCTTGAGACAGACAGAAGTAGATAGAAGGGAAATTTTTTCTTCTTCACTGGCATAGGTCACTATCCCAACCCACAAAGAGCCATGGGTAGAATTTTTAAGAGCTTTTATATAGAGTTCTAGGCTCCTGAAAGTGTTTCTGATAGGTTTTCCTTAGAGGCAAGTAAGTTTGACCCTGTCACCTTAGCCTTTCACGCGCACCGCTGGACAGAGCATAAGAAGACCTGAAGATGGAGTCATCCACTGCAGGGAGTTTCTCAAGCTTCTTTCATAAATAAAACCTATGATGCTACGATTCTAGGAGCTAGATATTTGGAGCTTCAAAAAGATTGCTGAAGACTTCAACAACCTCAAAATTTTGAATATCTGAAAACTTTTCTTTCCCTGAATTAGGACCCAGTGAGAGTATAGTTCATGGATTTGGCCACATGAAGGCAGCATACACAAACTCACCTTTCCTTAAACCAGTCTGGAGTCGCCTTGCTCTTGAGTTCCCACTGTCATCACGGGGCACCAGACTCTCCACAATTCACGCAGGTCCCCAACCTTCCCACTGCTGGACCTTCATCACCTCATTCCCATGCACAGGAAGACGGATGGGCCACCTGCTTGCTGACACCCTCTGACAATCTTCCTCACAGAGTGGTCGGTTGGTGCCTCATCTTCCCCCATATGTCCCCTGCTAACTCCAGTTCACCCCATCTGACTTGCCTTGTCGCCCAAGCCCTAGCCAGGGTCTCCCTCGATACCTACTTGTATGTCTTCTCACTGCTTTGCAGACCCTGGCATTACCTGGTGCTGAGAACACGGCTGATCGGTGGACGGGATGAACAAGTCAGAGCTCCAGCAGTCCGTGAGCTCCGTCAGGTGGGTTGTAAGTTACCCTGAGTGAGTGAGTGGGCCCCAGGCACAGAGATTCTGATTTTCAGTAGACCTGGAGTGGCATCCAGGTATCTGCTTTTTTTTTTTTTTTTTGGCCGCGTTGCTTGTGGGATTTTACCACTGGACTGCCAGGGAAGTCCCAGGTATCTGCATTTTAAAAGCTACAGGTAGTCCACTGATCATACTTGGATGAACACTGATTTTCTGATTTTGTGGCCTTGGACATGTTCATCTTTTAATCTCGGTTTTCTTTTCAGAAAATGGGAAGAATTAAAGGAAACGTAAACATAGATGAAATGTAAACTGAGTGCTTCCTTAGCGCAGTGGTTGGCGTTTAGACATGCTCACCAAATGCTGGCTTTTCTCCTGGGGTGACCCGTCTGCTGAGTTTGGGGTGGGGGTGAGAGTCTGGGGGTGAGTATAGTGTATGCAGGGCTGTCACATGTGGCTGCACAACGCCAGGGGGCACCACCGTCAGAGACGTCTTTGTGAATAGCATCCTCTAGAACTGTGGGAGATCCCAACCCTTCACAGGATACAGAATGAAGAAGTTTGGGGTGAGGGCTCTGGAGAGGAGCCCTGAGGGTGTGGGGCAACACTGTGACACACCAGCTTTTTGACCTTATGCTAAGCCCGGTTCACCTCCTCCTACTCAGGAGAAAGTCTGGAATCTTTCTAGTGATAGGGAAAGGGGTTGCTAAGTGCCTTGACTCTCACTGCCCTGCTGGCCTGAGTGAAGAGGTAAACCAGCCTCTTGATTTAGGCAACAAACCAAGTGGCCTGATGTAGAGATGGGGTGAGAAAGGCTGCCCAGTTTCTATGCCTATTCTTGTGCCTCTTGTCCTGGCTGGTACAGCGCAGGGACCTGGTCCGTGGTAAGTTCAGGCCCCTCGACCAGTTCTGCTAAAGCTCCTGGTGATATTCACCTGATTTCTGGCGCCCCCAAAAGGGCCTGGGCACTTTAGGGCTTGAAGAGACCGGGAGGGACACTGATGCTGAGAGCGCGACAGGCAGGTGAGTCTCCAGCTCTGAAACATACCTGGGGGCTAAGAGGAAACGCCAGCCTCTAAGTGTGGCCTCCCAAAGTTTCCAAGTGGACAGGAAGAAAGAGGGAGGGGTGGTAGGAATGGGGGCTCAACTGCTCACGGGGGGCGGGGGCGGGCACAGAACAGCAGAAGACCCCACCTAGGGTCGGGGCGTGGCAGAGATGGCCCCCCATCTCTGGGCACATGCAGCTCCGGAAACTGGCGGCGGCGTCTATTTCAGAGTTTATGGTAAGAGGCTGGAGCGGCACACGCTGGGCACCGCAGACAACACACCCCACCCCTTAAGGAAGTGGGGAGGAGAGCAGCAGGGGTGTGGTTAAGTCGGAGAAGGAGAGGGGAAAACACAAACCTGTCAGCGCTGTTTCTCAGCGGAGGCCTCCGGAGCCGCCGCGCACCCCTTAAGAAGAGCCCCTCACCTGCCGCCGCCCCGCCGCACCTGGCCGAGCCGAGGAGCCGCCGCCGGAGTCGGCGCTTCGCTCCGTGTGAGTCCCCTCCCGCGATCGCAATCGGGGCTGAGCGCCCAGCCAGAAGGTGGAGGCTGGACGAGGCGGGAGGGTCGGGGTGACTCTGGGATTGCGGGGACCCGGACGGGACCGGGAGCCGCGGACCCAGAAGTGGGCGCTGCGGCGTGGGGCGCTCCCGGGGCCGGCGAGCCCTCCGCGAAGGGAGAGGGATTCCATTTTTGGAGTTAATTTGAGACGAAAGGGTGTTTTTCCCTCTTAGTTCTCTTATCAGACAGGGGAGGATGGGTGGGGGGAGCGGCTGATGGGAGGGCACAGAAAGGCCGCCTGCCTCTAAAGGTCAAGCCAGAGAGCTTTCAGAATCCAACTCTTCAACTGCTGCCTTAGAGCCTCTGCCGCTTCCTCCTTTGCCCCCTGCCGTGCCCTTCAGCTCGCCCACCCTGCTCACATTCCCACGCACACCCCACTGCGCTCCCCGCCCCCCAGAGGGCATCTTCTGAATCAAGCGCCGACTGGAAGCAAGCAGGGCTCTGCAGGGGGGTAGAAGCAGAACTCTGTGCGTGCGTGTGTGCGCGTGCGTGTGTGTGTGAGTGCCTGTGTGTTGTGGGGACTAAAGTTAACGCTCGCTGCCACCCCGGGTCTTTGTGACATTACTTCGGAATGCCCCTAAAGGGTTAAGTTCTGTGCCGCCTTCTCCTGTCAGGCTGTGCGTGGGCAAAGCCTTGGGTGGGTGAACAGGCAACATATGGGTGCTGTTCTGAGCCCACCGAGCCCCACCACCTGCCCTAAACGTCAGCCATCTGACACTTGCGTCTCCCCACACGCCAAGCTTGGAGCTCAATCCAATTAGGCTTCTCCAAGGGGTCAGGGCGGGGAGAAGGAGAGCCGAATTTTGGACACACAGGGGGCATTCGCCAGGGGCGCTCAGAAACCAGAAGAGGAAGAGCTTTCCCCCGACCCACAGCTGGACGTGAGCCCTCGGGGCAGTTGGTTCGAAAAGATCAGGGGAGGGACACAAGGAGGCTCCTCCCTTGAGGGCAAGGAATGCAGGTGTGGACCTAACCCCAGCCTTTCACAACTCCTCTGGGGGAGGGCGAAGAGGAAGCAGAGACAAAAAAGTGTGTGAAAATGGAAGGAGGGAGGGAAGTAGTCACATGGAGAGAGCAGCTCTGGCATGACACTCTGCTCTCATTCCTTCATTCAATAAGCATTGGCTGACTTCCTACCTGAGGCCAGGTGCTGGCGCTGGGCATGGGAGACCAGGGTGCGTGGGACCCAGCCCTGCGCCCCGAGCAGTGCCCTGGGGAGGGAGGGAACAGGTGCTGACCAGCCCAGTGCTGGGGGCTGTGGGTGGAGCCGGTCAGTGTGTCCAGGAAGGCTTCCTGGCAGAAGTGACTCTAAGTGGAGACCTGAAGGATTGGTAGAATTAGCCTGGGAGGGAAAGAGGGGCATAAACGGCATAGGGCACAGCAAGTACTGAGACCTGAGGCCAGAAGCAGCGGGATGAACCCAGGAAACTGAAAGTAGCTCTGGGTGTTCAGCACGTGGAGAGTGCAGGGGTGAGTTGAAGCTGGAGAGGTGGGAGAGACAGCTCCAGAAGGGCCTGCTCTGGCTGCCATGGCAACTCCTGTCACTTGGGCCCTAGAGCCAGCAGCCTCCGACTTGACTCAAGGGTGCGGGGCCGCCAGATTTAGCAAATGACAAAGTGAGAGAGTGGCATGGACAAGTATACACTACCAAACGTAAAATAGATAGCTAGTGGGAAGCAGCCGCATAGCACAGGGAGATCAGCTCGGTGCTTTGTGACCACCTAGAGGGGTGGGATAGGGAGGGTGGGAAGGAGGGAGATGCAAGAGGGAAGAGATATAGGAACATATGTATATGTATAACTGATTCACTTTGTTATAAAGCAGAAACTAACACACCATTGTAAAGCAATTATACTCCAATAAAGATGTAAAAAAAAAGAAAATACAGGACACTCAGATTTGAATTTCAGATAAGCAATGAATATTTGTCAAGTATAACTATGTCCCGTGCAATCTTTGGGGCATACTTATACCAAGACATTATTCACTGTTTATCTGAAATTCAAATTCAGCTGGACATCTGGTATTTTATCTGGCACCTGTCCTCTAGGGGGAAGCTGAGGATGCTACAGTGCTGGGAAGTGAAGGGTAGGTAGTGCCCAGGCACCAAGGGAACAGTCTCAGGACATATTATCTTTTTTTATTATTTTTAAAAATTTATTAATTTTTAATTAATTTTTATTGGAGTATAGTTGCTTTACAATGTTGTGTTAGTTTCTGCTGTACAGCAAAGTGAATCAGCTATACATATACTTATATCCCCTCTTTTTTGGATTTCCTTCCCACTTAGGTCACCACAGAGCACTGAGTAGAGTTCCCTGGGCTATACAGTAGGTTCTCATTAGTTATCCATTTTATGCATAGTATCAATAGTGTATATATGTGAATCCCAATCTCCCACTTCATCCCACGCCCGCCGCCCAGGACATATTATCTTGTAACCAATCCTTCTAGATTCCACGTTGGGGCTCCTTCACTGATTGAGCATGTTATTTCTTAAAATCAAAAGAAAGACAGTTCCTTGCCTTTGGAGCCCCGTGAACCTGGATTCAAATGCCAGCTTTGCCACTTGCCTGCTGTGAGGCCTTACGTAAACCACTTCACTCCTTGGAACCCCAGAATCTCTTTTCAGAAATGAGGATAAGAGTATCTGTTCATTCAGGTTGTGGGGTGGATCCGTGGTAACGTATGTAAATTGCCCAGGGAGTGCTGAAGAAAAAGTGGTAGATATTAATCTTCCTAGCGCTTTCACAGGGGTAACCAAAGTAGCATCCCTGAAGTGCTTGGGGCTTGTTTATTTGTTTATATTTATTGAGCACTCAGAGGTTGCAGGGGAAGTACGTGGCGGAGGTCCTTCTCCTAGTGAGACAGTGGGTTGGCTCCTGAGCAGAGAGGGAGAGCTTGGGTCAGTTTTTCAGCTTTGTCAATGACTTCCTTCCCAGATGCCCTGGAAGACGCTGGGGAAGGGGTGGCCATAACTCAAAGTTGAATTAACTGAAAGGAAATGTGAATGAATTAGAAGGGAGAATCCAGGTAACACACTAAGCACGACGGACACAGACAAATGCACCATAAAATTTAGCTGTCAATATTCCCATTTTTATAAGGAGTACCTTATTAGAAAAATAGAGCTCAGGGGTAGAAGAAGTAAGGATGCCTTGTTTTCACTTTAATGGGGGGCATTTATAAGAGCGAATTAGGGGGCCTCCTAGAAGGGAACCTGGAGGGAGTTAAGAATTTGTTAAGAGAAAGAGGAAATGGAAAGTGTGTTTCCCTTGTGGAAACCACTGGGTTACAAATGGTCCCTCTTTCCAGTGGCTAAATCTCCCCACCCCCCTGCCCAGTGGTAAGCATTTTGTCCCCAGTTCTTTAGAGCAGCATTTGCCACACAGTGTTCGGAGAAACTCTCTGCCATGAGGTAGTTACAGGTGTTGCACTGGTGAAACGCTCCAATGAGCCCACTCTCGGAGATTCGTCCTGCGTATTTGTATGATCAAGGCTATGGTCAGTTCCTCAGAAAAGACACCTGTATCGCTGGACTTACTAGCATCCCCTAAATTTGACTGTAGACCCCTTGTAGTGGGTTTGGGGGAGACCTGCTACCGTCTCAATGGAAATGGCACTCCACTCCTACTGACTGTTGATGTAGGTGCAGTTCTGGAACCAAAAAGATCTTTCTGCGGACATTACTCATCCCATAACTCTAGCCTGGACTTAGTAGTGTCCAATTTACAGAAGATCTTCAGGGACCGAAGCCCCTGTCCCAGCATCGCTCATCCCTCACAGACACAAACCCCCACTTGTGTCAGCCTAAATCTTCCTACCACAGTTCACACCCATTTCCCATTGTTCGGAGGACCCTGGAAGAGTATGTCCCTCAGCATGTAGCCCTCCAGGGTATGGCAGTCATTCCATGTGTTCTTAATATTGTTAAGGAAAGTACAATTGAGGCAGGCGAGGGGAGGAAGCGTCCCTTGGGTGAACCCCGAGTGGTAGGTGTTCTATTCCTACTTTTCTCCCTGCCCAGAAGGCTCATAGGCTCGGGACTCTGTGGCCCTGGCCTCCCAGATGAATGGATCTCTGAGGTGGCCGGAATAAAGATGGACAATTGCTGAGGTCCTTGGGCAGAAAGGGTGGTATTAACAGAAGTTCTTGCTGGCTCCCCGATCAAGAATTTCTCTTAGACTCTGGGCCAGTTCTAGGGTAAAGGGGGAAGAGCAGGGAGAGTGGTGAGAGTCTCCAAAACATTAGCGTGGTTGGTGGTCCAGTGGTCCAGCGCCCGGACTCGGTCAGTCAGCCTGGGTTCCAGCTCTGGCTCTGGGTCTCATCGTATGACCTTGGCTAAGTCGTGTAGCCCTCTCTTCCTCGTCTCTGAGATGATGACAGGGCTTTTTGTGAAGGTATACCAGGAGTAATATTCCAAATATCAACAGCCACTAAGGCGTGGGCAGGGATCTAACAGAACTGAGCCTGCTGTGCCGGTGGTCACAGGGAACCTAGGAGGTGGACGAGGCAGGCAGGCAGTCAGGGCCCTGGCGGCGGGGGTGGGGGGGTGACATTTACAAGCTTGGGTGGACTAGTCCAGTATTTTAATGTCCCAGATGGCCCTATGCACCGCTTAATGACCTTGGCTGTGCATAACACATCCAGTCCTCTTTCAGGCACACAGTAGGCACGCAATGAATGTAGCTCTCCTTGTCATTCTGTTTCATACTTTGAGTTGCTCTGAGCTGGTGGGGAAGGGCCATTTTTCCCCCCCTGGGGAAAAAGGCCGTGTTTTGAGGGGCAGAAGTAGGCTTCTCCTGTGCATCAGGTACAAGACAGAATTTGCTTCTTGCCCCCAACCTGCATCCCCACGCCCCACCCGCAGTGCACTGTGTCTGTGACAGCCGGGCCTGATGAGCTCTGTAGCCAGCAAAGAGCCTTTCTACTGCTGCCCACCAGACACTGGAGTCCGCACGGCCACTGAAGGCGCTCGGAGGGCTGACAGGCAGGGGGAAATGGTGGCTTCGGCTTCCGGGGTTCTAGGCACCCAGCACGAAGCTCTGAGCCATGCGAGGGGGCGGCAGTGGGGCAGGGCGCAGCTCTTTTGAGTCACTCTGCCATTTCCCAAGGTATAATTATTACTCACGATGACGGTTTGATTAAGAGAGCAGGCTGGAGACTGCGTATTCCGATGCACTTTTTACCTAGACACGAGGCGTGGGTTGATAGGAGTGCAGGATTTTGTCTCCAGGTGACCCTCTAGGTGGGCTGCAGATGGGCCGTAGACCCCACCCAGCTCTTACCTTGCCCAGCACTAAAGGCAGTGGTCAACGTGATTAGAGCTAAGCAACCACCACCAAGGCCATGGAAGGGGAGCCTTCCCCTTTTCTATCCTGGTGACAGTTCACTAACATTTTCCTCCTCTCCCGTCACCTTCTTCCCTTTTTACATCCTGAAATCCACCCATGCAGAACCTGGCACCATCGCTCACTGGACAGGAGCTCAAAGGAATGTTCTCGCCCGGAGTTCAGTGCTTGCTGCTGGGTTTAGTTCTTGACTCGTGGACTAGTGTCCCCTTCAATAGGCCAATTGTCCCAACAACTTTGAGGGCCCCAGGACCGCAGTCCCCCTGTTTCATGCCCTTTCCTTCTCTAAGGGTCTTCCAGCTGCCTCTCAGACTCCCCAGTTGTTGCAGTCCCACTGGGACACATGTGGGCCCATTGGGAATTCTGCCCTGAGTTCGGGTTTTGCTCTTCTGGGGGAGGGGTACCACTTCCCACTGGTGAGGGAACCGTCCTTCCTCTGGTCCCTGCCACTGGGAGCATCACGTGTTTTCCTGGTTTCTAAATAAGTGTCAACTGTCTCGTCCTCCCCCGCACCTAGCCTCAAGCACTCTCTTTGTTCTTCCGGAGCTTTGGGGGTGAGAACCCAGCTCCTCTCCCTGGCTCAGGTGTACACTCTCCCCACCCCCAGTTCCAGCTCCAGGCAGGTTACCAGAGATCTGATACTCCAGCACCTTCGAAGATGCTCTTACCGGCATCGGTTTACCTTTGGTCTGCTATATACGTAGATGCTGGGCACGGAAACATGGCCATGTCCATTTAGGCAGCTGTGAGTGGCTGTCCCGAGCTGAAGTTCTCAAGCCCCCAGCTCAGTGCTGGCAGATTGGCAGGCTGGGTGAGTGGACAGACGGTCAGGGGTCAGGAGACACGGCTTTGGTCTAGATTCTTCCAGTTGCTAACTGTGTGACTTTGGGTAAGTCGCTTCACTTTTCTCATTTGAAAATGAAGAAATAGTACCGCATCCCTGATAGGGTCGTTGAGAGAAACACTTGGCTTATGTGAAAATGCCTCTTAAAGCACTGCCGGGCAGGATCCCTGGAAGGATGAAGAGTTTGGGTCAGAATGACGTGGTTTGAGTCTTGACCTGTCACTTTCTCCTTGGTTGACATTGCCTAGTTATGTAACCCCTCGGAGCCTGAGTTTTCTCACCTGTGACTCATTCTGGGCATTTGTTCAATATTTCTCCCCTCCTTCAGCCCCCTCGTCGCTCAGAGTATATAACCTTTCCCCGCGTTTGAGGGACTGTATCTGTCCTCAATGAGTTTACAGTCTGCTTGGGGATGTAATACATAAAGATAAATAATGGTAAGACAAGATGGGGACTTTTGGTGCCATAAAAGAGGCACCAATAAAGTGCTATATGAGGTCAGAAAACAGAGAGAGTTCTTCTTTCTGGGTTGTCTTGGAATGCTTCTTGGAGGAAGGGGCATTTGGAAAAGCTCCCAAAGGATATCTAGCGTATGGCCACGGAAACTTGGAACAGTGGTTGTGGTCAAAGAGTAAATAGAAGGGAGGTGGCGAGGCATGATTTGAATGACTCATTTTGGCTGGAGCCAAGAGTACCAAAGGGCGATTAAGTTAAGGGTGGAAACTTACATAAGCCTCAAACATGGTGGCTGAAGGGATTGGACATCATTCTGAAGGCTGTAGGGAGCCACTGGACTTTATTCTAAAGGCTGCAGAGAGCTCTTGAGATATGAACTTGGGTGAAGGGGGCATGATCAGATTTGGGCAGCAGTGTATAAAGTGGATCAGAGAGTAAAGAGCTTGACCTCAAAGGAGGGGCATGTGGGAGTCTCAAGAGTCTGGATAACTTCTGTAATCTGGGATGATTTGTGGGTCCTGGAGAATATCTGCTGGTCAATCAGAGGCTTCTATGTTCTCTGAGTTGAAATTGGTCCTTACATGGATTTAAAAGATGTAGGGTTTATGGGAGCATCAAATTGTTTAGGTTATGTAAGTAATTTGTCATTGCCCTTAATCTTCTCCTTCCTCTGTGTTCTCAGTTCATAGGTAAGCCCTTTCCCATGGACCTCATCTTTGGTAGCAATGCACTAAGTGTCAGCCTGTCTAGAGGTCTCATGGCAGCCTCTGTATAGCAGCCTCCTGGAGAGTCATGCACTTCAGTCTGCCGCCCCCTTATCCACCGTCGTCAGTTCAGACAACTCCTGGTCTCCCCCTCCTGTCTGACCCTCCTCCCTTGCTTCAGCTCTCCACTTCCAAGAATCTGTAAGAGTAACTCTAAGAGTTTCCACTTGAGTAACTCATCTTCAATGTTACAAGTTGAAAACTAAACTCATCGTTTTCTTACACCAAACTGTCTCCTTCTGGCATCCCTCCTGTTCATGAAGTTGTAGTTCTCCCAGACACTCAGGTCAAAAACCTTGGAATTATCTTCCCTTTCTCCTCTGCTTTTATCTTACCCATCACTAATCCTGCAAATTCTTTCTTCATGCCTCTCATTCCTTCCCTCCCTTTTCCATGCCCCTACCCTAGTCTGACCCATATTACCCAATATCACCTGATGTTACCTAAGAGCCTCTCCTTATTTCTAGTTCCCTCAGAAGCTCCTGTGCCTCTAGGCAAATCCAGATCCCTTGCATTTACTGTTTAACGCCCTCTGTAGTCTGACCTTCATTTACCTTCTCTTCTTACTTCCCCATACTTTCCAAACTAAGCCCTTCACCCCAGCTAGCCTGGTCTGCCCACTGGTCTTCATCAAACCTCTGCCTAAGTCCTCTGTCCTGCCTGGACCACCTAGCCCCTTCTACCTTCTTCAATCAGACTCCTCCCCCAGGCTCAGATCAAGCCCCTCCCACTCTTTTGTTCTTCTTCCAAACTCCCTCAGATTCCAAGGATTGGGGATTCCTTGTGCCTCCTTCTTTACATGCTCGTGCCTGGCTCCCCAGGGCCAGATGTGATCTTCCTCATTCCCTGTGCCGGGCTTCACAACAGCCAGTTGCCACAGAGCAGGACCGCATTCTCCCCCAGGTTCGGGATGCTATCCTGGCCTCTTGGGGCGTGTGGAGGTTTCCTAGAGCCCAGAGAGAGGGAGTGGGCGATTTAGAGCGGGAGCTTGATACTCCCTTTGCTGAGCTACTCCTGTGTCTAACCCATTGGATCCTTGCCTTCTTCTCCCCCCTCATCCTCCTGCTTCTGGAGCCCCTTCTGGCCAGGCTGAATGACAGGAGAAAAACAGGGAGTAGGAAAAAAGGCAGGGAGCCTTGGTAGAGGGTGAAGTCGCTTTTGGGATACAGGAGAGAGATTTGCAAGGCAGAGGTTGGCAGTTTTTAGTGACCTGGACTTCCACCCACCTGTGCACAGGCCTGGGGCTTGCCGTGGTGGCTGCACTCTGAGCTGTCCAGAGGGTGGCCCTCCGTTGTCCCCAGAGTGGCCTCTGAACCTTCTCCCTCTTTCTTTACCTGATTCTCTGTCTAGTAAAACCCTTCCTGTACCTGTTTGCTAAACGCTTAGCTGCCAACCTGTGTTCACTCCCAGGGAGAGGTGTGGCGACAGAGAGAGCGCTACCCAGGGAGCAGACCCAGGAAGTCACTGCTCTGTCACCTTCCTGCCATGCAACCTTGGGTGAGTCACCTGGGTGGGCCAGTTCAAGCCTCAGGGTTTTCATTTGTACTTAGCATAACGGGGTTTGGGACTTCTTAACTAGAGGAGAACTTTCTTCGACATGGATCTTAGGTTAAAGCCCAGTGTGTAAACCAGGTTAAAGTAGATCTTGCCAGGGTTGAAGCGGGGAGGGCAGGTGCCTGCCAGGCCCTCTGTCCTTTACACAGTGACCCCTGGACCCTCCTGCCTCGTGGGGGGACCAGATCATCTGGGATCCTCTCCAGGCCTCCAATTCTTGAAGCCCTCATTGTTTATGAGTCTAAACACACATACACTGGAGAATGGGTCTAGATGCAAGTAGATTCAGTAAAGAATGATATCAAAATAAGGAATACAACCTGGGGCATGGCGTGTGTATGTGCCAGGGGTGAGGGGGGATTGCATACATGAGTGCCCTGGGAGAAGATGCATAATTTTCACCTCTGAGCAAATGCACATGTTTACGGGAAGAAAGTCCAAAGCTTTCATCTGAGCTCCAAGGAACTTACGGCCCCACCAAATATTAAGAACGACCCACAGGTTTCGTAATCAATTTTACAAACCTTTCATAGAAATGACCTCAAACTTAAGCTCCGTTTTAACTCGGTTGAACTAGGCTGTAAGCTCTGTTGAGGTCAGAACTGTGTCTGTACTTAGAGTCAGAGGGACAGATGGTGCCTGACAGTTGACATCTGATATATACACGTGTGCCTCCTGGTAAGGAGGATTGTGTAAAAAACAGCTAATGTAAATCTGTAAACATTTCAAAATATTTAATATGATTTTAGCGACGCATGTTTTAAATCACATACTATATAAAATAATACATTACATTTAAAATATGGCTTTTCCCCAACTCTCCCTGTTTATGAAACAGCCAGCGCCTGACTCACATCTTGACATCAGTGCCCTTCTCATCGCTAGAACCCCTTTTTGAATCATCTGTGTTCTGGCTTATATCATTGTCCCTACAGTCTAAAGAGAGTTTGCTATTTCTTATTAACCCAGCAAGTGTTTATTTATATTTTTTAATAACAGTTTTTTGGAGATAGAATTCACATACCATAAAATTCATCCTTTAAAATTGTACGATCCTGTGAATTTTGGTATCTTCACAGAGTTGTGCAACCATCACCACTATCTAATTGCAGGATTTTTTTTTAAATCACTCCGTCACTCCTCATTCTCCCCTCCCCCCAGTCCCTGGCAACCACTAATCTACTTTCTGTTTTTTGGATTTGTTTATTCTAGACATTTCATATAAATGGAATCACGCAACATTGTGGGTCTTTTTGTGACTGGCTTTTTAATGCAATGTTGTTAAAGTTTACCCATGTCGTAGCATGTACTGGTCCTTCATTCCTTTATATTGCCAATTAATATTCCATTGTATGTATATTCCACATTTTGTTTAACCATTCATTAGTTGACGAACACTTGAGTTGTTTCTACTTTTTGACCATTATGAGTAATGCTGCTAGGAATATTCACGTACAAGTTTTTGCACAGGCATATGTTTTCATTTCTTAGTTACATACCTAGCAGTAGAATTGCTGGCTCATGTGATAACTATGTTTACCATTTTGAGTAATGGCCAAACTCCTTTCCATAGCAGCTGCACCACTTTACACTCCCGTCAGCAATGTGTGATTGTTCCCATTCTCGTTAACACTTGTTATTGTCTGTAATTTTGAGTTTAGCCATCCTAGTGGCCATGAAGTGGTACCTTGTCTTGGTTTTCACTTGTATTTCCCTAATGACTGATGATATTGAGCATCTTTTCATGTACTTATTGGCCATTCATATGTCACTTTGGAAAAATGTTTAATCAAATCCTTTAGAAGGTATTTCCTTTTGATGTCTACAGTATAACTCCTTAATGCATTGCTTTTTGAAAAATGATCTTTTACAAAATTCAGCACTTATAATTGTGAGGCCATGCCCCCAAGCAAAGTTACTGAATCTATATTATAGTACCGTGCTTCCTTTCTTAAAAAAACAATTCTATCAGGTGACGTTTGTAAGCAGCCCAAACTAGCATTTATTATAGTGACGTCGGGCTAATATTTTTTCCCAGGCCGTATATTTTTGTTCAAAGTAGGGTAATCATGAGAGCAGCCCATAAAATGAAAGATTCTAAAAGGGCTAGCATATAAACTTCCTGTTTTTGTGACAGATAATTTGGGGAGGGGAAGAGCATACATGATATTGAAAATAGATGGATGGACGAATAACTTTAGGAATAAATGAATGAATGCATGAACAAAGGAAGGAGTGCAAGCTGGTGAGACAGTCAATCAAGCAACCACACCAATCTGTCCCTTTTTATTTCGTCTTTATTCCCATGGAGAAAACCAGCTAATAAAGACTAATAAAGACTCTTTATTAGTCTTCTCTAAAATGGGAGAACCAGAGTCTGCCCAGTTTCTGGAAGTGGTTGAGAAACGCAAAGACCACATAACGTGACTGAGTGGTTGAGGGTTACAAATTGCTGGAGCAGGACCTTTAGGGATATGATGTGGTACAAGGCTTTTCTTGGGTTTGCCCCATTCAGGCCTCGAGTCCACTGCTGCCCTTCCCACTAGCGTGAGGACTCGGGGTATCCGGCGCTGGAGGCCTTTCCCCCTCCCTTCTCGGGAGTGGGACAGTCTGACCACCTCAGAAATCACACTCCCTAGGGATTCACCAGCAGATTCCTCCGAGAGGGACTGCCCTGTCCATACTTCCCCTCCAGTCTTCTCTTAAGAAGACACATGTGAGCTGGAGAACTCTTACCCCTGAGTTTGGGGTAAGAGTGAGGAAAGGAAAGATGAAGATTGGCGGGCAAGAGGACCAGAGTGGAAGCTGTGGCCAGACGTGTGAAGAAGTGACAGGCATGGACAAAAGCTCGAGAGGTGGCTTTTCGAGGCCCAGACCCTGGAGGGGGCATAAGTGACGGGTGAGACTGCTCTTCAGAAAGACCTTCACCGCAGTCACAGAGGGGGGAGCCACACTGTGGCCTGTTTGGGAAGCTGTGAACAGCTCAGGGAGGCTGGACCCAGCACGATCATCCCGGTTCCGCTGGAGCGTGTATGTTTGGAGTTGGGGGTCGGGGAGCGAGGGACGGTGAAGGGAAGCCTTGGTGGGGGCCGGACCCCTTCCTTCATGGGTGGTGGTCCGTAAGGGAAGTAGGGGGGCACGTCTGGTATATCAGGCAAAGTCTGAGTCCCTTCCTACCACTCGAGTGCGTTCCTAGGCGGGGTCCCGGCGTTCTCCAGTGACAGTAACAGCTAGTCCTTCCTCCTGTGCCATGACGGCACTGAGTCTAAGCTGTCCCCATCACCACTCATGCGAATGTTTCTCTTGGTATTAAACCTCTTCAGGGAAGAAGAGTCTGTATTCTTCCTCTTTGAAGTGTTGTTTCCTTCTTTAAGGATGTCGGAGCAGGGGCTGTGACGTGTGAATCTGAAGTCCAGCTCTGCATCATTTAGCACCTCCCTTGGGCCAGGTGCTGGGCGAGGTGCTGGGGATACTAAAGTGAACAAGAGACCATCCTCAAGATGAAAGAGCCGCAGTAAAACCAGATGGGCTGCGAGAGGATGGCCAAACACCGTACAGGCGCAAAGCCCAGAGCTACCAACATTACCAGGGGGAGGCTGACAAGGCTTTACTGACGAGCTGATGCTGGGAAGGGTTTTGAAGAATGGGTAGGAGTGTGCTGTGCAGAGAAAGGGCAGGGAGGTGCCCTGCCAGGCGCAGAGCACAGCATATTTAAAGATAAGGCATCAGAGAGTGTGGCCTGTTTGGGAAGTTGTGAACAGCTCAGGGAGGCTGGATCTGGCCGCACGGTTGTGGGAATAAAGCTGGAAGGATGCAGAGAGGCCCTTCATCATGGTCGCTTGGCACTGGACTTTGTTCTCTACCAACGGGAAGTGATGACAGGATAGATAAGAGAGCATATCTATAGGATGTGTAGCTATAGGAGTATTTAAGCAGGGAAGCGAGTCAGATTTTTGTTTTGGAAAAGAGAACTCTGGCCCCGGGTCAGAGCAGCTTTTGTGCCAAGCACAGAGAGGGGTTTGGCTTGGAGACCCCGTAGACAGGTGTTTCTGGGGTGTGGCCAAGGGCTGCCAGCATTGTCATGCCAAAGGCCCGGAGTTTCTGTCGTCAGCTTGGGTGTCGCAGCTACCCACACTGCTGGCTGGCCAGAGAGGGGTGTGGCGAGGGCTGGCCCCGAGGAACAGCCTACTTCCTGTTTCCTTCCTCTGGACATCCACGTGCAGTGAGGAGGGGGCAGAGAGGACAGAGAGGGGCTTGGCCAGCAACGAGAACTGGCCTGCCTTCAGTGGGGAAGTACGGTGGGGGAGACAGCATTCAAGCTACAGGAACGGGGAATCTAGGGAGAGGACGCCTGCTGCAAAGCAGGGGGCCAGCCAGGCATCCTTTTTTGCCCCACCAGTTGGAATAGGGTATCCCACAGGTATTACGGGGTGTATAAGACATTCAGGACCAGAAGACTCTGGTGGAGGGAAAGGGACTTGGTGCAGGACAGAAGCTCACACCCCGCCTTCCCCAAGCCCCCCTCCTCCCAGAGCTCTTGGCTGTACCATCCGCTTATGCCAAGCACGTGTTATCGTGAGATAAATTTATTTTTCACAAGTACATGCCTTGCTCAATGGACTGGGGTGAGGCGGGGACCTTGTCTCATGCACCTATGTCTCCCGATCCTATTCCAGCAAATGTCAGGATATGAAACTTCTGCTCAGTAGACATTTGTTCGGATGGAGGAGGTTTTGGGGAAAAGAGCTGAGGAAAAAGTGCAAATTTAGAGATGGTCTCCAATGCCTGTGAAAATGAGGGGCACCGGAAGTATTCAAATAAAACAAGATATAAAAATCTCATCAGCTGCTGAAAGAGACGAGTGGGCAGAGGACTTCCTGACCCCAGGACGCATGCACTTTGGAGAACTTTCCGGGCAGAAGCAATCTAGATCCTCCAGCATAGCTGACAGTGGTGCTTCTTCACTGTCAGTGCCATCAGAATCAGCTGGACAGCTTTCGAAAGCACAGATTACTGGACTCCAACTTCCTTTGCACTTCTGACAGGTTTACAGGTGATGGCAATGCAGGCGGTCCAAGGACCACACTTTGTGTAGCACCGATTCCATTACTTGGGGTGTGTATTAGAGACCCTAGGAGCTCCTGTGTCTGTCTGCAGTCAGACCCAGGCAGGCATCTCTTCCTTTTCTGCCTTTGCTCTGTTTTGTCCTTAACGCTCCCAGAACGGTTCTGATGCCCACCCTGGTTGAAATACCCGCCGTGTCTCCATGGACTTTGACATGGAGCCCTTCCCCTCCGCACCCTCAGGCTGGCTTCATCTCACCATCCTCTCTGTCCCCAAAGCTGTCTTCCTGACCCTGATAGCACTTTCCTCCTGCCTTATTTTGTCATTTATTATGTGTGTGCCCTCTGAGTCAGCACAGGCTGCCATAACAAAGTTGACTGGGTGGCTTAAACAGCAGTCATTTATTTTCTCACACGTCTGGAGGCTGGGAATCTGAAGTCAGGCTGCCAGCACGGTCAGTTTCTGGTGAGGGCTCTCTTCCTGGCTTGGAGACGGTCACCTTCTTGCCGTGTCCTCTCACGCCTTTTCTTTGGTGGATGGGGAGAGATGGGGAGAGAGAGAGAGAGAGAGAAGGGGGGGTGGGGAGAGGGAGAGAGGGAGCACGCTCTGGTTTCTCTTCCTCTTCTTATAAGGACATTGACTCTATCCAATCAGGGCCCACACTTATGACCTCATTTAACCTTAATTACTTCCTTAAAAGCCTTATTTCCACGTATAGTCCCATTAGTGATTAGGGCTTCCACATATGGATGGGGGAGGCACAAAAACATTGAGACCATAACATCATCTCTCCCAATTAGCCTATAAACCTTGGAGGTCACAGGCGTGGTGCCCGTGTCCCCTTCAATGGGTCTGTGGAGGACCAGTTCAGTCCATGTCTGCTGAATCACAATGAGTGTCTGAAAGAAACCAAAACAAACCAAGACCTGTTTACTTTGGCCCTCGCTGGCCCCCGGTTCTTGAAATGTATCCACAAAGGCTGAGGCGATGGAGAAGAGAAGGCGTTTGCCGAACCCCGTCCGTGAGATGATGGGGCCGAGTGCCAGCATTGTCGATGGGCTTATCAGCCTCAAAAATAATTTGATTACTAATCTGTATCACTCAGGGAACTACCATCCCCAGAGCTGTATTAAGAATGTTTTCCTTGGGCAAAAAAATGTGCCATCTTTGGCATCCAAGTCAGCCTCAGGAATTTCATTTTATGATTGATCCTTCTCTCTCTTTCTCTCTCTCTCTCTCTCTCTTTTTTTTTTCCGGCTCTTTCCTATACTTCCTCCAGATCTCTCACTTGACATATAGCCAACCCTCACTCTGTCCTCTCAACACTCAGAAAACTTGCAAACATAATTGCTTTCCCCCAACACTGTCTTGCAGTTCTTGCTAAGAGAACTCATTCCTCTCAAATGAGGCCACTGAGGTTCCCCAGGCCGATGGTCTCCCTGACCTGAGGACCCCACGAGAATCAGAAGCCCCAGGTGACCCAGATACATCTCTGATGACCACTGCCCTTCGCTGTTTATTTACAATTGTCTGATGACAAGGCGAGCAGGAGGAGACCGCAGTCTGCAGGACGCGCTCTCGGTAACCGCTTCCCAAGCTCAGTTTTCATCAACCTCGTCCCCTGCCTTCTGGCCTCCTCTCCTCTTTTTTTTTTTTTTTTTTTTTTGTTCCTCTGAGTGCCGTGACTAAGGGAAAATGTCCTAAGGTTGGAGAATGAGCTCCTGGACCCTGTTCTCGACCCAGTCTTTCCCTTCTCAGGAAGATGGCAAGCGCATCAGCTGCCTTGTTTGTGTGCCATCCCGCCCCCCGCCCCACAGTTCCACATCCTCCCCTCCCCGGTACAAGCTTGGGCCTGACATTATTGCTTCTTAAACATGGAGCAATCGAGTCTCCCGGAGGAGGCAGCAGTACAGCCAGCTCGCACACAAACAATGACAGTCCATCAGCCGGCAGCAAGGTCAGCGGGGAGAAGCAGTGCTTAGGATCCTGCGCCCAAGCTGTGGCTCCTTATTCCCCAGCCACGTGACCTCAAGCACTTTCTCAATCCAGTAATCCTCAGCTTTCCTACCAGCCAAACAGTGATAATGGTAGTGCTTTCCTTAAAGAGATACTGCAGAGACTAAAGAGAGATAACATGTCTCTGTATGTAAAGCATTTAACATGGGAGCAGTGCACAAAATAAGTACTCGATTCATTCAGCAGTTACTCTTATCAATGGCATCTATTATTAGAAGACAGAAGTATGTGTAACTGAAGTGTCGCCCGGGGCCCCTTCCCCTCATCTGTGTGGTCACGCTTGGCAGAAATCCCAGCTCCGTGGCTTATGGCAGCTGCATGCTCTGCCCTGTGATCTCTGCCAGTTCTAGACTCACTTCCTTGTGCTTCTGGTCACATCTGTGCTGTCAGGTCTCGTTCTGTCACATCACCCCAAGGCACAGAACTCAGCCTCTTCCCCAGTTCCCTACACACAGATCCTACAGCATTCTGTTCATTCTCTGGTCTACCCCCACCCCCACCCCTTGCTTTCCTTTTCTCCCTCCTTTCCCAGGGCAATGAACAAATTGTACCTGCCCAATTTCCTTGAGCCTCATCTCCTAGCTGCTTTGATTTAGTGGAGTGTTATGTTCGTCCATTTGGGCCGCTATAACAAAGTACCGTAGATTGGCTTATCAACAGCAGAGATTTATTTCTTACAGTTCTGTTGGCTGGAAGTCCAAGGTCAATGCACCAGCAGATTCTGTGTCTCGTGAGGACCTGCTTTCTGGTTCATAAACAAACTTCTCACTGTGTCCTCACATGGTGGAAGGGGCAAGGGATCTCTCTGGGGTTTTTTTAATGAGGGCACTAACCCCATTCATGAAGGCCCCACCTTCATAAGCTAATCACCTCCCACCTCCTCCTAATACCATCATCTTGGGTGTTAGGATTTCAACATATGAATTTGGGAGGACACAAACATTCAGACCATAGCAGGCATCTTTCTAAATAACTACAGTTTTATTCCTGGAGGAATTCTGTTACCCTCTCCTAAGGGAGTGGAGACCTCATCATTCTTTACACGTGTTTAAACAAAGATACTGCTACATCCTGGGGGCAGAACCGCCCAAGTTAGCATCTGGGGAGCCCGAATGGTGAACAAGGCCAAGGTGGGGCAGCTGCCCACAACTGGGAGCAAAGCAGCTGGAGAACAGAGATTGTGGGAACAGTTTGCCCCTGTGAAGGCAAACTGAGCCAGGTTGGGGTTTTTACTACTCGTGAATGGAAGCAGCTGCTTTCCTCAGACTGCAGACCCGACGTTCTGGTGATGGGACTTGTTAACCACTACAGTGACTTCCTGATCAAGCAAGTTGTCGAGAGATAAACTCTATTATATATGGTTGAGTCAGACATGAAAGAAAACCAAAACCTAAGACAGGGTTGATGCATCCATGGGTAGGTGAGTCAAATGAAAGTGTACAAACAGCTATCATGGAGGGTCCAGGAGCTCATGACCCTGGAGACCTCAGCGAGTGTTCTGGGCTGTGTGGTGTGGAAGTTTGAGAAGCAGAAGAAGCTCAGACCACTGGCTCCCGAGGGTCTGAGCCTGTCCCCCTCACCCTGCCAGGGTGGGTCCAAACTCCTAGTCCCCCAAAGTGCTATTCGCTTCTCACACCTTTGCCAGAAGCATTGTTTCATCTACCCAGAAGCCCCTCACCCTCTCTTACCTCATCACCCTTCTTCTTCTTCTTCTTCTTTTTTAATGGCATATTTATTTTATTTATTTATTTTTCAGGTTTTAAAAAAGTATTTATTTATTTAACTTATTTATTTTATTGGCTGCGTTGTGTCTTAGTTGCAGCACGCGGGATCTTTTTGTTGTGGCACGGGCTCTTCGTCGTGGCGCTTGGGCTTCTCTCTAGTTGTGGCATGTGGGCTCCAGGGCGCGTGGGCTCTGTAGTTTGCAGCATGCGGGCTCTCTAGTTGAGGCTCCCGCGGGCTCAGTTGCCCTGCGGCATGTGGATCTTAGTTCCCTGACCAGGGATCGAACCCGTGTTCCCTGCATTGCAA
This sequence comes from Lagenorhynchus albirostris, assembly GCF_949774975.1. Taxonomy (NCBI): domain Eukaryota; kingdom Metazoa; phylum Chordata; class Mammalia; order Artiodactyla; family Delphinidae; genus Lagenorhynchus; species Lagenorhynchus albirostris. The sequence continues at coordinate 103,738,212 of NC_083101.1, forward strand.
GGCAGATTCTTTACCACTGGACCACCAGGGAAGTCCCACCTCATCACTCTTCTTATTTGCCCTTTAAAATCCTCCTCAGCTTTCTACACTACCAACCCCGAGAGGCCTTCCTGATTTCCTCTTGCCTGTAGTCAGAGTGAGCAGCCCTGTTCTTGCTGGCCTCCCAGCTCATGGCCTTGGGTGACAATGGTCAACCCCTTCCTTCCGACTCTCAGCGAACCCTGTAAAACAGTCTCACCTGTTTTCAAATCCACTCTCTGCCCTGTCTAGTGGCTTCAAGTGTCTGGAACACAGTAAGTTCTCCACATATCTTTTAGAAATCCATTCAGTGTGATTCTGAAATTCAGGAGGACCTGCTCCAGCTGCAAGTCTGGTCACTCAAGACCATGGTTTGTATCACAGGTAGTTTGCCCTCTTGGAGTTTCCATTTCCCATTCATGGATGGGGAAGAAAGAGCTCAAGAAGGAGATTCTGTGGATCGTTATTTTTACTCTACTCTTACAGCACTGCTTGCTTTGCAATCACCATGCTGCTATGAGTGATGGGGAAAGTGGCAGAAAAGTGGAGCATCCTAAAGACCGGAGATGGCCCCACTGAACAGAGCATTATTTCGGGAAGGAGCGGGTAGAGTGCTGAAGTCTTGTCAGCAAAACTCGTGGAGAAAGCTCTTCTTTCCTTGAGCACCTGTGGGAAATGCCTCACCCAGAGAACTCATCATTGTTGGAAAACTCTTATTGCTAGAAGGTTCTTCCTTTCATTGAGCTGAACTCTCTGAAACTCACCCCCACCAGTGCTCGAACTGCTCTCTGCAACAGCCGCAAATAATGACTGTTTTTCCATATGACAGCCCTGAAAGATAGGGGCCGCCCATCCCATGATTCTCTGATCTAGGCTTCACATAAAGAACTGTTTCCCCTCTTCATCTCGTGCCCTGCCTTTCTGGCTCTCCACTTCTGCATAAATGATTTTGTTGCCATCTTGAAACGTCGAGGCCAGCAGTAGACGCTAACACTCCACAAGAAACAAGACCTTTCAGCTGATTCCAGCCTCTTCATCACTGTGGGCTGCTGTCCTTCCCCTCTCCAAGTGGGCCTTCTGTTTTGAAATATCCTAATTAAAGTTATTAAGTAAAACCTATCTACAATCCCATTAAGTTTGAATTTCTCAGCCTGGCTTTCCCAGAACTCCTGTCAGTTTGCCTCTGGTCCACTCTCACAGCCTTGCTTCTCATCATCCTTATATTAGTCAGCTCAGCTGCTGTAACAAACACCACTGACTGGGTACTCTCTCACAGTTCTGGAGGCTGGAAGTCTAAGATCAAGTGTTGGCAAGATTGGTTTCTTCTGAGGCCTCCCTCCTTGACTTATAGATGACCACCTTCTCCTGTATCCTCACATGGTCCTCCCTCTGTTCATGTCCTTGTCCTAATTTTCTCTTCTTATAAGGGACACCAGTCATATTGATGAGGGCCCACCCCGATGACCTCATTTTACCTTAATTACCTCTTTAAAGGTCCTCGCTCCAAATACAGTCACATTCTGAAGTACTAGGGGTTAGGACAGTAACATGTGAATTTGGGGGGGGGACACAATTCAACCCATAACATTCCATCTTACTGTCTTCTAGTTAAGCTGGTTTGACCCAGTCTTCTCAGAACACATCCTTTATTTTCATCTCTCCTGCCTTTGTTCCTACTGCCTCTTGCCCTGCCTCCCCTGCTTCTCTTTCAAGGCCACTTTTCCAAGAAGCTCTCACGCCAAGTGGTTGTTCAGTCTGTGTAGACACCCCCAGAGATGGAGAATTCCCTTTCTCCCCTGAGCCAGCCCATTCTGCTCGCTTCAGCAGCTTTCCACACTAGCAACGTGGACCTAGAGAGGCCTCAAGCTTCACAAATGGAAGGTGCTTTTCCTTCCAATTCAGAAAAAATATTCTCCAACTGAGTAGCATATGGGGAAAAAGGCTGAAATATTCCAGGAGTTGGAAACTATTGAGACTAGATGCCTAAGAGCTGTCTACTCTGAGATACTGTCCTTGAGGTAAGACTTAAACAGAATTCGGTCCTCTTCCTATGTGGTGAGTACTCAAGTCTCTTAATTAGTTCCCCACAATTCAGAATCTTGCAGCCTCTCGCATGTTTCCTCTGCAAGACAGGGCTCTCCCAAACTTCACCTGCCAAGATGCCTCAGTCAAAGCAAAATCCACAGAGCCTGCTCCTCTTTCCACTCCACTCCTCAGCTCTTCCCCAGCATGTACACCCTCCAACACACACCTCCTAGAGCTTCAGCCTTGCACATCGTCTTAATGCTGTTGCTTAGCAACCAGTAGGGGAAGTGTGATCACACCTCCCAGCACTGTCCACGGAGCACTGCAGACAATACAAACAGTTCCCTGGTTTCTCCCTGCAACTAGAGGAAGGTAACTGTCAGGGGTGGCCAGCATCATGCTCCAGAGATATTGGCTCATCCCCCGGGGGCCCAAATTGGTTGCTACTTCGCTCTTACTTGGCATTGGGTAATGTCTCTGTGGGGGCGGCTGGGTAGGTGGTTCTTGAAGGGCCGGATCTCTCTGCTTGCACTTGTTCTCAGGATGCCTGTGATGCAGTTAGGGCAGCTTGCAGAATCCTCTCTGTTCCCACGCAACCCTGCCCTGCACCAAGCCTGCGTCCTCCCGCCCCCAGCCTCTGCGTTCCCCTCACTCTCTTCCTTTTGGAGGTTGTTCTTTAATGTTCTGGCACTGCCCTGTCCCCACCCCACCCCCTTGCAGCCCTCTTATTCCTCTAATCCCTGGTCCCTCTGCCTCTCAGATGCTCCTCCTTGTGACTGGACAGCCCCCAGGTCCTCAGGTCAGCCATGCCCCTCCCCTTCCTGACGTTCTTTACATCCCAGCCTCAGGCCACTGGGCCAGACACCACACAGTGGACTGAGGTCCACCTCCTGCCCTCTATTGGTGTCCCGATCAGAAACCAGATCGTTGTGACTTGGAATTCCCAGGTGTCGTGTAGCATGAAAGAGTAGAGAAGGCAAGAGAGTCTGGAGTCTGAAGACGTATATTCCAATGCCAGATTCCTTTTTTCCCCCTTGATGCTATGATTTAGGTCAAGTTTCTTTAGCCACTCTAAGCTTTTGTTTTCTAAGGGGATTGGAATCTTTGCCTCACTGGGCTATGATGCCAATCCTATGAAGTAACATAGGAAGAGCGCAGCAAGGTACATCGCATACAGCTGGAGAACTCTGACTACTTCCTTCCTCTCCTTCCATCTCTACCTGTTTATTCATCTTTTGGAAGCTGCTCTTCCTCAAGTGAAAACCGGTTTTCTGGTTGGGTTCTCAAGAGGTGGTGCTATGCAATGACAAGGACACGGGACTGGGAGGGACAGGACCAACTCCAGGGCTCCCAGGCAGTTCCTCTGATCGTGGGTCTTGCACTAGACAGCCCTGAGGTTCCTTCTGTTCACTTGCAAAATGGAGCCGAGGACACCTGTGTTGTCGAACGCACAGAGCTGCTGTTAAGCTCAAGGAAATCATATGTGTCATTGGCCTCCACACATTTCAAAGTCTTTTACAAATTTTAGAGATAAGAATTATCTTGGACAACCTTGGTCCCATTTCCCTCCCTGTAGAATGAAAGAGTTAGATTCAAAAATGTCTAAAGCCCCCCTGAAGTGCGAAAATTGTAGCAAACTGAGAGATGACAGTCACTTGCCCTCCAAAGGCCTCTGTGGAGAGAACCGAATCCTTCTTCAGAGAGTGTATTTGTCTTGTGGCCCGAAGAATAGATTCCACTCCCTCATCCCTGGGCCCCATGGCCAAGATGGCTGGTTATTGTCTAGTACCAGAGGCTTTTTCTAGTTCTGGTTTGGAAGTGTATAGAGCTCTGTCCTTTCAATAAGGAAAACAAATGAGTCAGAACGTGCCTGACCACTGGGGAAGTGATCACTGGTAGAGGTGTTTGGATGGATGTAATGGAGATGTCTGTGGTGGTCCTGTGTTTCATAGTGGACTGAAAAAGTGGAATTTGCAAATGGAGTATACCTGAAGCCAGAGATACTAGAGTAGTCTAATATCAGTAGTTTACAGTAAGTTAAATAAATAGAAGTGTGACCAACCAATAGAATTTGGATGTTATTGAAATCTTGAAGCTTGGGAGTCTGGCCTAGGATGAACGAACATTCCAGAGCATTTGTATTCTCTTCCTTGAGACTTCCCCCCAGGCAGGTACAGAGACTCCATATAAGGAGGATCCCAACAGGAAATATGGACACTGTGGGCAGCTCTCAAAGCTCTGGCTTTGCTTGGAAGATCTACTTCCAAGCCCTTCACTCAGGGCCTTTACTGCTACCCATCCTCCAATCCCATGGCTTCAGGGGAGAGATGAATAAATACATTAAAAAGTTGGGAACTCCTGCTTCGTAATAAAGTTGCAAGGGGTTGGATACAGCACAAGTGTCAATGGTTAATCACATTACCACTAACTTTTCAAAAACATAGGTATTTGGTGGGGGAGTTTCAGGGGGACACTTAATCTTTGTTATGACTGGACGCATGGAATAATTAGTCATAGAATCAGAGAATGTTAATCTGGAAGGCACCTTGGCCATCACCCAGTGCAACCCTTTTGTTAGTAAATGAGACGAGTCTCCAACGTGTAAACAGTGCTTAACTTGGAAATGTGGAAATGGGGGTGACTGCCATTTTCTAGTTTTTTACTTTTCAAATAAAAATATTAAAATGAGAAAACAGGAAAGTGACTTGCCTAAGGCCCCGTAGCAGTGTAGGGACCTAAGCTGCCGAGCCCCCAGATCTGTTGACTTTGTTCCTCTGCTTGTCCCTGGGGGATTCCATCCGGGTCTAGACTTGGGTTTGCAAAAAGATCTTTTACGATAAGAGTGGAATCATGCCGCCAATGAGTCTTCACAGTTTAAAACTTTAAATTACCAGCATTTTCCAATTTCTAGGTGAATCTCATAAACATTTTCTTTTGAATACAACGGGGCCTTACTGTAGGGGGAATATTAAAAGTAACATGTCAGTTTTAAGCAAATCTCTCGAAACACACCTGGTTTTTTTGTTTTTTTTTTTTATTAGAGTATAGTTGCTTTACAATGTTGTGTCCGTTTCTGCTGTACAGCAAAGTGAATCAGCTATATGTTTACATATATCCCATCTTTTTGGATTTCCTTCCCATCTAGGTCACCACAGAGCACTGAGTAGAGTTCCCTGTGCTATACAGTAGGTTCTCACTAGTTATCTATTTTATACATAGTATCAATAGTGTGTATATGTCAGTCCCAATCTCCCAATTCCTCCCACCCTCCCCCCTGTTTCCCCCTTCGTGTCCATATGTTTGTTCTCTAGGTCTGAGTTTCTATTCCTGCCCCGGATATAGGATCACCTGTACCGTCTTTCTAGATTCCACATACACGCGTTAATATACGATATTTGCTTTTCTCTTTCTGACTTACTTCACAAACACACCTGGTTCTACAGGGTTAAACCTGCCCGCTGAAGGATGATGTGCAAAATGGAACCTGTGTTTGATGTTCTTAACCCACATCCCACGTCGCCCATGCACTTGAGGAAAGAGAACCGCTGCGAATGGGTGGTAAAAGCAGTGTGAATGCTGGCCCCCGCACAGGCTCCTGACTACAGCTTTTGTTCCCATGGTCTCTTCAATAAGTATGACTCAGTCTGCTGTTCGGGCCCCACTTCCCCTGGGCAGGGAGCTGACTGCAGCGCGTGCTGTGCTGGGCCCGTCGTGCGTAACTCAGGGGGCACGCTCCCTCCCACCCCCGGCCCTGGCCTCCCCTCACCCCTTCTGCTCTTCTGAGCACTGAGATCCCCACCCTCCCCAGCTTCCAAAACGCTCACCAATTAATACAAATGGGGTCGCCCCACCACCCCCTTTAAAAAAAAAAGAATGCGCTGTGCAGGTACCTTGACAAACTGCCAAGGTGCTTTTTCTCACCCACCTACTCATCCACAGAATTTGTTGTCTCCAGCATATGCATGATACCCACAAGGCCAAGTAAAGGTCAAAATGCGTTCCTGTGAACAATGAAAACAAAAGACAGGAAAAGCCTCCTTACCAGCTCACCTCTTGTAAACGCTTGTTAGAGCAAAAGAACATTCTATCCTCACTGTGTAGAGGGGACGTGTCATCTGGGCCAGCCCACACTTGTGAACTTGTTTTGGCTACATGAGTCAAAAGAGGAACTTTAATTAATTGGGAGGCACCGTGATTTTGAACCCAAGGGGATGGTACCGTGTCCCAGCATTTTCTATCCCAAGAACAGCAAAAAGCATGGGATGAGAAGCATGTCTCCTTCCCCTAAGCCAGCTGAGGCCGCAACCCCCTCAAGGATACAGAGAGGCAGAGAACTACATGCTCATGCGACTGCCTGTCTAGTCTCAGTATTGAAGGGGATTCATTCCAAACATATTGAGTTAGCACCCACTCCAAAAGAGGCCCAGAAAGTTTAGAGCACAGATTTGCAGTGAGCTACACATGGATGGAGCTGGTAATGTTGAGGCTTATTCTATCAGATGCTCAAGATAAAGGCAGTGGGGTAGATGGAGAGCCACCAGGCCGAGCCAGTGGGTCACCCTTAGTCTGGGGGACGGCCTGCCTGTCCAAGAAAGTGCTGTTGTTTGCCCGGACAACTCCGCGGCAGTGCCCGTTACTTGCTAATCCGCTGTTGAGATTTTCCACCTCTTTATTCTCTCTTCTCACGGGATAGGAAGGGCCCAGCCTGGCCTACTTGTACAGGTTGACCTATGAGTATGAGTAAGTAAAGTCCCTAATGCATTCATTCACACATTAACACACACACACACACACACTCTCTCTCTCTCTCTCTCTCTCTCACACACACACATACACACACAGACACACACACACACACACACACAGACACACACACACACACACACACAGTCATGCTTTGGTTTCTACAACACAATCCCCATATGTTCCCTGTAATGGCAGCGCAGACCAAGACCAATGCTTAAATAAATGAGGCACTTTGGCGATAGGATTATTCTAAGGCAATGCTGCTTTGGGGATGTGATCTCCCACTGTTCCTCTGCTTGAGGATGAATAGTCTGGGAGTGCCAACTCATTAAACCTTATCCGTCACTTAGACCTCACCAAGGGTGGCTTTGGAATACGTTTCCCAAGAGTAGGAAAAATAAAAGCATCCACAGAAAAGAACCTACTATTGAGGATAAAGCAAGAAAAGGATCACACACCTGCCATCGTCACAGTCAATAGCCTTGTAGATGCAGATGACACAAACCCCAAAGACGGGATTCGCTGCATACCCAAACTAAGGGAAGATTCGGGAAGCAGCTGAACTTGGCGATGACTGGAACCAGGCGCTTAGACACAGCCAGGGGCCCCGGGGTCTGCGCTTCTGCCTCTTTGGCTCTCATTGCATGTTGGCTTCATTCTTTCAGAACAATTTCTGCAAAAGGCAGGGGGCATCATTGCTAATTGAGTCCATGCTCTCGTCTACAGCCTTCTCACCCACAGCGGAAAATCTCTTTCCCTAAGCCAAAGTTTGACAAATGCCAAAGAAGAACTCCAGTTTGCTTAAGATCAGGTGTCCATTTCTGGACCAGATCCCCTGGCCCGGAAGGTGGGTGCCACGTTTGCCCCAGCTTGGGTAATGCATCCCATCCTGTGGTCCAGACCGGGGGAGGAGATAGAAGAGATGGTCTCCCATGACAGGAGGCCTCCACTAGAACTACTTGGTTGCCACGGAAGGAGGACTAGCTCCCCACAAAGAAAGTGAGAGAAATTCTCTGAAGAAGGGGAAGGAGGCGTGGCAGGCAGACAAGATCAAGGTCCCCTGCAGTAAATTTGCAAGCTTTGGTCCTGTAGGAAATTCACATCTGCTGGCAGGTATGTCTGTTGGGAGGACCATTCAACTTGAGAAATGGAAAGAAATGGTGACATTGAAAGTGCTTGGGAATTGGCAATGTAGAATTATGTTATAGCTAAGAACTAAATACAACTTTGCAGAAAGGATGGACGGCAAGTTCATAAATTATACGTCAATCAATCATGTACATACTGCTGAACTGTTTGACAACAGTTGTTATATGAAAGAGATAACTGTGTTTGACTTCCTGGTCATGTCGCTGTGCTTGTAGGACTTAACAGACCAAGTCACGTGCTCACTGGTTGGTCTTTCTTTCCTGGGCTTGAACGTGATGTCACTATTAGTGACGGTTCTCCAACAGAATCATCCCTGATTTTCAAGAATGATATTTTTATTGTACTGCCTGTGACTGAAATTGAAAAACCAGTGTGCCCTCCAGTCTCAAGTGAAAGGCATTCTTAGAGTAAATGACTATTTTTTTTTTTTTTTTTTGGTGGTACGCAGGCCTCTCACTGTTGTGGCCTCTCCCGTTGCGGAGCACAGGCTCCGGACGCGCAGGCTCAGCGGCCATGGCTCACGGGCCCAGCCACTCCGCAGCATGTGGGATCTTCCCAGACCGGGGCACGAACCCGTGTCCCCTGCATCGGCAGGCGGACTCTCAACCACTGCGCCACCAGGGAAGCCCAAATGACTATTTTTGATTCTGCCTCTTCTGTCTCCAGATTATACTTCACTCTTGTTCAAAAGGAGTCTTAATGCTTTAATATTCTGTAGCTGAGGTAGAATCAGGACCTCCCAAAAATGGCCAGGTCCTAATCTGAAAACCTGTGAATAAGTTAATGTACACAGCAAAGGAGACACCGCAGATGTGATTAGGTTAAGGACCTTGTGATGGGGGCATTATCCTGGGTTACCTGGGTGCACATCACCTTTTAGGGGCCTTTTAAGAGGGGGATAGGAGGATCCGAGTCAGAGAAGGTGATGTGACGACAGAAAGAAATGTGACAACAGAAGCACAGGTCACAGGGAGAGAGAGTTGAAGACGCTGTTCTGCGGGCTTTGTAGATGAAGGAAGGGACCAGTGAGCCAGCAAATGCACGCAGTTTCTAGAAGCTGGAAAAGATAAGGAAAGGACTTCTCCCTAGAGCTTCCAGAAAGAATGCAGCCCTGCTGGCACCTTAATTTTAGGACTTCTGACTTCCTGAACCATATGATAAATTTGTGTTGCTTTAAGCCACAAAATGTGTGGTGATTTGTTATAGTAGAAAACGAATACAACTACCTTTCTGGAAAGCAACTTGGCAACAAGTTCTAAGAGATGCAAAAGAGTGTAGGCCTTCTGACTCAGTCATTCTACCTCCAGGACTCTCTCCTAATGAAACAGTCAGATATGCAGAAATGTACTTCTTATATACTAAGATGTTCATTATGGTATTATCTATAATAGCCAAACCTTCTGAGGGCCCTGCTGGTTTTCTTTATTACAGTTACAATTTGACAAGTAAGAAAACATGACCCATGGGGTGATGGCCATCATGTTGCTTCAAGAACGTGTCGTGATCACGGGTGGGAATGGCCTTGTGGTAGCATTGCTGTCAGTCTTGTGATTCAACAAATGCTCTTTGAGCATGTGGGGTCCTGCGCCAGAGCCAGGGGTACAGAGGCAGAGGACACGTAGATTCTGGGGAGCTACAGGAGCCCGGCCAGGGAGATGGTCATTAACACAAAGACTTCTCAGAAAAGGCGATGTGCCACTTGAAACCTGAGGGATCGCTAGGAGTGAGCCTCAGCTGAAGAGCCAATTCATGGCATGCAATGCTTTCCCCACTCTGTGGGTGCATAGTAACTGAGAGTGGAGAGAGATCCTGGCTGCTCATCAGGAAATCTGGTGGCTCTGCAGCCTGAGGCAGGACTAGCCACCCTTCAGTCAAAGAGAGGCAATCAATAGCCCCAAACTGGACATGACCCAGATGTCCTTCCGTGGGTGACTGGTATATCCACACCATAAAATACTACTCAGCAATAAAAAGGAATGGACTGTTGATACACACAACAACCTGGATGGATCTCAAGGGCATTATACACAGTGAAAAAAAAGAGTCAGTGCCAAAAGCTTTCATGTATGATCCCAATAGGTAACATTCTTAAAAAAAACAAAACTATAGAGCTGGAGAACAAAGTAATAGTTGAAGAGTTGGAGGGTAACACAAGGAAGTTCTTTCTTGATGGTGGAACAATTCTGTATCTTGATTGAGGAGATAGTTACACAATCATACACATAGGATGAGAGTGCATAGAACTACACGCACAAATCCACGTGGAAAGAGCTTCCCTGGTGGCGCAGTGGTTGAGAGTCCGCCTGCCGATGCAGGGGACACGGGTTCGTGCCCCGGTCCGGGAGGATCCCACGTGCCGTGGAGCGGCTGGGCCCGTGAGCCATGGCCGCTGAGCCTGCGCGTCCGGAGCCTGTGCTCCGCAACGGGAGAGGCCACAACAGTGAGAGGCCTGCGTACCGCAAAAGAAAAAAAAAAATCCACGTGGAAAAAAGTGAAAATGGAATTAGGTCTGTTGTCTCATCATAGTAGTATACAAATGACAGATTTTTGGTTTTGATATTATACTACAAGATGTCAGCATTAGGGGAAGATGGATCAAGGGTACACGGAACTCTGTACTACTTTTGCAACTTCCTATGAGTCTATAATTATTTCAAAATAAAACGATTTTTAAAAGCTACAGACTAAAATTCATCTGTCTGCTGATAATATTTCTTCTGTCCCCAAGAACTTTCTCACCACTAGATAGTTCCAGATCCATTTCAATTGGTGTTTAAACACCTCATGTTTCCCGCATCACTTCTAGACGTCCGCTCAGGGCCAAATAGGGTGGGGAGATGATGTTAGCAACTGACAGCAGAGGAGAATGGAAAACTCACCTCCTCCCAAACTTCCAGTGCACTGGACCACCCTGTGCCTGCCCTTCTCTCAACAGCCATCAGGAGCATCATTTCCCAGCCACCAGCCTGTAAGGAGACTGGCTGTGTTTGTGAGACACCCTGGACATATGAGAGCCTGGCTTTCTTCTCTTTCCTTTGCCAAGTCTGGATGAGGGAGGGGAAATGGCCAGTAAACAGACTGGAGAGAGGAGAAGCCTTTGTTGCGGGGGAGATTTGGGGTGAAGTGAAGAGACAGAAAACTAAGATTAAAAGAGATACAATAGGTGCTCTGGCTTAATAGAAAAAGCACGGGTTTGGAGTATTATCTGAATTCATTCATTTATTCAGCAGGCATCCTTGTCTGTTCAGGCTGCTGTAACAAAAGTACCATACACTGGGTGGCTTAAACATCAAACATTTATTTCTCACAGCTGTGGAGGTTGGGAAGTCTGAGATCAAGGCGCTGGCAGATTCGGTGTCTGGTTAGAGCCTGCTACGTGGTTCACAGCTGTCTTCTCGCTGTGTCCGCACATGGTGAAGGAGCAAGGAATTCCTCGAAGGTCTCTTTTATAAGGTCACTAATCCCATTACTGGGGGCTCCATCTTCATGACCTAATCACCTCCCAGAGGACTCAGCTTCTAATAGCATCACCTTGGGAGTTAGGATTTAACATATGCATTTGGGGGGCATACAGACATTGAGTCTAGAGCAACATGTATTTATCAAGTGCCTAATCTGTGTTAGGCATAGTTTTCTGCACCGGGGATACAGGGTAAAAACAGTCCCTGGCCTCATAGAGCTTATATTGAATAGTCTGAACTCAAGCTGTATTGCTCACCAGTCTTGTGACTTCTGGAAAGTTACTCAATATCCTTGAATTTCAGTTTCTTCACTGTAAATTGAGGTTACTAATCCAACCTCATTAGATTTCCATGAGGTTGCATCAGATGGTATGTAAGTGCTTAGCACAATCTCGTCAATGTAGTAGGGGTTCCACTTTTTCCCATTAGTTCTCACTGTCCTTTCTCTTGGCTCCCCTTCTGTAGAGATTGCTGATAATCATCTGAGTTCCATCGGGGGAGCACAGGGCTGTAGACAGAGCTCAGTATTGGAGGTTCTGCTGGATAGGATGCAGGGCATCTGCACAGTTCTGTAGAGCTCAGGCCAAATGAAGTGCAGAAGGAGAAATTTCTTTATGTATTTCTGTTATTTTTTGCTTTATATTTTTACTTCTTTGTGTTTGGATGTGTTCATTATTGTATCTTCTTGGTGATTTTTTTCTTTCCAAAATCACTCTTCCTCATAATCACATTTTTAATTTTTTCTTCAAATCGAGCTAGTTTATTTTTATATATCTGTATCAACTTTCGTTCATTAAGTAATGGTCTGATTTATAGTTTTCCCCTTATTTTGAACTTTTCTAATGTCTTAACGTTTTAGGTTTCTTTCTTGTAAACTGCATACAGCTGGATTTTTAAAAGATTGAATCTAAAGGTCTTTGTCTTTTAACTGGGAATTAAGCTTTTTTTTTTTTTTTTTTTTTTGCGGTACGCGGGCCTCTCACTGCTGGGCCTCTCCCGTTGCGGAGCACAGGCTCCGGTCGCACAGGCCCAGCAGCCATGGCTCACGGGCCCAGCCACTAAGCGGCATGTGGGATCTTCCCGGACCGGGGCACGAACCCGTGTCCCCTGCATCGGCAGGCGGACTCTCAACCACTGCGCCACCAGGGAAGCCCGGGAATTAAGCTTTTTAAAAAAATTATTAAGCTTTCTAACATATTCAGTACATTTCTACTGTCAATATATTATTTTATACTTGCAAGTGCAGCTTTCCCTTTGCCTTTCTCCTGCTTATTGCCTTTCATTGGATTATGTTTCTTTAATTCCTTCCTTTTTCACCCTCCTGGGTTAGAAGTTATATATTACAATTCTCATATTTTAATGGCTTTGCTCATCTTTAACACGTTACTTGACTTGGAAGTCTAACATTAGCCAATATCATCATCCTCCTCCCCAAAGTGGAAGGATACAGCACTTCAGCTCCAGTCTTTGGACTCCCAACTTCCAAGCTAGTACAGACAAGTATTTTAATGTTACCTTGTTTTTAAAATTCTCCCTCCCAAATTTAGCCATCAGGATTATCATCTTGGATTTCTCATGCCTTTCTTTCCCCCTCCATTTAAATATTTCAAAAGACTCTTTATGGTCCTGGACTTCTTCTATTAACTCCAGGCCTTGATTTTCTAATCGATGATTTTTGTCTGCTGAGCCTTCTTCACGGTGGGTTGTTAGTCTGCATGGTTTGTAATTTTGAATGGTGTGTTTGTGTATGTGAGGGGTGGGGATTCCCGGTTCATTTGCGATTGTGGAACTGGCCCCCTGAGTTTTGCTTTTTCCTCTGCCTGAATCAGTTGTCACCATTTCTGGATATTGATTGATTGTTTGATTGATTGATTGCCATGCCACAGTGGCATGTGAGATCTTAATTCCCCTGACCAGGGATCGAACCCACCCCCCTGCAGTGAAAGCTCGGAGTCCTAACCACTGGACTGCCAGGGAAATCCCTGGATTTGTTTTTGTTTTAATTACTTGGATTAGGATTCAGGTGCACATATGTAGAATTGCACAGGCTTTGGTTTCTAAATTCTTCCTTCCTTCCTTCCTTCCTTCCTTCCTTCCTTCCTTCCTTCCTTCCTTCCTTCCTTCCTTCCTCTCTCTCTCTCTCTCTCTCTCTCTCTCTCTCTCTTTCTTTCTTTCTTTCTTTCCCCTAGGCAGAGGTCAAGCTTCCTCACCTCCGTGGGCTGGTGAACAGTGTTTATTCTCTGTGCTCCATCCCTGCCTCACAAGGATCTGAACCCGGATGACACCCTGCTGCGTGAACATTAACCCCCAGCCCCTGGGGTCTCCACAGTGTCAGCCCCCACTCACTGCTCTGGCTGTGAGTCCCTTTGTTTCTGATACCTGAGAATTTTCTCTTTCCAGCTTGGCTGTGATAAGATTTTTCTGTTGTTATGTTTTGTCCAGCATTTCTACATATTTGAAGGGGGCGGGCCTCTTCTACACTAGGTCAGCCTCTCAGGATGATTGTAAATCATCCGACTTCATGTTCTTACATTGGCAGAAGCTCACTTTCATTTTTTTCAGTGAGCAAACATAACTGAGTCAACTAGATCCGAGGGCTACAGTGTGGAATGAAGAGACTCTGCCTGCCCTGCCCTGCCCTCCCAGAAGGTGACACCCAAAGAGGGAGACAGCCTTGAGTCAGGTAGCCTGAGGAATACATGTAAACTTGCAGCCCTAGCTAAGGAAAGGCACATTATTCGGAGGCCGTGGTTGTTCCAAGTGTGGCCTGACTCAGCCAGCGGTCAGGAAAGAAGCAGCCCAGATGTCACAAAGGCCAGAGGACAGCCTAAGGCGTCGGAGTCGTCCCCAGGGCCCTCCCTCATGCCCGCCCTCCCCCTTCACCGTGTGAGCTCGGCTGACCTGGGAGCTAACTTTCTCCCCACCAGGTAGCAGGCTCCCTGGGTGTTGAAACCCTACAGATGTGAGGGTGGGTGGCAGGGGCAGGATTTCCCCCGGCACGATGCCCTACAGTGCTGCGCGATACCCCCAAGTATGAGGCCATACCTGCTGTGAACGAGACAAAAAAGGGATGTGAAAGACCTGTCTGGAACATTGCACCTGGTATATTTTGACTAGCAGCATGGAGAAAAAAAAAGCCAGAACTGTATTTCTTTTGTCCTCTGGGTCTAGAGTTGGGGATCTCTTCTCCTTCCAGAAGATGACCAGAAATAAAAGGGTCCTTGATTATCCTCTAAGTAAAACTTTCTGGTCATCCAAGTAGCCCGTGGGGTGATGAAGGAAGGATACGGGGAGGATCTGGCTTTTTAAAGGAAGGGCCCTGGGAGAACCACGGCCCAGCTCTCCCTGATTTCTTGGTGGGACCGCCGGTCAGGGGCGCCTGGAGCCAGGCCCCTTCCCTGTAAGGTGAGGAGGCTGCCCTGGGGCCGGAAGGACCCTTCTGCCTCTGCTATTCAAGATGCCTCCCCAGGGGAAGTGCTGGTGAGGCCCAGCTGCCCCGCACCCCCACGGTCCCCAGTGAGCTGTGGTCCCTGGGGCCTCTGTACCCATACCCACGGGGCTGTGGAGCAGCCTCCCTGCTCACCTCCACGGGCCCCCCACTTCCATCACTCATAGCCCCGTGATCCAGCACCCTCCCTCAGGAATTTTTCTCCTCCTCAAACCCATCTTGGCAGCCAGCGAAGTCCCGTTGTGCCATGGAAATGCAATCTCTGCCGCATGAGTGTGAGTGTGCGTCTCCTCTGTGTTTATTAACCTGCCTGGGTCAGGTGGTGGGAAGCGAGAGCCGGGTCTCCCTGCGGAAGCTTCCTTTTATGGACACAGATTGCTGACCAGTCCCTCGCAGGCCTGTGCTAATCTGTTGCTGACCCAGTTTATAACCTGAAGGCAGGGCCGAGTTGAAAAGTTAGAGCCTGAGGCAGGGCAGGAGCCCGAGCTTCCCAGGGCCTCATTCCCCTCCCCTTTCCCCCACCCTGCGCTCCTCTGGGCCAATGTTTTCTCCCCGTTCCACATCCTGGGCGTGATTCACCCAGTGACTCCCTCTCAGCATGGCAGCTACGTATCATTTCCTTACGCTGGTGAGACCCAGGCTATGAGTGTGTCCCCCCCTTCCCTGCCCCCCTGTCTCCTCTAATCTGATTGAATAGGGCTGAAAGGGTTGGACCCTCAAGCCCAGGGCAGCATCCTGGTAGGGATTGATCATTGCAGTGAATTTATCTATCACCTGTGGGAGGCTGTCTGTGTTTCTCACTGGGAGGTGTTTGGGAGACGCAGGGGCCTGGGACAGTCAGCTTCATCCTGTTCTCTGCCAGCCGCCCCTCCATCCCCACCCAGGCCCCAGAACTGGTGCTTTCACCTCACCTTCCCCCCAGCAATGCATCCTTTGGGCTTGCGCGCAACCCCCTGTGCAGCAGCCTGCTGCTCCCTGGAGAGGCCAATGGGGTGATTGGGAAGGAGGGGCCCAGCCTCACAAGTCCATCCCCGGCCGTCCCCAGTTAGTGCTCCTCTATCAGACCAGGGAGAGACCAGCCCCCAGGCAGAGAGCCATTCCCGTGTGAAGCCTAGAACCGCTAGCTGGAAATGAGGTTCAGGAATGCGGGCGTGTAGCTGCTCTGTAGGCACTGTCCCACTGCTCTGTGACAAGGGACAGCCGTGATCCCCACACAGCTCGAGTCAGCTGGGAATTCTTGTGATATGGGTTCCCGAGTCAGGTCTTCCAAGGAGAGCATCCAGCCTGTTGCTCAGGGTGGGAAGCGGGGAAAAGCGCATGCTTCCCCCTGACCCCGGGAAAGTCTCCCTGTTGGGGGAGGGACCAGGATAGGGCCAGCTCAGTCTAGAAGGCCATGGTACTTCTGTGGTCTTGGACCCAGTTCGGAGGGCCCCATCTTGAACTAGCGGTAAAGAGCTTGCTGGAAGGATCTAGGGAGACGAAGGATCGGAAAGTCTTATCTCGTGAGAACTATTTGAAGGGCCGCAGACAGCCTGGAGGAGCAGATGAGCTGTTTTCTGCTGTTGAAAGGCTGTTTGGTGAAAGTGAGATGTGCTTTGCTACGTGCATGTCCAGGACACAGACTCTGAAGGTTACAGAAAAGCATGTCCAGGCTGAATAGAAACGACGGCTTGCCTCTAATGAGAGCTCTGAACAATGGAACAGGCCGCTAACATTTTGAGATAGTGAGTTTCTTATCACTACAAGAATTCCAGCAGAAGCTGGCCAAGATGGAACTTCTGCACAGGGCTGAAGCTCGGGCTGGCCTGTGCCCGGGCCTGGGGTGGGCCGTGTGATGGCTCTCGGCCTAGGCCCCAGAAAAGTCTGCCATGTGCTGAGCTGGTCCAGTCACCGAGCGTTTCTGTGACGCGTTTCTGTGAATTCTTACTGCTCATCTTACCCACCCCCAGTCCTGTGGGGCAAGATTACTCTCCCTCGGGAGGCAGATGACGAAGTAAGGAAATACCCAGGCCACTGCAGGGCTAAGATTAGGCCCGGAGCCTGCCCTGCTGTTTCTGATGCCGTTCGGGGAGGGCTGTGTGCTCTACATACATCCTACACACAGCCTCGAGTTAAATCCTTAAGGCAACTCTGAAACAGCTGCGTTATCATCCCATTGTACAGAGGAAGAAAGCAAGGCTCAGAATAGTTGGGACTGTGTCTGGGACACAACTAGTAAGGGACAGAGCTGTGCTACAGCACCTCCACCAGGAGCTGTGAGGGGCATCCCGTGGACGTGCAGGAGGGAGCTCCGTGCAGCTGCCTGCATGTACCCCAGGGGACTGGGCCAGAGCCGTTCAATTCCAAACTCCTGGGGGATATGACCTACTCCGTATCCTGTGCTAAATACAATGGGGAGAAAGTGCACAAGGTCCTATTCCCAACTTATGAGAAACCTGTGGTCCCAAAGAGTGAACATAGCGTGTTCACAGTAAGCCAGGTGTCCCTCATCAGGCACAAGAGGTCAACTTATTGAAGGACAGGAGGGAAAGCTTCATAACAGAGATGGAGCTTGAAATGGCCTTTGCGAACAGGAGCCTCAGGTAACAGAATCATGCCCATGAAGTCTCGAGCAGTTGTCAGGCAAGCGTAACTGACCCTCCCATTTTCTCTACCCACCCGTGGGTGGCCCCAGCCCCCAAGAGAACTGTCCAACCCAAGCTTCTCGTCCTCTGACTTGATGAAGAGCCTCACCAGGCTCCCAGCAACTGGAGAAGCTTGTGGGCGACATCACCTCCTCCTCCAATCCGCTCCCAATTCCTGTGGCTTCTACCATGGACATCTCCCTCTACCTACCCCTTACTGCTACCTCCCATCCTGGGTAAGACTCTCATGCTTCTTGCCTAAATCAATGCATCCGGCACCAGTTGCTGCCCCCAGGGTCTTTCCTTATGCATAGCTGTGGGTAGAGTCACCTTTATAAACCTTGGCGCTTGGACCGAATCCTCAGCAAGCCCTTCCCTTTCCTGCCGTCTCGCCCACATTCGTTCTAACCTTTGCTGACGGCCTTCCCCACCCACCTCCTTTGTTTACAAACCTGTCCATCCTTGAAGTCCCCTCTCAACCCCCCCTCCGCCCCCGCCCCACATGCTGCCATGCCCCATCAGGTGAAGTTAACTCCTCTTTCCTTGCTCCCGGGTATGATTTGATTTATGCCTCTCTGGTAGCACATTCCACACTTTGCCACGGGAAGTTAATTTGTGGACACATCTGTCTGCCCAGCTTGGCTGTACGTTCCCACATCACGCTTTGCTTGCCTTTGTCGTCCCTGTCCTGTCCGCCCTCTGGGTGGCTGCTCAGTGATGTTTATGGAGTTGATTGTAATCACAGCGCCTGCGGTCCGGCCCCAGGCTGAGGGGGCGCAGACGGAGACCCTGGGAAATCGGCTGCGCGCAGGACTTAACCTTGACCCAGCGCAACGCAGGCTTTCTATGGAAAAAGAAACAATTTAGCAAGAACAGGTACCTGCCAAAGCCCTGGTTGTTTTCCTCCACAATGTGACAAAGTCCTAAATGTTTCCCTAAGAGACGTGTGATGTACTGGTGAAGGAAATAGGAGCCTGATTTGCCGTTTCCAAGCTCCGTGACCCTGGGAAAGTTCATTTAATCTCTCTATACCTCACGTGTAACATGGCAGGAGAATAACAGTACCAACCTTTTTGCTTTGTTTTTGAGAATTAAGTTAATATTAGTAACTGGCAAAATATACGTTAAAAATACCCAATATACATCATTATTTTAAGGTTATTATACTAACTTTATAATCATAGTTCTACTATAACCAAAATCATATAATAATAATATGTTGCTAATAACCTGGCCTCCTCCTAGCAGGCAAGACGAGCACATCTGAAAACTAGGGAGCTGTGAGGGGCCCCAAGTGATGAGGACTGTTGAGGGTAGTTGTTTGAAATGTACCGTCCTGTCCAAGGCCACAAAACAGACCCTCGGAGGGTCCAGACGTGCAATGAGGTGATGAGGGACTGCAGACTGAGCAGTCCTGAGAGAAGGATTCCGAACAACTCCACTCAGACCTTACATTTTCACAGTGTTCCCCGTTGACGCTACCTCAGAAATAAGAGACCTCTGGCTGTCAGCTCTGGCAACACCCTATCATCTCTTCTTTGCTCAGCTTCTTTTTCAAATAGGACAATAACCTACCTAATATTCCACTTCCTGTGCTCAACAGGAAATCTGAAACCCAAACAGGCCAATCATGGTTAGGAACTTAAGTCTCAGGGTGACCAAGCACATTCTAGAAAATCTCAGGGGGTGCTATCCTATCCCCGACCCCAGAATCAATTCAATGTCCCTGAGGACAGGTGCCCCCTGAGCACTCCCACCTCCTCAATCTCTCCATCTGTTGGGATCTGAAGGTATGTCCCTCCCCCACCCCCCCCCACCCCCCCACCACCCACACAAATTCATGTGTTGAAATCTACCCCCACCCCAGGTGATGGTATCAGGAGGTGGGGCCTTTGGGAGGTGATTAGGTCTTGAGGGTGGAGCCCTCATGAATGGGATTAGTGCCCTTATAAATGAGACGCCTCAGAGTTCCCTAGCTTCTTCCACCATATGCGGGCACAATGAGAAATCTGTCACCCCAACCGGAAGAGGACAGTGGCACCCTGATCTCAGACTCCCAGCCTCCAGAACTGTGAGAAATAAATGTCTGTCATGTATAAGTCACCCAGCCTGTTGTGTCCTGTGATAGCAGCCCTAACAGGCAAAGATAGCATCTCAGGGGTTCTGCTAGTACACAGTCACCCTCCCCCGACCCAGGAGGCTGTGGACTTATTTCGGGGCTTTGGACTAACTCCGAAGTTAGTCCCCTCCCCCTTTCCCACGCCATAGGTTTTCCAATAACCCAGTTTGTTTCCTATGTAAACGGCACAGTCTGTCCGAGCAAAACCAGCTTCTAGTTGAGGGTGCCCAGGGTCTCGTGGAGGTGGGCAGCCTTCGCCTCGCTCAGTTCAGGAGGTCTTTCAGCTGCCCAATCATCATCTGCCCAAAATCCTGCAGAGACTGTCCCAGGCCAAGATCAGAGTGCCATCTGGGGATGGCAGAGACCTCCGGCCTCCTTCTTCTCCCCCTTGCTTCCTAACCTCCGCCTCTCGGGCGGGAGGCAGTGCCCCGAGCAGGGCTCCTGTGTTGGTCGGACTGCACAATATACAAATTGCTTGTGAAGGAGGCCCGAGAGGGGCAGGAAGCCCCGTTAGAAACTTCTGAGCCTGTAGAGCAGAAGCTGGGAGAGGACAGCTCAGGGGCTCCAGCTCACGTTTGTCAGGGGTGTTTGTGATTGTGGGTCTGTGTGTGGGGCGAGGAGAGGGTGCTGCGGGGCGGGGGTGGGGTGGGCGCTGGGCAGAGGGGAGTGGGGAGCAGCAGCCTAGGAAACAGCACTGGGTGGGGGCGGTGAGGAGGGGTGAGGAGGGGGAGGGAGGGAGCGGGAGGCTGTACTCTGGCTTAGCTGGTATTTGAATCTTCGATTTGAAGAAGTAGAAGTTCTCTGAAATTGGGGTCTCTCAGGTTCTAGAGAGATCTGAACCTCTTCCATTTTTGGAGACTCTCTGTATTAAAAAAGAAGAAGAAATACCAAAAGAGGACAACAAATATCACGATGTATTTTAAATGTTTACTTTCACCAACCAGTAGTTTTAAACACACACACACACACACACACACACACACACAGAGAGATACATGGTGACTTTACGGAGGGACTCACTGAGTAATAATGTCCTGTGAGCCTGAGCCAGCAGCCCTCTTAGGCTCTGGGGCAGCCCAGCCCTTCCTGAGAGACCCTCTTGGGGGCTTCAGGAGGAAGATGGAGGCCTTGGCATTCTGGGCAGTTAAATAAAAAGTCCAGAACGTGTGTCCCGGAAGAGACCTGGTTGCACTTGGTCCTGCTGGAGGTGGTGAGGGGCTGAACACGCCAGGCATGTGAGTGTCTGGACCTGTCCATTCTCAGCCAAGTGTCCAGCTAGGCAGGGAAGCAGACCATGGGCTGCTGGGGGGGGGGGACCAAGAAATTCTCCTCTCCCCCTCATATCCGTGCTCTGCGAGGGTAGTAGGCGTCAATGGGAAACTCCTGTCAGGCCCCTTTGACACCTCATCCGGAGCCGGGGGACAAGGAGAGCTCCATGGATCAGAACGTGGTGGGCTCAGGCCTAGACTGGGCCTGCTCTTTCAGGGAGGATGGTCCTTCTGTGGGTCCAAACCCACACCGCCTGTGTGAGCAGTTCCAGGTAGCCGAGGGCCATCCTTTCACTCTGCCATGGGGTGAGTGGGTGACCGTCTGGTGGCCCTTATCAGAGCTGATGTTCATATTGGGTTGTTTCTGAGGAAGCCATTGCCTTCCACGAGGGGAGGCAATGGGTCTCTCCTCAAACTACTCATCTCTCTGCTTCCCTTCTGCTGGCAAGGACCCTCTTCTTGACCACACTTTAGTCAGGAGCGCTCTTCTCAACTAGGCCCCATCCGGGGCCTAACAAGCTCAGTTCAGCAGGAATACCGCCACCCTTGATACCTAACCAAGTTCCTCCTAGTACTTTTCCATCCTCTGATTCCCTCGACTGCCTGTTTGCTGTAAACCCCCAGCTGCCCCTGTTGTATCTGGAGATGAGCTCAGTCTCTCTCCCCTGTTGCAGTGATCTCGAATACAGTCCTCCTTGCCTCTTGAACTCCCTCTGGTGCAGTTTTCCTCTGTGCCTGTATGTGTATCCACACAAGCTCTGAACAAACTCTCTGGTTCTGTTGCGTTGTCTCATTATCTGTCCTGAGCTCCGAAAAGCTGCTGGGAAAGGATATTCAGGTCTGGGGAGAGGAAAGCCATCTGTCACACCTGGCCATGGGACCCCTATCAGGGAAGAGTTGATCACTGTCACCAGGGCCTGCAAGCAGAGGCAGGGCCATCTCAGCTCCATGCCCTGGAGACTCTGGAAAGAACCACTACTGCCTTGGACCAGAGGGGGGAGGAGGGAGCCGTCAGGGCACCCAGGAGTGTCCCCTTCTAGGCTCTCCCGCTTGAAAAGAGCTGTTCTAACCTTGCTTCCCTCAGAAGCACTCTGTCAGTAGAGGCGTTTCTCGGCATATCTATTTTGGAGCTGCAGCTGGTCGCTTCTTAGAATGAATAGAGCTGTGATACTGGGATAAAAGAAGAAAGGAATATCATCTCCTCTTTATGCCCTCCCTCCTCCCAATGTTTTCCAAACTCCACTGTCCTCTTTTTGAAGGCTTTCCCCTGAACCCCTTCCACCTGCCTCCCTGCCCTGTAGCTCTCCTTCAACCATCTGATAATCACAGAATCCCCTCCCAGACACGTATGGCCCCCTGCTATATAGCCAGCCTGTGCTAGGCTTGGAGGCTCCAGGGCCTGCAAGGAACTCAGTCAAGTGACACAAGAGTTCATATAATAAGGACTGAAGCCAAAGAATGGTAGAGGCGGCCCAGCCTCTCCTGCTTAGATGAAGCAACCAAGGTCCTGCTGGGGATGTGCTATGCACAGGGCCTCAGTGCTCCCGGGAGTTAAGGTAGGAGCTGTAACACCCTGACCTGCAATTGTCCTCAGACCTTCCTGTGTCGTTACCAGAATGGCCATGCTGTACTGAAATCATTGAAATGGAACATGGTGCTTCCGGGGACAAAAAGAGAAATCAGACCGTTGTTTGTTCTAGACAAAACAGATGTGGGGTACCCAGTGTATTTGTGGACTGAAATGGCTTTCCTGAGGGATCAAGGCTTTCCAGATACAAGGGGGTGGGAGGGGCTGGTCATTAAGGAGCAAATGAAGAGACCTATGTATGTGGCCACATTTGAGATCAAGTTATTAACCACCCTTTTAACCTGCTTCTCCAAGTGGGTCCGACAGCGCACCCATGATGGTGCAGACTTCCCACCTCCCTGTGGTCCACCTGGAGCCCCTCCTTCATTTCCCTCTCCTGCCTCTTTCCCGTGCTTGCTGTGTTTCCCCTTTCATGAGCTTTACCTAACTCCACTCATCATCCGCTCTTTATCTGCTGGCCAGCTGTGTGGCTCGACCCACATGGGGTCAGAGGCAGAAAGTAAGGAGGTGGTAGTTTCTAGAAATTGTGCACAATTTCCTCAAAACCTTCTTCCTACCCAGGGCCAAGAGTGGCCAGCCTCTCCTCAGTCGCCCTATGGTCTGGCCTGTCAGCCTGGGCGTCTGCCTGCTCCGTCTCCTCTGTTCCCTGAGGCAGCTCTGAGAAAAGAGGGTGAGCCCTTTTCTCACCCAAGACCTCTGTGGCAAGTTTTCTCTCTTGCTTTTGTCTTATTTTTAAAGATGAAACTGTGGTTAGACTCTCAAATTAGTCTTTAGAAACCTCAGTGGATGGCTTGGTAACAGAGCTATCTATTTGGGGGTGGGTGAGGGGTGCTGAGCTGTGAAGGAGCTCACTCTGGGCATCCCCGTTGGCCGGGAGGGTTGTAGGCATGAATGTCAAGGTCTGGCACTGGAGAGGGGCCTGACTCTTCCATGTGCACCGGGAGGGGGCAGAGGGTCAGGAATGTGGGATCCTAACTCAAGTGAACTCGGGGTTGTGTCTCAGCTCCACCATTCCTTAGTCTTGTGACCTTAGTTATTTAGTGTCTCTGAGATGCCATTTCCTCATCTGTAATATGGGGATATTAATCGTATCTATTTTTAAAAACATTTAAATCAACGCATAATTTATTGAGCACCTCCTCCTTGCCAAGTGCTTGCCGGGCATGAGCATCAGTGGTGGGAAGGACTGATATGGCTCCTGTCCTCATGATACTCATGTGTTCTGATAAGGGGAACAGGTGGTGTTCAGATTAAATAATAAGGTATATGTATATGTATGTATGCATATATATGTGTGTGTATGTTACCTAACACCATGCCTGATGCACAAGAAGTGCTTGATAAGTGATGGTTGTTACCGTTATTTTATATATATATATATATATATATATATATTTTAAATTAATTTATTTTTGGCTGCATTCGGTCTTCATTGCTGAGCACGGTCTTTCTCCAGTTGCAGCGAGTGGGGGCTACTCTTTGTTGCGGTGCGCGGGCTTCTCACTGCGGTGGCTTCTCTTTGTTGCAGAGCACGGGCTTTAGGTGCGCGGGCTTCAGTAGTTGTGGCACGTGGGCTCAGTAGTTGTGGCCCGTGGGTTCTAGAGCACAGGCTCAGTAGTTGTGGCACACGGGCTTAGTTGCTCCGCGGCATGTGGGATCTTCAAGGACCAGGGCTCCAACCCGTGTCCCCTGCATTGTCAGGCAGATTCTTAACCACTGCGCCACCAGGGAAGTCCCACTGTTATTATACTTAACACTAAAAATATGGTAAAAGTGGTCAGGCAGAGACCCAGAAAGGGTGTTTTCATTCCATAAAATGTTTAGCTTTTTCAGATTTATAGATCTCTTTGGTTAAGGAGAGAGTGTATTAGTCAGAGTTTCCCAGAGAAACAGAACCAATAGGAGATGGATATATATATATATCTCATACATATGATGCATATATATGTGTGTGTGTGTGTATATATGTATATGTAAATGTATAAAGAGCTTTTTTGTAAGGAATTGGCTTATGTGATTATGGAGGTTGACAAGTCCCAAGATCTGCAGTAGGCAGCCTGGAAACCCAGGAGAGACAATGGTGTAGTTGGAGCCGGCAGCCTCAAGACTCAGGAAGAGCCAGTGTTTCAGTTCAAGTTCAAAAGACAGGAAAAATCCAATGTCCTACTTCAAAGGCCATCAGGCAGGACGAATTCTCTCTTATTCAGGGGAAATTCAGCCTTTTTTTTTTTTTTTTTTAAACAGTAGGACTTCACCTGATTGGATGAGGCCCACCCACATTAAGGAGGGCAATCTGCTTTACTCAGTTTACCAATTCAAACTAACCTCAATCTAAAACACCCTTACAGAAATACCCAGAATTATCTTTGACGAAATATCTAGGCACCCTGTGGCCCATTCAAATTGGCACATAAAATCAGCCAGCAAAGGGACCCATGGCTGGAGGATGTTGTAGCTGAGAAAGCCCTTGGGGAATTACTGAGCGACCACCCAGTCCTGAAGGGGAGGGTAACCCTGGCTGAGATCAGGACAGGATGCAAACTAGTTTTCCTGGGGCTTTGTGAAGATGTGTTGTTGATAGTTTACACTGTGTTTTGTAAGTTTTTGCCAATATTTTAAAGAGTTCACATTAAAAGTCTGAATTTCTAGCTTCTCATGAAAAAATAGAAGTGGTCACGTATAGGTTAGGCAACTGAGCCAGGGCTGCCCCCCAGCCTGCTGGCTTAGCCTCCACCACCCGCATCTGACCCGCTGCACTCATTATCTGTTACTACCACTCCTACTGTAGGAGAAAAGACACCTGACCTGAACATCAGGGCTCCCCCGCTGCCCCCAGCAGAGAGCCCGTGCCGACAGCATGCTATGTCATCTCCTTGTGAGAGCAGAGGGGGAGGCAAAGCACATGCCCGAGATCTTGCTCTGTTCCCTCACAAGCTTCTCTCCAAAGTGTCCCTGTGACCACAGACCTTCCATAGCTGTTTGACTGGGAGGGGCCTTAGGTGGCAGTGGGAAAACTCAAGATCCCCTTCAACCAGGGAGTAGCCAAGCCATCCAGAGGGAATTGGCCTTGAGCGAGTGTCTGGGAGAGGACCAGCAGCTCCACGCTGCTGCCATGTTTTATAAGTTTGTATCAACATTTAAAAATTAGACTTCACATTCAAAATCTTGTGAAAAACTAGAAGAAGTGGTCACAGGGAGGTCAGGCATCTTTAAGGTCAGGGTATCTTTTCTTCTCCTTCAAGCTTGATGCTCAGAGATGGGCCCTAGGATGGAATCTTCTAGAGTCACAGAATCATGAAAAACATGACTTTCCACTAATGAGGCACAAGGAAGGAATCGGGGGTGTTTAGCTGGAAGAAGAAATGCCTCTAGGGGAACCGGGAGCTGCTTTTAAGAAGCTGAAGGGATGTTATACGGAAGCAGATGGCACCAACTCTCTACATCCCCAGAGGGCAGAAATCCAACCAGGGGCCAACAGCCATGAGAAGGCAGGTTTATGGCGAGCATAATACAGACTTTTCTAGCAAGGAGGGCTCCTTAGAAGTAGAAAGGCCTAGTGCATAAGGCAGTAAGGCCCCATGGCTGAGGGGGCAGTGGAGGCTACAGAGGGGATTTGATGGTTAGACTGGAGGTTGGCTGGATCAGTGGTCCCAAACCTCCTTCGTGGGTGGTACATGTAGACAGTGAAAAGATTTGTGTGACACGTGGGAGATTAACTAGTGGGGATTTTAACCCCAAAAGGGGTTGCATACAGACCTAGAGTTCCAGGCCATGGCAGTTTTGAGGAGACCAGGGATTAATTTTAGGCAGGTCTGGAAAGACATGCAGACACGGAGGTGACTGTCCTGCAGGAAGAAGTTGACACTCACGGGTCCCTAAAATAAGAGGCAGAGAATGCCATGTGGGGGGTTCACATGGGGAAGCACCAGGGAGCGTCAGGAGGCAGAGGGAGTGAGGGAAAAACGTGGGCAAAAGCCTTCCATGTTACGGACTTCCCTGCTGGTCCAGTGGTTAAGACTTCGCTTTCCAATGCAGGGGTTGCAGGTTCGATCCCTGGTCAGGGAGCTAAGATTTCACATGCCTCGCAGCCAAAGTACCAAAACATAAAACAGAAACAATATTGTAACAAATTCAATAAAGACTTTAAAAATGGTCCACATCAAAAAAAAAAAAATCTTAAACAAATCCTTCCATGTGATTTCCCTGGAAAGGAACAAGTAAAACCGGGTAAGCAAGTTTAGGATTAGCTATTTTGAATAATTTCAGCAGGCCCTGGGACATGGGGAGTGTCCCTGGTTGTCTGGTACCTGGCTCTGGGGTGATTAGGGCAGGAGGGTAGTGACCAGATCGTGAGAGACCAGTAAATGAGGTGATTACGGGGTGATTAGGGGCTCTGGATTGGTTGGTTTGTACAGGAAAGGCACCTTCTCAAGAATTTGCTAACAGAGGGAGGAGCAGCCCCTCCAGGGTCAGCAAGGCCCCAGGGCTCAGAGCACCAAATACAGAAACCTGGAAGCACAGTTATTAACAAGGCTCTGCCCATGTGCCCGAGGGCTGAGGAGACGGGTTTCTCCAGGTGCACCAGGAGGGGAGTGCCAGGCGAGGTGCTGCCTGTTCCTTCCAGCCCAGAGGTGCTGGCTATCAGATAGCACCTCCGTGCAAGAAGTGACCCAAGAGTCCAGCCTTAGTCTCTTTGTTCAGAGGGGACCCTGGACCCAAAGAGGTGAATGGACTTGGTCAAAGTCTCAGGTTCATTGCAGAGCAGGGTCCGGAACCCAGTGCTCTTTGGGCCACTCTCTGAGGTTGGAAGGGGCTGGAGGGAGCGGGCACAGAGTCCTCATCCATGAGAGTCCACGACAGGAGAACACGGACCTGGAAACGCCTCCAGCCTGCAGCACCTGGGGTCCCCAGGGCAGGTCAGAAGTGCGGTTCCTGCCAGTACAGCAAACATCCTGACTCCCCCTCCTCTGCCCTGGATGCACGAGGAAGACCTAGGACCGGGATCTCAGCAGATGCAGCCTGGGATGGGGAGCCCCTACACAAGTCCCAGCTTTGTTGGCCCTGCTCTGAGTGTCTGACTTGGGCAGCTTTTCTCCCTCCCTGGTATCAGGCTTATCAACTGTGATCCAGTCATTCCCAACCTGCTGTATGTCATTCTTCCTGTTAAAATAAAGGTTCCTCTTCCTTTGCCCCACCCGCTCATTCTACCCTATAGATCTAGAGTGAGCCAACTGTATGTGTAACAGTCTCCGCCTGAGGAGCATCCGGACTGGGGAATCTTAGAGAGCGTCTCTGATGCTAAATTCCACAGTGTTCTGGTCTGTCCAGGCTGGTCCATGTGGGGAGGGGAGGGGTGGGAACCAGAACCCACATTTCCTGCCTGTGTTAGTCTGCTCGAGCCGCCAGAAATAGACACCACAGACTGGGGGGGCTTACCTTTATTCCTCAGAGCTCTGGAGGCTGGAAGTCCAAGATCAAGGTATCAGCAGTGCGGGTTTCTTCTGAGGCCTCTTTTTTGGCTTAGAGACGGCTGCCTTCTCTCGTAGGCTTGTTTCTCTGCATGCAGCTGTATCTCTTTGTATGCCCAAATTTCTTCTTTTTATAAGGACACCAATCAGATTGGATTAGGGCCCACCATAATGGCTTCATTTTACCTTAATTTCTTCTTTAACGGCCCTAAGTCCAAATGCAGTCACATTCTGAGGTCCTGGGTGTCAGCTAAGGTTTCAGCATGGGAAGCGCATGGCCCTGCCTCCTGGGGCTCAGTTCTTTCCTCTGCCCCACATGTCTCACCCATAGTGAGCCTCTCCCCACCCCCGCCCCACCCCCAGTTATGCACTTAGCCCTGCTCCCCACTTTTGGTGAGCCCAGAGTATATAACAAGTGCACCGTGTCCATCCACATCTGCTGCAGCTTCTGCCCTTACGACCTGTTTGCTCTCAGAAGGGCCGTGGGCTGCAGCAGCATGCAGGGCAGCCCGTGCTCTGGGTCCTTTATTCCCCTCACCTGGCACACAGCCACGTGCAATCAGACACTTGACAGACGATGGCGATGGCGATGGCGATGTTGACAGCCGAGAATAGAACCCGCGAGTGGGAGGTTGTTTGCTCAGCCAGTGCTGTGGGGACGAAGGAGGGTGTGGTTGTCACCTCAGCACGAGGATGAGCAGGGACCAGTGTTCACAGTGGACTGAGTGTTCCCAGGAGCCCCATCGGTGACTGCAAGGCCGTGGGAGAAGGTCCGGGCGTGTATGGTCTTCAAAGCCCATATGCAGCTCTAAAATCCTAAGAACCTAAGTCTAGACCCAGAGAGCTGGGAGCTGGGGCAGGCTCAAGCCACGCACGTCTGGGCAGGCCCTGGGGGCCTTGACTGCTGGAGGTTGAGTGACCTCAGCAAGCAGCCGGTTACCATCACTGGTGTTGGCATAGCTCATCCAAACGATTTCTACGGGCTTCTCGAGGTTGGCATTAAAGTGTGTACGCGCAGCGGGTGGTCCTGGTGTAGAATGACCTGTGAGTCCCCCAAACCCGCATGTTTCTCTGCAGCCTTGTGTTTAGACCAGGACTGGCTGTGCGAAGCAGGGGTGAGGGGGCAGGGATTATGCCTGGCAGCTCCTGAGGCAGACCTAGCACCTACTGGTCGAAGCTGCAGAAAAACTCCTTTAGCACAGCATAGGAAAGACCCCTCCAGTACTGAAAATGGCCCCCAAATGGGACAAATGAGTTTCTTTGACAGGAATGAGTGCCTGTCATGGAAATGTCTGCGTAAACACTTGAAGGAACCAGAGGATCACGGATGAGGTGTGATTATGACTGATGCTTGATGTTGAGGATTTGGACTTTACCAAGTGTTTTTATATTCATTGTTTTCATTCATCTTCACAACAGTTCAGGGAAGATAGTATTAACATACCCAACTCCTGTGGGTGAGAACAGTGAGCTTCAGGGAGGTGATAGGATTTGTCTCAGCTGAATTGCCTGGGCGGGGACAGACCTCCAAATACATGCTTCTTCTGTGCCCAGTATGATGTGAAACTTCCCTCTCCCGGAAAGCCTCCTTTGGCTGCTGGTTGGGAGGCCTCAGTTCTGGCCCCTCTTCTGCCTCCTGCTGAGCGTGGGCCTTACCCTTTCTGAGCCAGTCTCCCCTCCCTTGTAAAGGGGCCCGTACCACCTCCAGAGAGAGGAGGAAGGAGAAGGACAGGTGGTCTGTGGACTGTCGCTTGCTACTACACCTGTGAGGGGAGAGGACTTCTACCTTAGGCCGCCATTAAAATGTAGACTCCCTTTCTGGGCAGGAAGAAACCTCTCGCAAGAGGGCAGTCCACCATGGGCAGGGTGAGGTAAAGACCTCCGAAGTGTTGGATGCAGATGCAGAAAGTTCTAGAAGGCAGAAGTCTCCTCTGTTTAACTCTGTGCCCGACTGGCATCACCTGAGTAGTCAGTCCATATGGGGTCACCAGGACTCCAGCACCCACAGGGGATTTCGTTTGGGTGAGGTGGACCTCCTGACAAAAACTCAGGTCCTCCAGTCCTGTGGTTGATGCATCAAAGGGTCCCTGCTCTGCTCCCCGCATCAAGATTTCAGCTCTGTGTCTTTGGGAAAGTGACTTGACATCTCTGACCTCAGTTTCCTCACCTATAAGGCAAAGGAGGTAAAAATACATCATTTGTGAGTCCCTTCAGCTCTGGTTCTCACCACCAATGAATTTATAATTGGAGTTGTTATGTTTTCTCCCTCATCAATATCCCAGATTGTTCCTTTTCTTTTTGTCCTAATGACTTACCCCTCCCTGCTCCTGTTTCAATGACCCAGGGTCTCTCCTTGGGGCTAATGGTCTTAGCTCCAAGACTTTTATATCCAAGAGGGCATTTTGGGAAGCATCTAATCTGGTCCAGCAGCTTGCCTGGAATTCAGGGCCACTGAAAGGTGTTTTGGGGGGTTTATAAACATGGAAGCATTTCAGCCAAACAATGAATTAAGCCACTGCAGGAACCACTTGTAGAGTTTGAAACATTTGTGCTCAAGAGTTTGTTGGAAAAAACATTCCTCTCACTCAATCCCCTCACTTTTTAGATGAGAAAATTGAGGTCTCAGGAGGCGAGGTGACTTGACTGAGTTATCTAAGTATCTTTCTGGCATTTAGGTTAGATGTCATTCAAAAGATTTTAAATGCTGTAGCTTTTGTGGGTGTACGTGAGGTAACCGGAAAATTCTCAGCGTCTGTGTCTCTATTTCTGCGTAGAGAGCAAACGTATGGATGTCAAGATGGCAAGGGGGGTGTGTGGGATGAATCAGGAGGTTGGGATTGACATATACACACTACTATGTATAAAACAGAAAACTAATGAGAACGTCCTGTACAGCACAGGGCACTCTATTCAATGCTCTGTGGTGACCTAAATGGGGAAGGAAATCCAAAAAAGAGGGGGTATATGAATACGTATGGCTGATTCACTTTGCTACACAGCAGAAGCTCACACAACATTGTGAAGCAACTATACTCCAATAAAAAATTAATTAAAAAAAGAGAAAATTCTCAGTCAACAGAAGGAGAGAAGTACTAGAACTGGGTTCCTCTGGGGACTCTGGAAGGCCCGGTTGTGAACATGACCCTCACCGCCCTCCCTCCCATTTCTGCCGGCTCCCACCCCTGCCCTGTGGTGTGAGGAGAGCCCACCGATGGCTCTTGGCACCCGCCCCCCAGCCCCTTCTCTGACGCAGGGCCCTTTCTGGGTTCTGCTGTGCCCTGTCCCTCCAGGTCTGTGGTGAAGCTGTGGAGAAGTGGGTTGGCTGTTGTTTTTTCTGACTTCCTGTGTGCTTCGGAAACCTCAAAGAAAGAACAGCTAAAGGAAGAAAGGGCTGAGGACCGTTATGCCAAACATAGACTTACATCCGACCTGGGGGGGAGCTAGGTTCATGATGGCTATGGAACGAGAGCCCAGGATTCTGACTGCCCCCTGCCATTTCCTACCTGGGGCTGGAAGTAGGTAGGGGGGTCCTGGATATTTTCAGGTTTGGATCAACTGTACCTTGGGAGGTAGCCTCAGTGATTCTTGAGAAGCATTTATCACTGAAACCAGACCCATTAAAATGGAATGCTTAATTACCTCTCTACCACAACTGTTTTAATTTCTCTGTCTCCTTTTCTGCATACACCTAGCTATAACCATGGGCACATATTTATGTAGCAAATACGCATAGAATCTCTGGAGTTTTTTATTTTACTTTAATTGTGTATGCCTAAGTAGTCTCCTAACCCTAACCCTAACCTTTTAGAACACGACAGGAATTAATTTATGAGTGAAGCTGTGTACCTGGGTGAGAAAGACAGAACTATGGGGAAATGCCAGGCTCGCTCTCTTTCTTCCTCCCTCCCTTCTTTCCTTCCTTCTCTTTTTCTTTTTTCCTGATGGCACATTGTGAGCTACCTGCCCATAAACCCCCATTCTCAGGGCCTCCTACTCAAATTGTGACCCACAGATGGGTCCCTAAGGGTCATTTCTTCCCCAGCCTAGCCTAGCCACCTGGCCCCAAGTTTGTATGCCTGCCTTTGGGTCCGTGAGATCTTTTTCTTCCATAGCTCTTGTAAAAGGATAACAGCAATTTTGCTACCGTTCGGGCTCAGAAAATTTTGGCTTGGGATTTCCCTTTGTATTTTATTTTGTTTTTCTAACCAGGGGAGAAAAAATTCCTACCACACTTTGAGAAGTGCTTGAGAACATTGTGAGAGGAGAGCTACAAGCTGGGGGATTTCTTGCCACCGTACTCAGGTTTTCCCTCCCTTGGAACTACTGTGGCTAGAGTTTTAAAAGGCCAGAGTTCCCCCCAATTTTTTGATTTTTCCGAGCTCTGAATAATTAAAGCCACCTATTTCTGCTCTTTCTGTCCATTTCTCAATAATAGGCTTGGGTAACAGTAAGAAACTAAAACAGAAACCACCACTGTGCTCTGGACTCAGTCTCAGAGACAGCCAGGAATGTCCCACACTTAAGAATCGTAACTCACTGAGGTCTGTCACTGCACCAAGTGTTTGTCAGACTCCACCCTGCCAGTGGGAGCCTGCAGCCTGGGAATGGGGAGACCTGGGTTCCAGCCGAGAGTCCTTGCGTTTTAGTCTCTCTGAAACTCAGTGCTCACCAGCAAGACAAGGGCCAAACCAGCTGTTCTGCACCCTCACTGGTATGTATCAGAATCACCTGGGATGTGATTAAAAAATACAGATGACTGGGCCTCAGCCCAGAGGTCTCCATTCATGGAGACGAAGACAGGGCTAAGGATTGGGATATATATACGTATACATATGTATATATTGTTAAAGCAAAATTATTCAGATACTTGCTAAAGAATGGTAAGGCAGGCTTTATTCAGGGAAACTACTATAGTGGAGTTTTGCAGTAGGGGAAAGAAATTGAAATAAAACAAGGAAAAGTGGAAACGATTGCCAAGGACCAGGGTGGTGGTGCTGGTGGGGTGGCCAGTGGATGGACAGGGTGAGAGGGCAGGGTTTTCCTTTTCTAAGTTCACCTAGCAGGATTCTTGCTGAAGACAGGCTACAGTGACCAGATGTTACCTGGGGGGTGGGGATGGGCAGCAATAGAAGGTGGGGAATTCTGGCTAAACACACTTAGTGGGATTCTTGCTAAAGCTGGGACTCTACAAAGACAGAGATGGAAGCCGACGTCCAGGCCTAGTAGAGCAGAGGGCTCAGAGGAGCCTGACTGAAGTTTGGTCATGGAGAGGATCTTTGTCTATATGTGTATTAACACGTGTACCCCCAGCCAGGTGAGGAAGGCTGGGTCCAAGTGCTGTTAGGGGTGATGTATCAGGTCAAATAGTCCACTGTTCTCACCGTTAGAATCCAGAGCCCTGGGGTTGTCTGTGGGCGGAGGCCTTCTTCTCCTTCTTCTCCGGCAGTCCCGGACCCATTACTGCAGGGTGTGGCAGTAAAGAGCCCACACCCGGAGCCCTCGGGACAACATGGGAATCCCTGCCCTGTGATCTTCAGGAAGTCACTTTGCTCAGCCTCAGCTGCCCCATCCTTGAGATGGGTGATTAACAGTACCTACCATTTCAATTTCTTCTTAGGATTAAACGGGCTCTAGGTTAACCACTGTCAGTTCTCAGAAGTGAGCCTGCTGCAGGCGTGCAGGGGAGGAGAAAGGAAGGGGACACGGGCTCAGGGGCTCAGGGCTGGAGACGGAATCAAGGTCACAGTGTGGCAAAGACCCCCCAGGCCTTGGCAGGTGCTCTGGTCTCTTGGAGGACTGTCTAGGGTTAAGGATAACTTCCTGTAGTCCCAGGTTCTCTTGACAGATTTTATTGAGCTTTCTCTCTGCCTTATTCACCCCAATTCCTATTTTTATTTTTTATTTTTTTCTTCCTGTTTGGCCAGGTGGCCTGTGGGATCTTAGTTCCCTGACCAGGGATCGAAACCATGACCCCTGCAGCGGAAGCGTGGAATCTTAACCACTGGACCGCCAGGGAAGTCCTGACATCTAGATTTGGGGCCTATTTGCTCTCTAGCCTAACTCTGGGGTAAGAGGATTGGCCACTGTGGGCTACATGGAGCGTGCAGAAAGTAAGAAAGTCAGGCTGTCAGAGGAGGAGCTAGAGGTTGAAAGGAGAAAGAGGGCCAGCATCTGGCCTCGTGGAAGCCACTTAATGTTTACATATATTTAACCAACATAACAGCAAAACTTAAGGCCTATTAACTGTATGTAATTCTAAACGTACATGCATTTTTACATAGTTATAGTTATAATCAGTATGTGAACTTCATTCCCTGTCACTTAACATTTTTAATATAAATATTTTCATGAATCACCACTGTTCATGTTTTTAAATGGCGTATATTGTTAATGATATTGCTTAGAATTCCCCCCCTCAGCATTTCCCTGAGCATTTTGTTCTGATTTCACTTTCTCTCTATTATAAATAGTACAGCTATGAACATCTTTGTGCATGTGATCCTTGCTTCCTCTTTAGTTATGTGGGGTGTGCATTTCCCACAGTTGGGTGGCCAAGTCAATACATGTGAGTTATTTGTTTTTTATTGAAGTGTAGTTGATTTACAATGTTGTATTTGTTTCTGGTGTACAGCAAAGTAATTCAGTTATACACATATGTGTG
Organism: Lagenorhynchus albirostris; assembly: GCF_949774975.1. NCBI lineage: Eukaryota > Metazoa > Chordata > Mammalia > Artiodactyla > Delphinidae > Lagenorhynchus > Lagenorhynchus albirostris. The sequence continues at coordinate 103,772,787 of NC_083101.1, forward strand.
TGTGTGTGAATTTTGTTTTCAGATTCTTTTCCATTATAAGTTATTACTTATAGGATATTGAATATAGTTCCCTGTGCTATACAGTAAATCCTTGTTGTTTATCTATTTTATATATAGTAGCGTGCATCTCTTAATCCCAAACTCCTAATTTATCCCTCCCTCCCCCCCTTTCCCCTTTGGTACCCATAAGTTTGTTTTCTATGTCTGTGAGTCTGTTTCTGTTTTGTAGATAAATTCATTTGCACTGTTTTTTAGATTGTACATATAAGTGATATCATATGATATTTGCCTTTCTCTGTCTGACTTACTTCACTTAGTATGATAATCTCTAGGTCCATGCATGTTGTTGCAGATGGCATTATTTCATTATTTTTTATGGCTGAGTAGTATTCCATTGTATATATATGTACCACATCTTTATCCATTTATCTGTCAATGGACACTTAGGTTGCTTCCACGTCTTGGCTATTGTAAATAGTGTTGCTATGAACATCGGGGTGCATGTGTCTTTTTGAATTACAGTTTTTGTCTTTTCTGGATATATGCCAGGGAGTGGGATTGCTGGATCATATGGTAACTCTATTTTTAGTTTTTTAAGAACCTCCTTACTGTTCTCCATAGTGGCTGTATCAATTTACATTCCCACCAACAGTGTAGGAGGGTTCCCTTTTCTCCACACCCTCTCCAGCAATTACTGTTTGTAGATTTTTTGATGATGGCCATTCTGACCGGTGTGAGGTGATACCTCATTGTAGTTTTGATTTGCATTTCTCTATTAGTGATGCTGAGCATCTTTTCGTGTGCCTGTTGGCCATCCGTGTGTCTTCTTTGGAGGAATGTCTATCTAGGTCTTCTGCCCCATGTGAGTCGTTTTCTATTCAACTAGCTTGCTCTTCAGGAAGCCGGTTCTGAATCAACAGGCAATTGTACCAGTTTCATTTCAAGCCCATAAACATAAGATTTTATTATTTTTCTCCAGGTATCTTGGCTGTTTAAAAGGTTTGTAGTGATACCTCAAAGTGGTTTTTATTAGCATTTTTAACTGCTGAGGATCTTCCCATCTATTTTTAATTTTCCCAAGTCTTTTCACACACAGGTGGCATCCTGTTTGCTGGACGGAGCATCTAAATTTGCACTAAAGTGAAAGCTGATCACTGCAGTGTACAGATTGGGGACACTGTCATACTTAATGGTTTGAGTATCTGTTTACAGAAAGCAAATTTGTAGTGTCTACTGGAGTTGCAAAGAGTAGCAGATTGGGGGTTGGTAGGTGGAGAAGCTTGTTCAGGAGGATGTTTTCGTTGTTTTTAAGGTGGTACTGGATGAGGGGACTATACCTCTACTGTCAGACCTGGCTTTGTACTTTCTGGTTGAAAAAAAAAAGTACTTGAGTTTTCATTTCATTGTCAATTTTTTTTCTGTTTATTAAATGTATCATCAAAGATAACAAAATTCTACATCGTCATGATTATTACACATATTAATATATAAAAGGCCAGTATTCCTTTTAGCGCTGCAGGGCTGGAAACTGATGTTTATGTGTAAGTTTTTGTGTGAGCAGAATTCTGGGCCCGTATCAGAAAAGCAGTGCTCATCTGGAACCACCTTGCTGTGCGGAGACAAAGCCCCTAGTGGTGGGACTTGGGCTGTGGGCTGTGTTTGTTGAGCTAAAATGGGAAATCTGAGTGCTGGTCCTGCCTCTGCCACTTAAGAAAAGTGACCCCAGGCAAAGTGCTTGGTCGCTTTTCCTCATCCTCCAAATGGGAGTGGCGTCTGCCTTGGGAGATAGTAGCAAGATAGCGAGTGTTCAAACACTCTAGAAAGGGGTGCACGGTGGGTGTTTTGAGCATGTAAAGACCACCGCTCTTTTTTTATATCGTTTTTTTAAACTTTTTATTTTATATTGGTGCATAGCCAATTAACAATGTTGTGATAGTTTCAGGTGCACAGCAAAGCGACTCAGTCATACATATACATGTATTCATTCTCCCAGACTCCCCTCCCATCCAGGCTGCCGTATAACATTGAGCAGAGTTCCCCGTGCTATACAGTAGGTCCTTATTGGTTATCCATTTTATTTATTTATTTATTTTTAAAATTTTATTTATTGGCTGCATTGGGTCTTCGTTGCTGCACGCGGGCTTTCTCTAGTTGCAGCGAGCTGAGGCTACTCTTTGTTGTGGTGCACGGCCTTCTCATTGTGGTGGCTTCTCTTGTTGTGGAGCACGGGCTCTAGGCGCACGGACTTCAGTAGTTGTGGCACATGGGCTCAGTAGTTGTGGCTCGCAGGCTCTAGAGTGCAGGCCCAGTAGTTGTGGCGCATGGGCTTAGTTGCTCCGTGACATGTGGGATCTTCCTGGACAATGGCTCGAACCCATGTCCCCTGCATTGGCAGGCAGATTCTTAACCACTGCGCCACCAGGGAAGCTCCTAGTTATCCGTTTTAAATATAGCAGTGTGTACATGTCGATCCCAAACTCCTTGACCATCCCTTCCTTCCACCCTTCCCCCTGGTAACCATAAGTTCGTTCTCTAAGTCTGTGAGTCTGTTTCTGTTTTGTAAATAACTTGATGTGTATCATTTCTTTTTAGATTCCACAAATAAGGGATATCATACGATATTTCTCTTTCTCTGTCTGACTTACTTCACTCAGTATGACAATCTCTAGGTCCATCCATGTTGCTGCAACTGGCATTATTTCATTCTTTTTAATGTCTGAGTAATATTCCATTGTGTATATGTACCACATCTTCTTTATCCATTCCTCTGTCCATGGACATTTAGGTTGCTTCCATGTCTTGGCTGTTGTAAACAGTGCTGCAGTGAATATTAGCGTGCACGTATCCTTTCGAACCATAGCTTTCTCTGGATATATGCCCAGGAGTGGGATGGCAGGGTCATATAGCAGCTCTATTTTTAGTTTTTAAAGGAACTTCCATACTGTTCTCCATAGTAGTTGTACCAGTTTACATTCCCACCAACAGTGTAGGAGGGTGCCCTTCTCTCCACACCCTCTCCAGCATTTATTGTTTGCAGATTTTTCAATGATAGCCATTTTGACTGGTGTGAGGTGATATCTTATTGTAGTTTTGTAAAAAAGTCTGTTGCACTTTTTTAAAAACCTTGACTTGGATGAAGGAGTGGGGTCCATCTCTTGCATGGCAGCCCTGCAGCCATTTGAAACCAACAGTCCCGTCCTCATTTCCCAGGACTCCCATCCCCCTTTAGCCTAAGGGTCTGCCTCCCAGGCTCCCCACGCTCTGAAAGTCCTGGGATGTTCACCATAGAACACAGTCTCTCAAACCTCGGGGCTGTGGGCCACCAGTTCTGTAGATGAAGTTGTCTCCATGCCCCGGGGGGAATCACTGTCCTTATTTTAGGGATTTTCTAGTGACCCCAAAACCACGTTAAAGTTTTCGGCAGCTCTTTCATAGTGACTAACAGTGACTTCACAGCTTAAACCCCATTGTTTAAATCCATGCTGTTGCTAAACCACATCTTCCTCATCCCAGACCGGGGAAGATTTTTTTTTTTAAGTCTACGTAAAGAACTTCACATTTATCCCATTTCACTGGCTGCATTCTGTTCCCCTTGGCGTGTTTTGCCTGCCTGTGCAGATGTCAGGGGCCCTCTGTGGTCTTCAACCAGAGTCACAATCTCCCCCTAATCCTGTGCTCAACATGGTGCTTTTTGTCTAATAACCACAAACTCCTAAATGCCAAATAAAGAGGCGTGAACAAGGACCCATTCAAAAAGCCATCGGTCCTCAGGTTAATACAGACACTTGATCAGCAGTTGTTGGGAAAAACCATTTGGCCAGTTATGAGTTCACCTCCTTGTCACTTGGCCTCCTCATCTTCCTGTCAAGAAAATGGGGAAGAATTCAAAATACTCAACTGTAGCGTTGATTCATTGTGGTACCGAATTTCCCAGCCCAACAACCAATTCTGTATCACATGCAGAGAGGCAAATGGGATTTGCTGGAGCTGCAGGCTGGAAGAGAAGGAAGAGGCTGACATTGGGACTCGAAGCAGAGGAGAATTTAGTTTGAGCTTAACGAGGACAGAATGTGGCTTTGAAAATTACAACTTTTTAGGAAATTGGAAAGTCACAGGAGCTCCTCGGAGGGAGGAGCGCATCTTGAAATTCTGTGCTGCCTGTGCACCTTGTAGATTGCTATCTTGATGTGCTGGGTGGTGATACCACTGCCGGGACCAGACAACATCAAGGGTCAGAGGCAGGCTTGAAGCAAGTGACTATAGAATCTGCCCCCATCCTACTCCCGGGTCACTCACTGTTCAGGCCATGCGGTGCTGGAATCAGCTCTCACAACATGCATTTCTCCCCAAGTCTGCCATCAGTGAGATCATGTTGGTAGCTTGAAATCAGCGATGACGGAAGTATTGACACAAGAGAAATCGGCAAATGCTGCAGACCAGGCCATCTTTGCCCTGGATTACTGGTGAAACTCATGCCAAGGCCTTATGTGAGCCACTCTTCTGCCTCCTAGCTCATGCCTGGCTTCATCCTATGGCCAAAATTATATTTTTTAAGTGAAAATCTGCTTCTCCATGGGGTCTTATATTGTCACCATCTCCTCTTATTTCCCGGCAGCCCTTCAGCACCCTCCTGACCAGCCCTATATCATAGCACGTGATTTCCCGAGCTTGCTGTGTCACCTTTTCCTGAGATCCAGGCGCCCCAGAGGCAAGTCCTCTCCTGTGATCAACTAATACCCAGCAGAGACCCCTATTAGATCCCATACCATATGGTGGCTGCTTTGCTCGAATCCTTTTCCTTTTTACGGTATTGTGAGTCTCTGCTGGACGGGGACCCTCTTCCCACTTTTGCTTATCTTCACACCTCCGGAGTCTGGTGTGTCTCCTGAAACATAGCAAGGCAGAGAGAGAGAGAGAGAGAGAGGGAGAGAGAGAGAGAGAAGTGGAGGGCTGGGGGAAGAGGGAAAGGGGAGAAGAGGAAAAAGAAGAAAGGCGGCGATGGGGGGAGAAAAACGGGCCAGTCCGAATCACTCATGAGCTGGCCGACTAGGACCAAGGGGAGTGGGATTTCTTGAAGGGCTGGGGAGCTAGCGGCGCTCAGAAGTCACACAGGAGGTAAGAAAACTCTGCCCAGCTGCAGGGATCAAAGTCCTTGAACCAGTGGGAGAACAGAGGTTCTGTTAACAAGGAAGGACAGGTAATGCGTCTCTCTTGCCCCCCTCCCAGCGCCCTGAGAGCCAGCTACGAGTCAGGTGACCTCTGGGTCGCAAAGTGCTGGCAACAGAATGATCTGGAGTGGGTCGTGTGTGCGGGGGTGACGAGCTGAAAATGTGGGAGACTCTCAATAAAGGTTTTTTGAATTACATTGAATTATAGCTGGTGCTAATCACAACCTTCCTGGCTCATTCCTTTGCAAGGTAATGGGGAGGGACGCTCGGAGAGGAGGGGAAGGGATTAACCAAGTGATGGATTGGGTGGCCCTGGAGCGGGCAGAATGCCGGCCCTCATGGGAACTGGGGTTTGAAAGGGCCCAGGGCTGGGGAGGGAACGCTGTGTGGAGACAGTAGGGCCCAGCTTCCCAGACACGGCAGGCCTGGCTCCCCAAGACGGCAAGGTCATTGCCAATTCGTTAAGTGGCTGCTCTCAGCAGGCCTTTGCAGAGGAAAGGCATGTGTTCCCCATTTTGTTGATGGGGAAACGGCAAGAGGAAGTGACTCAGAGACAGAGTGGAAATAAAATGTGTGTCTCATGACATTCTGGCTTCTGCTAGATCCAAAGGGCTGGCGTTTTGACTGTGTCCTGTGTGGCCTCGGTCCACGCTTCTGTGGGTTCGCAGGACAGACGACGGCCCTCCATGTGAGCAGAGAGTAGGAGGTAGAGGTGTTCTTTTCAGGTGCCCAGGCAGGTGGAGAAGGTGGGTGTTGGAGGAAAGGCAGCCTCAGAGCCCTGGAGACAGGAGGGGCTGCCACCACCCCCTGAGCCTCGACTTACTGGGCCAGTTTAATTTTTTTAAGTGGGCGCTGGTATTGAGTTTTTGGTTCTTTCTTCTGCCAAGTCACAGGCGTTTTAAAAATACATGTGCCAGGGAGTTTACATAGGTAATCTCTGATTTTCTAGAAAGTTCTGCAGGATAGGTAATGTTAGCCTCCTATCCCAAGAGAGGAAACTAAGGTCTAGAGAGGTGACACAATTGGTAAGTGGCAGACACTTAAGGCCACCACGTTGCCTAGCTCTGAAATCCTTCGTGAGTAACGGCCTAGACTTCTGCAGCATGGCAGCCCCGAGGACATGAGTTTTAAACCCAGGTTCGAGTGAGTCAGATGTGTGTGCCTTCTCCCTGACATCGTGCCACCTTCCTGACGAACGGTGCCCTTTCTGTGCTCCCTGAAGTCATGGGCAGAACTTTCAGTCCTCAAGACATTGCCTTTTACCCTTGGAACTCCCAGCGTCACTCTCAAGTCTGGTTCCCGAAGAGGCCAAGCTTCCAGGCCAATTGGTAAAGGCTATCGTTGTCGTTTCATAAATGAATTAACATTGAAAAACCAAAAAAAAAAAAAAAAAACAAAGGTGGAAAGACAAAGTCAGAATAAAAGACTGCCTCTCAAATGGAATACATTCGGCTTTATGATGGATTCTTTACAGTGTTCTTATTTTTCTCATTTTGCCATGGACACGGCGAAACATCACCAAAGACCATCATCCACCTGCCAACTGCTATTTGGGAACTCTGTCCCATCCCAGCTTGACGTCTCAAGGCATCAGAGCCAGACACTAAGTCCTAAGCATGGTGGCAGGACGTGACACCAGCAGCCCTCTCGCCATTGGCAACATGGTGGCCTTAATTCTCTGCCGCTTACCAGTTGTATGCTCTGGACAGTCACCTCGCTAGACCTCCCTCACATTACCGATCCTGCAGAATCCTCCTAGAGAATTAGAGGTTACTTACATAAACTCCCTGGCACACAGTATATGTTCAATAAGACGTAACATTACCTTGCAGTGTCTTCAAGATCAAGAGTGTATTTTTCTGTGATGTTGACCCCTACAACCCTGACATCTTCCCCACACCAGGAGCACAGCCCTGGGGACAGTGACAACCCAGAGGATCTGAAGGGACTTCAATCCTGCTTCAGTCTCCCCTCCCCCTTCAGGCAGGTGAATGTCTTGCCGTTCAGGAAGAGTGTCATTTATTTTCTTCCTGAAGACTTCAGGGACTCAGAGATTGTACCGCTTCCCTTAGTGCCCTTGGCAGGTCTTGGCCAAGACGTTCTTATAGCCAATCAAAACTTTTCCTGTTTTAATTTGAGCCCATTTCCTTGTGTTTGTTATTCTTTGGCTTTGCCTTGGGCAGATCTGGGGGTTGGGAGACAGCCGGAGCCCACAGTGGCTCTGAGCCAGGGGGACGGCCTCTCCTCTGACAGTGCCCATAGTGTCTAGGGCAGGCCAGGATGCAGGGAGGAAGGATTGCCAGGCTGGGGTCCAGGTCTGGACTGCAGGAAGGAGCAGGGGTTTTGGCTCACACACTTAGAGTCAGAGGATTTTGTGATCAACAAAATCCAGAGACAAGCTACTGATGAGAAATTCAAGTAATCAGGCAAAGTCTGGAGGAACAGGCAAGTTCTGTTGTCCAGAAATAGGAGCTAGAGTCAGCAGGTCGTCCTCATGTCTTCCTAACTGCACCCAGTGGCCATATGTTGGTAGCTTGAAATCAGCCGTGGTGGGCCTGGAGAGAAGACTATGCGTGACGTTGAGGGCTGTGTTCTCCAAGACCCCCAAGGCAGGTGACTGAGGCTTTCCTTATATAACACCTTTCAGTTACTCTTCTTCAGAGAGTTTTGGGGGGCCCCTTGGCAGTTCACTGCAGATCTGTACTGACAGTTGGGAGTTTTGGATGCCCTTGAGGGAGTTGCCACGTGTCAGCAGAGACGTGGGCACCACCTTTCTGGGCTGAGGTCTTTCGGCCAAACACCTCCAAGACCTCTCATGACCAAGTCCTAGCTTGGGGAGGGGTGATGCTCTCTAAGCCAGGAGGACTCTGGATTCTTCACAGACTGGGGTGTTCCATGCTGGGTTGACACATTTCTTCTTACATGGAGTTTGTGCCCACGTCTGTGGTATCAAGAGATACTACTTTCTTCAAAGGCAGATGGGAAGGTGGGAAAAACTTTGAACTTGGATTCAAATCTGCTTTGGGATCCGAGTTTGCTACTCAACAAGCATGATCCCTTGACCAGATGGCTTAAAATTTCTTGAGTATGTTTTCTCCTTTGTAAAATGGTCATAATCATCTCTGCACATCTCCCAGGATTGTTGTGCAAAACACAATATGTTTCTTTTAAAGTTTTTAAATTGTAATTGTTTTTGGAATAGATAGCCCAAGGTTACCACTACAAAGGACTAAGGGCAGACCTGAGGGACTAGCATTGGTCTGAAGGCAAAGGTAGATCCCGGGTGACTGAAATAATTTTGCTAAGATATTTCAGTGGGATCCATGTTGACTACTATGAGTGATGGCTCCTGAACCAAAGGCCAGGAAAAAACTGATGACGATAAGAAACCAGTGTCATCCGAGTGTGTTGATGATGGCCAACATATCAGTCTAGGTTGGATGTAGAATATGAACACTGCTCTTTGATCAGGGTCTGGTGGGGGCTGGCTCCTGCGTGGGCCAGGCACTGCCCAGTTAGGCTGGGAAAGGGGAGTCAACGATCAGGCTGTGGTTTCTCATCATCACATTTTTGAACCTACAGTGACGCATTACTGTCACCCAAAGTCCGCAGTTTACATCGGGGTTCAGTGTCGGTGTTGTGCATTCCATGAGTTCCGACAAGTGTATGATGACGTGTATCCATCCCTATCATATCATGGAGAGTATTTTCACTGCCCTCAAAATCCTCCATGCTCCTCCAATTCATCTCTCCTTTCCCCCAAACCCTGGCAACCACTGATCTTTTTACTGTCTCCATAGTTTTGCCTTTTCCAGAATGTCATATAGTTGAAACCATACAGTTTGTAGCCTTTTCAGATTGGCTCCTTTCACTTAGTCATATGCATTTAAGGTTCCTGCATGCCTTTTCATGGCTTGATAGAGCATATCTTTTGGGCATCGAATCATATTCCGTCGTCTGGGCGTACCCATAGTAAGGCAAAATATTAAGAATAGGGGAAACTGAGTGAGGGGTATATGAGAACTCTCTGTATTATCTTTGCAACTTTTCTGTAAATCTAAAACTCGTTTAAAATAAAAAGTTTATTAAACAAACGAAAAAGTATTCCACTGTCTGGATGTACCACAGCTTATTTATCTGTTCGCCTACTGAAGGACATCTTGATTGCTTCTAAGTTTCGGTAATTATGAATAAAGTTGCTATAAACATCCATGTGCAGGTTTTCGTGTGGACATAAGTTTTCAGCCCCTTTGGGTAAATACCAAGGAGCATGACTGATAAATCATGTAAGAGTCTGTTTAGTTTTGTAAGAAACCATACAACTGTCTTCCAAAGTTTGCGCCAGCGATAAATGAGCATTCCTGTTGCCCCACATCCTCGTTACATGTTTACATCCTCTTGGCCCCTCAAGTTTAAAAGTACCGCATCTCATTGCACCACTGGCTGTAACCGCAAGGTTAAAAGCACCGTGGGGGCCTAGCCCCCTCCCCCTACAGACTCTGCCCTGACCTCTGTCCTGGCGAAGCTTTCTGACTTGCTCTGCCTCTGATACTGGGCTCTGCCTTTCAGAGAGGGCTTCTCTCCTTCACTCTTCTCTTCAGCCAATGACACACATCACATGTGAAAGTGGAGCTTCCAAGATCGTAACAGCCAGATCTCTTGTATTTTACTGACATATTATTCCTACTTAACTGTTCTCTTTCAGACTCTCCCCTAGTATTTCAGGGAGTCCCCAGGGTGTCTCTGTGTGCTCACCAGCACCAGTACCCTTTGGGTGGGAATGCTGCCTGGGCTGGGGGGTATCTTCTAAATGGCACCCCGTCCCCTTCACTGTGGGTGTCCAGAAGCCACATGGCGTGACCTGCAGCTGTGGGTATAACAGCCTCCTTCCAGCTCTGAGTCCACGTTCCCACTGGCCAACCTGATGACACTGCTTGCACCCCTATTTTCCAAATGGTCTTTGGGGTGTAGGCCCTTTGGCTTCCATTGGCATGATCTAGTCCCTGGGGACAGACACCTTATGCTACTCCATTTCCTTCCTACCCAGATGCCTGTTTCACAAAACTGTGTCATGAGACCCCTGCCTGGAAATTAGTTTATACAAACAGATGCCCAGGGGTCATGGGGCCCCTGGCTCAGTAGACACAGGAGATCCTGAACCTAGGACCAGATGTGTGTGTGTTATTGATGGTTTATATATATATATATATATATATATATATATATATATATATATATATATATATATATACGGTTTGTCTGTATGACTAGAGTGTACGCTCTTTAGGGGCAAGACATCCTTCCCTCTTTTTCACATCCTATAGCAGATTTGTCATGGTCCCTTCTGATGTCCCCTTGGGCCTTGCCATTTCAGTATGCTGCTTACTTTTACCTGCCAGCATCTGCATCTTTTTGCCTGGGGACTTCCTCTGGCTCTGGGTCCACTCTGCCCTTGTGCAGAACTGGCTGGAAATGCTGGGACAATGGCTGTTAAGAAGTGGTGTGGCTCTGTTGCTCACTGGCTGGAGTGGCTCTACAGCGTGTGTTCTGTCCTCGCTCCCAGGGCTCCCAGCAGGGTTCCTCTGCCGTTGTCCAAGCGATCGCTCCATTGATAACAGGCTGCCTTCCTTTCCCTGTCCCACACGTCCCACTCCCTGGTAGGTTTCCTGGGGTTGCCTCTCAAGCTACTTCCCTGGTTTCCTTACTGAAGGTCTGGGGAAACCGAGACACACACCCAGTACATAGCAGAGGATTGGCACACGGGACAGGTCCAGTAGACATTGAAAAAAGGCATGGATGCTTCTAGAATACACATACTAGTCTCTAAAATAAAGCAGACCGGGTAGTCTTTTCTCCATCTGTCTTGTCCCAAATTCTGCCTGCCCAGGTGGACTCAGGCTGGCGCTCTGCTCCTTGTCTGCCTGCCCTGATGGAAGGGACACATCCTGCTTCTTTCCTTGTCCTCACAGCATCTCTTTCATGTCTTCATAATACACACTGGCTTTTTAAAGGAATGACTTCTTGCAGGTAGTGACTGTCTGTTTCCCTTCTAGTGCCCAGCAGTGTGATTGAATGAACAGACTTTGCTGCCACATCTAAGATATTTGACTCCACATTTGTATTTTTTAATTAATTTTTATTGGAGTCTAGTTGATTTACAATGTTGTGTTAGTTTCTGCTGTACAGCAAAATGAATCAGTTATACATATACATATATCCAGTCTTTTTTAGATTCTTTTCCCATATAGGTCATTACGGAGTATTGAGTAGAGTTCCCTGTGCTATATGGTAGGTCCTTAATAGTTACCTGTTTTATATGTAGTTGTGTGTATATGTCAATCCCAATCTCCCAGTTTATCCCTCCCCCCCATTCCCTCTTGGTAACCATAAGTTTGTTTTCTACATCTGTGACTGTATTTCTGTTTTGTAAATAAGTTCATTTGTCCCATTTGTGTTTTAACTTTGCCAGCTCCGTCCTTCAGCCCCCAACTCCCAGTCTGAGGAAGGTCCGCCTAAAATCACAGTCTCCTGTTAGAAGGGAGAGATTCTTCTGTAAGAGCGGGTTCCATATGAGAGCTAAGCTTAGTCTGGAAGAGGTTCTCAACCCAGCCTGGATGTTAGAAACATCCTTAGAAACTTAAAAATACCAATGCCAGGCCTCCCACGGACAACCTCAGTGGCAATCTCTGGGCACAGGGTCTGCATTTAGACTTTCTTGACAGCTCCCCAGGGGCTCCTAATGTGGAGCCAAAATCGACACCTCCAGTCTGGAGCTAGAACTTCCATTGCTTCCTTTGGGTATTTCTGCTTTAGACCAGTGGGAATAAACCCTACAGAGCTGTTTGTTGTGGGATCCAGAGGCCAGGACCAATCTGGCTGAGATTTGGGGTGATCTAAAGACTCCTAGGATTCTTACAGTCTATACAGATGTCAACCAAACTGTCATCAGAACTGGGCTGGGTCTGGAGGCCCAGCCCCACCTCTTCGCCCTGCAGCAGAAAGACCTCGCAGATTGGGCTGCCGGGGTGCTGTCCCTCTGTGTGCAGTGCGTGATGCTCTGGGAGATGACTTCCTGTGGGACTGAGGCTTCGAGCCCTGAAAGCCCAGGTTGGCGGCTGCAGGTGCGGGTGGGCGGAGCCCTCAGCTACTAGGCTGGCCCCCCAACCTGGGCCCTTGCCTGTCTTTCCCATTCCAGTGCTCTCCAGGCCACCCATTCTCCACTTCGATTCCTTCCCGGCTTCTCTCCCCTTGTCCCTGTTTCTCTCCTGCTATTTTCTACTGTCTCGCTCTTCGCTTTTTCTGCTCAGCTGTGCCTTGGAACCAGGCTGGGGCCGCCTCCTCTCAGAGCTGCGTTTGCAACGTGTGGGCCCCTTGCCTGGGAGCCAGTGTGGGAGGAGAAAAGTGATGGCGAGAGGGGGCTTCTAGCAGAGAGCTCACAGCCTGCGAGCTCTGGGTCCAGGTCGATACCTGGATGTTTAGGCAAACTGCTCCTTTATTTGTGTTTCCGCTTCCCCATCCATGAAGCCGGATGCCTTTAAGGGGAGTTTTCGGGAGTGGGTGGATGTGTGCTTTGCACAGGTCTCAGAGCTTGTTGGGTGCTGTCCCAGGGGGATGAGGCGTGTGGGCCCACACCACTCATTTCAGGGCTGTCCCTCTGCTATCTCCACAGGACTGCGATGTGCCGGTCCTAGCTGCCGTCTGAGAGGATGTCCGGGGTTTCTGAGACCCTGAGCCGAGTGAAGGTGGGCACGTTACGTCGGCCTGAAGGCCCCCCAGAGCCCATGGTGGCAGTGCCAGTAGACGTGGAAAAGGAAGACGTGCGGATCCTCAAGGTCTGCTTCTATAGCAACAGCTTCAACCCCGGGAAGAACTTCAAACTAGTTAAATGCACTGTGCAGACCGAGATCCGGGTGAGTGTGGTGGGTGCTGCCTGCTCCGTCCATTTGTCTGTCTCTCCCTCATCTTCCTGGGCAGCTGAGCATCCCTCCTTCAGCCTAGCAGGCTCTCCTGTATCCACCACCTGGGCTGGGGGCCCTGGAGGGATGTTCTCAGCCCGTGGCTCCAGGCCTCCTCTCCAGGGCTCTGCAGCCTGAGGCACAGATTGTGTAGCCTTTGTTTGAACCCCGGATCGTTTGCTCAAGCTTTGATCTACCTCATTTCAACTCATTCAATATTTATGACATTTGAGGCTCTGCAAGGGATGTAAGCTCCCCCCACCCTCAGAGGGTTTACACTCTCATGGAATTGGAATACACAAGTGATTGCATTGAAAATAGAACAAAAGTGGCTTAGGACATGTGCTGCGTGCTTACAGAAGGGAGCCGTGAGGCGTTTCAAGGATGCTAATGAACTAGAGATGCCCTCGACCAGGGGCATGGTTGCCAGGCCCTTTCTGAGGCAGTACTTCAGCTGGCTCACTTTCACCCAGGGCCTCGGAATCTGTTTTGCAAATCCAGGTACCCACAGTCATCAGGGCACCTAGACACCAAGAAGCCAGTTCTCTTTAGCCAAACGTGTAAGAACTTGTCATCAGAAGCAGAGTCACAATACACTGATTGATTTTAAATGCCTACGTTTATTGAATAATTACGATGTACATGCCTGACTCCATCCCTTTACATTATCTCATTGAATCCGCCCCACAGCGCCATGAGGTAGATACAATGAGGATATCCCTTTCCACTCTCAGAATATTCCTTTCTGATGATGCAAAAGAAAGCCAAATCGATTCTCCAGAGTTTGCTTAGTGGGTTTGTAATTTGAACAAAGGAAGCAGGAGAACCTTGGGAAAACTGCGCAGGTCTGAGAAAGCTGGATGAACCATCTCCAATCCTCTCATCACTAATCCTTCCCTGTCCTGGAAGTCAGCATCCCCCAAACTCAGTCAGCGTCTTTTCTGCCTGGTGCTGGCAGCAGCCTCTCCACGTCTGTCCCTTTGGCTGCCTTCTGTCTGTAACAGCACACACTGTACTTCAGTACACCCGAGCAGGATGTAATTGATTAGGTCACTGTCTTAGCCAGTTGTCACAACTGATGATGGTTTGGTTCTTCCCTCTGTTTCCTATAACTGATTTGATTAGGGCCTTGTTTGCATCTTATCGTTCCAGATCTGTAGGTACAGTTGTGTCCCGAGAGCAAGCCCTGGGCACCTTCCTCCAGGAGGATGTTTTCATGTCTCCTTAACTATCTACTTCTTGAGTCTTCCTTTGGGTGTATCATCTTTGCAGATAGCTGATGCCATCTACCGTGGGGTTTTCGAGTTTAATTTTCAGAAGGCAACCCGATTCCCATGTTCGGAGCACCTCCCTGCTTTTTTGTGCTGAAACCCAAAGAGCATCTGGTTAGACCAGATTAGAGCGTGTTCTGTGGCATTATGGTGCAAAGGAACCCTAAAGGATTGGTAGATTGGAAGAGGCAGTGCTGAGGAGAGCAGGGGGCTTTCCAAGAGGAAGGGACAGCAAGAACAAAGGCAGGGAGGCTGCTCATGGGAGCTTCCAGGGAGGCTGGAGCATGGGTTATATTTAGAAAAGTATCTAAAGTCAAGATCAGAAAGGAAATTTGATGGCCAATAAGGGAGGGCCTAGAATATCAAGCTAAGGAATTTGTACTTGGACAGGTATTAGAAACACACAGCTTTTAAGCAGGGGAGAAGCTTTCCTGGAGCTGTCTGATGTCTTGCTAGGTGTCTAAGGGGAAAAAATACAATAGCCTACAGAACGGGCAGTGAGACCCAAGCTTAAGAAGAATGGCTAGCTCTTGAGGCATTACCTGGAGGCGTGTGAGAACAGAGGTGGAACAAAGAAAGAAGCGATAGCCTTCTAGGTGTTTATGTCCCAGCCTTGTGATTTTGCCTGTTTCCAATCTGTCCTACAGGCAACATGTCACCTGCTTATTGCAAACAGCCATGGCTTTCAAATCACCTAGACTTTGAGCCCGATACTGCTCCACCCTTACTGGTTTTATGGCCTTAGACCCAACACAACTAACCTGGCTCAGTCCCTTCACTTGGGGATTATGCCCACCTGTAACCTTGTTGTAAGGATCAGAGGTGATAGATGGCAAGCATCCAGCATATGGCAGGAGCTCAATCATTGGAAGCTATTGACTGTGTGGGTCATTACCCTGCTCAAGAATCTCCAAGGGTTTCTAATCACCCATAGAATAAAGTTCAAATCATCTTCTTTTAGTGTTTATCCACTTATCTGTCATATTTTCAAATAAAGTAAGATGATCAGATTTGTATTTTGAAACAGTATGTAGTGTCCTGCAAGATGTTAAGACGTGCATGCTGGAGAAGGGTTTTTATGGTCAAAGAAGTTTGGGAAATGCTTGGTTAAACAATCCTGAACCAATTCCTTTGTGACAGGACTTCTCAGAATCTTAAACATGCTGTCATGCATGGCGGGTCACCAAGAAAGAGCCACAGAGGTGATGTTTTCTTAAGTCAGCCATTCCTTATTTGCCTAAGAAACCCTTCTCTTAAAAGTTGGACAACCAGTTCTCTAGGAAATCATTTAGGGATCCGTTTTTCCTAAACTCTGACCAAAGTACAGAAAGGGTAGGAGAGAGGAAAAGCTGGTGAAAGGGAGATGGATTAGGAAGCTGTGGCCGTAGTGTGGGTGGGAAATGACGAACTAGGGAAGTGGCATTGGGAACAAAGACAAGTCAACAGATCTGAGTGCATCTAAAGAGGCAGAGTCAACAGAACTTGATGATTAACTAGACGTAGGGAGGAAGAGAAAGGAGGGAGACAAGGACGACTCAAGCTTTTGCTTGGGCAGCTGAATGGGTGTTGATGCCATTCATTGAGATACCAACAGAGAAAGGAAGGGTGTTCTGAGATTTCAGCTTTACATGTGTTGTGTTTGAAGTGTTTATGAAACACACTCGTAGAGGAATGTGGGCCTGGAGCTGAGGAGGGAGAAAGGACCTAGAGGTGAGGATTTGGGAGTCATTCTGCAATGGATACCATGCGAATAGGTAGGATCACCCATGGAGAATGAGCAGAGCAGGAGAAGGAGTTCCATTTAGGAAACCTTGGGAAACCAACCTCGAAGTGGCTGATAAAGAGGGGCAAATGAAGGGAAAAAGAAGAATCATTCAGAGAAAGGTGAAAAGAACCAAGAGAACAGGAAGGAGACAGAAGCAGAGGAAACTTTGAGGAAAGAGTGGTTAGCAGTCGGACACTCAGAAAGGTCAAATCAGATAAGGCTAAAAATAGGTTCATTGACTTCAGCAACAGGTGCTATGATGATCTTTTACTGGGCAGTTTCAGTGAAGAGATGGGGGCAGAAGCCATCGTGCAGTCAGTTGGAGAATGGAGACAGTGAATGTTACCATTTCAGAGAGGTTTTGCTCATAAAGGGAAGGAAGGAGGAAAAGGCAAGAGGAACAGTGTTACCGGCAGAGGAAATAGCATGTGCTAAGATCCTGAAGTGACCAACACACATGTCAGGTTTGAGGCTAAAGGATGTCCAAAGTTGACTAGTTAGACCATGCTATTGATTTTGGATTTTACCCCGTCTTCCGTGGGAAGCCACTGATATAGTTTAAACATGCGAGTGATATGAGATTGCATTTTTAAAAGGTCACTTGGGTTACATAGTGGAAAATAGACTGGAGAAGGCAAGAATGGATGTGAGGAGATGTTAGGTGGCTATTGGCATGATCCAGATAAGAGATGATGATAGCTTAGATTAGGGTTGTAGCCATGGAGATGATGATGATGATGATGTTTATGGTGATGATGATGATGGTGATGATAATGTTGATGCTGTTGATGGTGGTGGTGATGATGATGATGATGATGGTGGTGGTGGTGATGGTGATGGTGTTACGGTGATGGTGGTGATGATAATGATGACGTTTATGGTGATGATGATGATGGTGATGATAATGTTGATGCTGTTGATGATGGTGGTGATGGTGGCGGTGGTGGTATGGTGTTTATAGTGATGGTAGTGATGATGATGGTGATGGTTATGGTGATGATGATGGTATTGGTGATAGTAAGGATTGATGATGATGATGATAATGTTGATAGTGTTGGTGGTGGTGGTGATGGTGATGGTAGCAATGATGATGATGGTGGAGATGGTGATGATGATGGTGGTAGTGACGATGATGATGGTGGTGCTGCTTATGGTGGTGGTGGTGGTGATAATAGCAGCTACCGTTTTGAAAGCACATCATATGCATTATCTCCTCGACTTCTCAGAAGAACCCTATGAAGCACATACTATTATTATCTCCATTTTATATATAAGGAAACAAGGTTCAGAAGAGTTAAGCAAATTGCTAGTAAGTGGTGGAGACTGTTTTCAGACCAAGGCAATCCACCTCCAGAGCCTGCACTCTTAACCACCGTGGTCTGTGGAGAGAAGTGATTGTAATCTAGAAAATTTAAGAGAGGAAAATGAAAGGTTTTGCTGATGGACCAGAGATGCAGGAATAAAGAAGAGGGAGGTGCCAAGAACAACAGCCCTAGGAATTCCCTGGAAGTCCAGTTGTTAGGACTGCATGCTTTCACTGCCGAGGGCCCGGGTTTGATCCATGGTTGGGGAACTAAGATACTTCAAGCCACATGGCATGGCCAAAAAAAAAAAAAAAAAGGAAGAAAGAACAGCAGCCCTAGTTCAGGTGGAGAAAGTCCCACTCCCCAAGACGAAGAACACTTAGGAGAAACTGGTTGGGGAGTGGGGAACTCATAGGTTCAGTTTCAGACCTGTCAAGTGCAGTTGGGATGCTCTAACATTTTCACGTTACATTAAATATGTGAAAATATTGAGTAGGCTTTTTGATATATCATTCTGGAGGAAAGAACTGGGCTGGAGAGAGACATCTGAACCTTCTCAGCCTCTGGGTGGTGGTTAGAGCCATAGCTATGGGTAAGTTCATTAATGAAGGAATCCTGAATAATTTCACCATCCATTTCACAAGTTTGTGTTGAAAGGGAGAAAGAACGCTCTGGAGAAAGAAAAAGGAAATCATCACGCTCATACTCAAGTGAGAGAAGAGCTAGAGAAAGGGAGAGAGAACGACAGAAGAAGGGATTGCCTCCAGTTAGATCTAAAACATTAAGGGTATGTAGTACTACTCTGTGGGTAGACAAGACGGCAATGCAGCAAGATTTACCCAACCTGTTTAAAGAGTTTGGACAGATTGAATCCATTAATATGATTCCTCCCAGAAGCTGTGCTTATGTATGCATGGTTCATTGACAAGATGCATTTCAGGCTCTTCAGAAACTTAGTTCTGTGTCATATAAAATTGAGTCCAAGGTCATTAAGATAGCTTGGGCTTTAAACAAAGCTGTAAAAACAGAATACAAACAATTCTGGGATGTGGATCTTGGAGTTACATGTATACCATGGGGAAAAGTACCTGACACCAGGCTGCTTATGACCTGGAAGTATCATCAAATCCCAAAACCCAGAGGCACTCCCTGCTTTCAATGGGTTTTGAGTTCAAGGGCTCACACTAATGAATGACATTGACCCCCACTAATGAATAAACCTTTACAAATGGAGGCAAGAGCTCTGACAAGAAGACAGAGATTCTGTGAGAGCATAGAAGACAAAAGAGCTTGGTCCAGACATCAAGGAACTGCTTTGCTATTCTAGGCCTGTTTGTAGACGCTGTGTCCGGTCGTGTAGGTCCAGACCAGCTTCCCTGCCTGAGAATCTCCTGGACCGGCCCGTCCCACCCGCTGCTTCCACAGAGCATTTCTTGCAGTCTCCTTGCCTAGCTGGGTTTGCATCCTCTAATGGATTTTTCTACTTCCAGCTCTCTATCTTCTTTCACCATCTTCTCTGTGTCAAAGTACTGCCATCCCTTTCAAGCTGGCCAAGCACTTGTCCTTCTATAAGAACACTCCTAAAATTCTGACACCTCCGTACAGCTGTGTCTGATCAAATGGAAGCAATGGAGAATCTCCCTGGCACAGTCCATGTGGTAAAACATTTCCAAAACATGGTTACTCCATGCATCCTTGCTGATTTCATGTTTTCCTTTTTATTCTCAGCTTCTTTCTATACAAATATAATCTCCTCAGATGCTTTCTCTGGGTTGTTAAAAGCTATGTAAGTAAGCTCTGGCCCTTATGCTTAGGACCCAACAGAAATTAGACAGGTGTTGGAGGGAAGGGAGCAACGTGCCGAATGAGAAATGGATTTTGTTCTTCTTGATTTTCCATTTCCCCTTTGTTTGATATTCATAGGAAATTGTGTTTGTTTGGGAGCTCTGGAGCTCTGGAGCAAGTGGAGTCTTCTATCATTATGTATTTTTCTAACATGCTAATTTGCTTGTCTGGGAAAGGGGTTAAGATAACACTTTGTAAACAACCAGCAGAGTGCCACGCAGACGTGCCCACACAGGACGTCTCTCTTTGACTCTTACAGCCTCTCCTTCATTTCTCTCTCTCTCTCTCCCTCTCCCTGCTCCTTTTCCCATCTCCACGCTTACTCTCTTCAGGGTAGGTTGACCATATGTCCCGGTTGTATCAGACAGTCCTAGTTTACACACACTGTCCAGGGATGACTATGAACAGTGCCCCTGCCAATCTCAAGAGCATCATGATTCGGAGGATAAATGGTCACCTACTGCTAATTGCCGTTCTCACTCCTCTCTGCCTGGCACACTGACTTGCTGGCTCGTGGTGTTTTTCCCTCCCCTGCTGACCCCAGCTGACCCACTCCCTGCATGGGCCCATCTGTATCCATCAGTGGACCATCTGTGTCTCATACAGGAGGGCCTTGAGCAGAAAATGAGGCAGTTGTGTGTGATATGGTGTGCTTCCAAGGATGCCAGCAGAGCGCCCACGTTCAAAAACCCTCTCCCTCAGCCAGCCTCTATCATGCTGAAAAGCCACGATCAAGACCCACCCTTGTTTTGTCCTGAAGCATCACCCCACTTAGCATCCACATTTACATCCCTGGGAGGGTTAGAGACGGAGCCATCCTGTGCCCTTCCCACTGGTCCAGTGGTGTCCCCTCCCCTCTACAGCAGGGATTCCAGGCCGCGGGATGGCCAGCAGGTGCCGCTCACCTGGTGTGTGAGGAGAGCACAGTCCAGTCCCAAAGGCAGCCTGCTCTACACATGCCTGGACTAACTGCCCTCCCTGTAGATTCAGCGGTCATACAATACATTCCAGAATATTCCCAGAGAAGGAGATTTCAGATACTGCGACCCACTGTCCCTGCACTAGACTCATCAGACATTCATCCCAGTTACTTTCAAGTTTAAACCTATCACTTAACCAGACACAGGGTGTTATGGATTGAATGTGTGTTCCCCCCGATCCCCCGCCCCAAATCCATATGTTGAAGCCCTAACCCCCAATGCAATGATATTAGGAGGTTGGCTTGAGGTCATGACAGTTGGACTCCCACGATGGCTTAATGTCCTGAGAAGAAGGTGAAGAGACGAGAGCTCTCTCCCCTGCCATGTGAGGGCACAGCCAGAGGGTGGCTGTCTGCAAACCAGGAAGAGAGCGCCCACCAAGAACCCAGTCTCCTGGCCCCTTGATCTTGGACTTCTCAGCCTCTAGAACACTGAGGAATAAATTTTGTCATGTAAGCCACCCAGTCTGTGGTCACCTGTTGTAGCAGCCCGAGCAGACACAGGGGCAGCAGCTGCTTGTGGTCAGAGGAGTCTCCAGGCCACAGTTCGTGGACCCACGTCCTTTGTTTCCAGAGCAATCCCCGCTGCCCTCTTCGCATGTCTCCGCGGGCAAGACCATGAGGCTGAGGTGCACGAGGAAGGGAATTCGTGACTCCTCGTCCCAGGAAGCTGCTGTCGCTGAAAGAAAGATTACCCTAAAGCGAATAACGGAGCCACACAAGGCCAGCCCCCCACACATGAGAACAGCCCTGGGAAACCTGAGGCTGTTTTCATCCAGGAAACCACGGACCGACACCACAGAGACACTCACAGTGCTATAAAAAGAGGCACATTCACAAGGACCCCCTCCTTTCTGTACCCCGTCCCCATTTCCTGTATGTGCGCGGCAGGCCCGCCCACCCAGCCCTGACACCTGCAGAGGCAAGCTCGAGGCGGACGTGCAGCATCCTGGGCCCCTTTATTCACTGTGCGCCCAGATTCATTCCGTCCACAAATTAGCAGCCAGGTGCCTGTGCTTACGTTTCTAATTTTAAACAGCAGTAGCATTGCTGAATGTCCTTGTTAGGTACAGGCTCTTTTAGCACATCCAAATGAAAGCTTTCACAGTAAGTTATGTTAACTTTTATTATTTTGCTCTTCAATCATTTTTTTTGAATTCTGTTTTATTTATTTTTTTATACAGCAGGCTCTTATTTGTTATCCATTTTGTACATATTAGTGTATATATAATTTTTTAAAAATTATCCCTTAGGTGTGTGAAGAACTCAGAATTCGTATTGCTGTTGTTATTTGTTTCCTAGGGCTGCTGTAACAAATTACCACGATCCTCATGGCCTAAAACAACAGAAGTGTGTTCTCTCGCAGTGCCAAAGGCCGGACTGTATCAAGGGGTCGCAGGACTGGGCTCCCTCCAAGGCTCTCGGGTGGAATCCTTCCTTGCTTCCTTCAGCTTTTGGTGGCTCCAGGCTTCCTTGGCTTATGGCTGCACCACTCCAATCTCAGCCTCATCTTCGCATTCCTTTCTCTTCCTTTATCTTCCTTCTGTGCATCTCTCCTCTGTGTGTCTTTTATAAGGACACTTGTCATTGGATTTAAGAGCCCCTCAGATAGTCCAGAATGATCTCATCTTGAGGTCCTGAACTTAATGACATCTGCAAAGACTCTTTTTCCAAATGAGTTCACGTTCACAGGTTCCAGGCCTTGGACTCATCTTCTGGGGGCCACCATTCAAGCCACGACAGCCACCAGTTGGGATCACTCTGGCAGTTGCTGCCACCCCCATTCAGGGGCACACAGACACACGTACACAGCACACAGGGGAGTATGAGCATTTTGCACACGTATGCACACCCACAGTGACGCAAGGCTGAGTGTCGGAAAGCGACCACAGGCTGATGAAAGCTTATCACTTTTCCTTGCCCTTTCCTGGGATTCTCAGTTGCCGGCCGGCTGTGGGTTGTCCCCTCCCTGGCCTGATTCCCGTGACACTGACAGGCTGTATGTTGCCACAGGCTGGTCCCTTGTCACTCCTCAGGCAATCTCATCCAGTCACATAGCTTGAAATTCTCATTTTACCCAGTGGTGCCCAAATCTGAAACGCTGGCTCCAGCCTCCTCCCATAACTCCCGGCCACGTGTCCACCTGCCTGCCTGCCATCTCTGCTGGCCGCCCAGCCTCCGTGCGAAGAATCAGCTCAGAATCCTCGCCTGAAACTCTGCTTCTCCTCCAGTCCAGCTCCACTAACTGCAGCTCTGTTCTTTCAGTTATTGTGTCTCAGGCTTTCGACCTAGGAGTCTTCCTTGAATTCTTTCTTCCTCTCACACTCTGTACTTCATCCATCAGGAAATCCTGTCTGCTCTACCAGCAAAACATATCCGGATTCTGACCATTTCCTTCTCGCCACTTCCGTTGCCTCTTCCCTGGTCCAGGCTGTCAGCATCTCTTACCTGGAATGACTCATTCACCTCCAAACTGCCTCTGCCCTTATCCCCCTGTGATCCATTCCACAGGTAGCGGCCATGGTGAATTTTTAAAACACAGGTCAGTTGGAGGGATATATTTAAGGTATAGCTTCGAGCATATCACTGCTCTACTTTAAACTCTCTGATGACTACCTTCCTCGCCCAAAATAAGATCCAGAGTCCTTACCCTGGCCTGCAACAGGGGTCAGCAAGCAAGGCCTGCAGGCCAAATATGGCCCACCACCCATTTTTGTAAATAAAGCTTTATTGGGACAAAACCCCACTCAGTTGTTAACTATTGTTTATGGTGCTTTTGAGCACAAGGGCAGAGTTGAGTAGTTGCAACAGAGACCATCTGGCCCACAAAGCCTAAAATATTTACTACCTGACCGTTTATAGAAAAAGTTTGCCGAGCCCTGGCCTGGCCCTTCTGACCTTTTCCCCCATCACTTTCCTCCGTTCCCTCCCCACTTCAGCCCCACTGGCCTCTTCACAGTCACCCAGATGTGCCAAGCACACAGGGCCTACTAGATGCCCACCTCGGGGTCTCTGTGCAATCTGGTCCCTTTGCCTGGAAGGGTCTTCCCCCACGAGGCCACCCCTCTCTCCCTGACTTCCTTCAGGGATCCATTCAAATGCCGCCATATCAGAGAGGACTTTGCTGGCCACTCCATGTAAAACAGCAACCCCACCCGACCCCTCCCCCGGCATCATTCTTGTGCCCTTACCTGTTTTGTTTGTCTTCCTGGCACTTATCAGAACCTGAGATATTATTATGCTTATTTGTTTATTGTTAACCCCCAAGAGAAAATAAGCTCCATGAGAGAGGGACGTTTTGTTTCCCCAGTTTGCTGAATTAATTAATGAGTAGTTATTTAATGATGGATGGATGGATAGATGGATGGATTCCAGTTATGAAGCCCACAGAGACTGGTTAGAATTCCACGTCTCAACTCCAGATTCCAGTAAGGGAGAGGGAGCTTCAGGCTGACCTGGTGTGTACAGGGGGCGGTGTCTGGGGTCAGTGGCATTACATGTCAAGAGGTGCTGTGAATGGGGTGTGGGCAGAGGGGTTCATGTAACCACTGCTACAGTCTTCCCAGATGAGGCAAGCAATCTGAAGTCACCAGGGGGGTTGAAATGTATCAGTTGTCCAAGTCGCATCCAAATTCACTGAATCAGAAGCTCAGGGGTGCTGGGACTGGCCGCTGCCCTAAGTACCCACTTCTGCCTGCAGGATGCCTACCTGGCTCACATGCCCCCGGGAAGGATTCTCAACCATCCCCCAGGTGGGGCGGAGCCCCAGGGTAAGAAGTCATGGTAGAGGATCTGAGAACTCACAAGATAGAGACTCAGAGTCTTGGAGGGTCTGTGAAAGGATGACAGGAGCAGGCTTGATGGGGCGGAATTGAAGACGAGGAGTGTAGGTGGGCATCAGGGGCTTGGAGGTGGTACACTGTGCTCCCGTTTCCCTCATTCAAGCACTTGACAGGTTGTATCGTAATTGCCTCTTGTCAGTCTCTAAACGGAGGTGGCCTCCTGGAAAGCAGGGATTATATATCGCTCACCATTATCTCCCCAGTGCCTACTTATAGCCTCACACGAAGTAGGTGCTCAGTAGATGTCTGTATAATGAATGAATGAACAAGTGGATGAGCTGAGCCTACAGAGCACAAATGAGACTAGGAATCTCCTACATCACTTGATATAAAGACCAAATAGGAAGCTGACTGGAAGGAAGTTCAGCCTTCATAAATGATAAAGTGTAGGAGGGTTAATCGAATTTCAGCTGGTTTCAAATAGAATTTCCTGTATACTCCTGGGCAAGTCACCTCCTTGGGTCTCAGTATCTTCATTTAAAATCAGAATCAAATTAAGAGATCTCTAAATTTACGTAAGGCTCTAAAATTCTGGTCTAAGTTTTATGAGCTTATTAAAGTCTGAATAGTTGAATATCTGTGGAGTTGTAGATTTTATTCTTATGGCTGCATCAGTGAGGTTTGCTCTCACATATGAGCTTCTAGGATCTAGAAGGCAAAACAGCCATTCAGCTTAACTTCCATCAAGACCTGAGTGAATTCAGGCCATTCTTTTTCTCTCTAGCCCTGTGACATTTACTGTCTAGTCAGCATTTTTATTTTATTTATTTATTGGCCGCACCGTGCAGCACTCGGGATCTTAGTTCCCCGACCAGGGATCGAACCCTTGCCCCCTGCAGTGGAAGGGCGGCGTCCTAACCATGGGACTGCCAGGGAATTCCCAGCATTTTAATTCTAGAGTTTTATATTTTACAAGGAGTTTATTCATCTCTTAAAAGCTGAGCCTATAAGCAGGGGAGGAGGTCTCCACCGGGTAGCACGTGAACCAAGCTCATGGGCATAAGCTATGGCATTTGTCTCAAGTTGGAAGCTTATGTCTTCTCCTGTCATTTAACTGTGGATTTGTTATGCCTAATCTGCTAAACCAAGCCCAATACAATAGCTAAACTTAGACATTTATTTTTGAAGAGATTTTTTTACAAGTATAAAATAAATACATGAGAGACAAACATGAGAGGAAAACTATAAATCGTTATCTCTCATGAATGTATATGCAAAAATCCTCAACAAAATATTAGAAAATTGAATCCAACGATATGTAGAATGAATACATGTTCACTCAATAACAATAATAATAGCATTTTATTTAGCACTATTATGGGCAAGGCATTTTGCTGACCTCTTTACTTGTATCATTTCATTAAATCCTCACAAGAACCCTATGAAACAGGAAAATTTTTACATTTTACAAATGAGGAAACCAAAGCAGAGAAGTTAATTTGCCCAAAGTCACGAAGCAAATCAGAGACTCTGACTCTTGAGGCCATTCTCTGAACCACTACAATATATACAGAAGTTCAAACACAGGAAACCCAGAATAAAAACACATATGTGTATAATTGCACCCCTGCAAGACAACACTGTTAACATTGTGATATGTTTCATTCTGGACTTGTTTATTTCTACTTCTATCCCTATCATGCTTTGTATATGATCTTATATACTACAACTCCCACTAATTGTAACAGGGAGTTAACAAGCTCTTTATACAATTTTACAAACTAGCACATAAACCCTGTGTAGTCCTCCCATCATTTTCATGGTCCTTTTCAAACTATTTGGATTGGTTGTCTATTGTGGGGCTTTTGCTGTTTTTAAAATTGCTACAGTGAGTTTCTTTGTATACAGAGTATTTCTGTATTTTAAATCGTTCCTTCAATTTATGCTTTGGCTGCCATAACAAAATGTCACGGGCCTGGGGGCTTAAACAAGAGAAATTTATTTCTCCCAGTTCTGGAGGCTGGAAGTCCAAGATCAGGGTGCCAGGATGGCTGGGTTCTGGTGAGAGCCCTCTTCCTGGCTTGCAGATGGCTTTTTCTTGCTGTCCTCACATGGCAGAGAGAGAGAGCTCATCACTTTTGTGTCTCTTCTTATAAGGGCACTAATCTTATTCATGAGGGCTCCACTCTCATGACGTAATCACCTCTCAAAGGCTTCACTTCTAGATACCATCACATTGAGTATTAGGGCTTCAGCATATGAATTTGGGGATGACACCAACATTCAGTCCACAGCATGCTTCCAGGCATAGAACTAAGGCCAAGATATAAACACATTTCAGGTTCTTGATACAAAACATCTACTCCTTTGGTATCTGTCCCTGCAGTAGGATGGGAGCTGTCCGGGGCCGGGACTTTGTCTCATTCTCTGCTGTATCCATAGCACCTAGAAGGGGGCCTGATACGGGGAATGTGCCCAGTATGTAATTGTTGAATGCGTAGGTAAGAATCGTTGAGAGGTTTTCTTGTGTAATTCTTGGTATGTGCAGAAGAAAATAGGTACCAAATAGACGAGTCGGCGGTTCTCCCTGGGGGCTGTTCCGCATCTCCTGGAAAGTGGTGTTTGGAAACGTGTACGGGCCTACTTTATTTTGCTTGTCACGTTGTCATCACTGTCAGGATGACCAGGGCCAGGGGCAAGACATTCAGTGGGCCGCAGCCATGGGTGCTGACTAGCACCACACAACAAAGAATCATCGGGCCCCAAATGCCAACGGCGCCCGTTGGGACTCACTGATGTGAGTTACGGAACATTATGGTGAAATGAACACCCCAAACCCATCGCCCTGTGTGAGAATAAAACCTCACTAGTCATGCTGAAGTGACTCGCTCTGAAGCAGACACCACACGCCACACAAACAAATCGGTCATTACTTTAAGAGATATTTTGGTAGGAAGACTTTTTCAAAGAAGTTCCTGAAGTCCTCCTGGTTCTGTCCTAATGGACCTATCACATTCTTCATCCCTTCTAAATCTCAGCTTGGCATCCAGAGCCTTTCCTTGTAGGTTATTAGTAAATCCAAACATTTGACATAATAGTGTCATTTTTAACAGAATATTTTTCAGAGACGCCTCTTATGTTCGGTTCAAGTCACTTAAAAAGAAGGCCTCTTGTTGCCTTTTCCACCTGTTTTTGCACTTTCTCAGACCCTCACTTCCTGTCTGCACGTGTAGCAGAAGGGGAAAGGAAGGAGCCTGCTATCGTGAGCTTTCACCCTAGGAACATAAAGCCCTTCGTGGCTTTCTTGCTCCAAGCAGAAGTCATTTTTCTCTGCATTTTTTCTTCTCCATGGCCACGACCTGACATCCTCCAAGGTTCATTCATCACGCGTCAGCCTCCTGCTGCTGCCAGTACCAGCTTAAGCTTGGAAATGGTCTCAGATCCCTTTTCCAGAGATGGCTTTACTCAGCCACCTGCACCTCTTCTGTGGATCTGAAGGACTGTTGGAAGTTACCAGCAACCATGGCTCCCTCCTTGATCACTGCTCAGCCAGTTACTCTGTGGGAGTGGATCCCGGTCTCAGGGCACCAGCTCCCACTCCGGCTGGGAGAGCCTAAGGAGCCTCTCTGCCCAGGGACCCTTAGACACCATTTCAGGCTCTCAAATATATGTCTCAGTTATAGACTTCTTGAGTTCATTACTCCCCAGGATGGCTTGAGCTTGAGCCATGCTTATCCTTTCTTCTTTGTCCACCCATCATGACCATGGCCAGCATCTATTTAGCACTTACTGTGTGCTACCATTAGGCTAAGCTCTTTACGTGTCTGGAACCCACATAAACCTGGCCAGCTTGCTTTTCCCTTGAAGCCAGTCTCAGTGGTATCACATTTCCAAAAAACTATTAGTCTGTCATGTAAAACTAATTGGAAATCAATTTAAATCTTTACTGAAATCTCTTCGGGGAAAAATATCATTGAGGGATCACTTTCAAGATAAACAGAAAAATTTCTTAAAATTTTTATCACCATTTCTTAATATCCAATAGGGTTGGCTCCCATCCAAAA
Source organism: Lagenorhynchus albirostris (assembly GCF_949774975.1). Taxonomy (NCBI): domain Eukaryota; kingdom Metazoa; phylum Chordata; class Mammalia; order Artiodactyla; family Delphinidae; genus Lagenorhynchus; species Lagenorhynchus albirostris. Next base: position 103,800,920 of record NC_083101.1, read on the forward strand.
ATATCTTTACTTGCATTTTTAAAAATTCCTGAAATCTAGTCCACGAAGGCTGTTATCTTTCTCCCCTCTATTGCTCATGGCAAAATCCATTCTTTTTTTTTCCCTCAGTCACTTTTTGCTTCTTCCAGTGTGTAAGTCAAGTTCAACTGGATTGGAACCTCTCTGCTTCATGCTCCCCCATTACCAAGTTCACACGACGGAAGTTCAAGAGTTGCGTGGTGCATGGAAACCTCCTTAGATAATGGAGGGGGGCAGTGTCACATGTTTATAATTTTATATCTGCTCCTTTTATTTACATCGCATGTTATCTTATCCAATCCCACCCAAAAATCTCACGATGGAAGAGATATGCTCCCCATTTTACAGGTGAGGAAATGGAGATTAAGTGACACGGCCACGACCACACAGTCTTGGCCAGATCCAGTAGACACCAAAGCCTTGGTGATGTCACTAATCACCACACTCCTGATCTCTTGAACATTTTTGAATGTGGGTCACTGTCCCTCATAACCCCAACCTGTTATCCAGAGAGCTGGCTCCTATTCATTTAATCATTCATTCATTCCTCAGGTATTTGAGGATCTCCTTTGGACCAAGGACTGGGCTCGTAGAGGATAATATTGTATCTAAGGTTTGGCTTTTGACCTTGCATTTGAGAGGTTAAAAAGGCAAACATCAGTAATTGTCTTAGTTCTAATTGGTAAATGTCTGTATTCATTTCTTAGGGCTGCTGTAACAAAGTATCACAAATGGGGTGACTCAGAACAACAAAAATTCATTGTATCACAGACCTGGAGGCTAGAAGTCCAAGATCAAGGTGTCGGCAGGGCCATGGTCCCTCTGAAACCTGTAGGAGAACAATCTTTCCTTGTGTCTTCCTAGCCTCCGGTGGGTTGCTGGCAATCATTAGTGCTCCTGGGCTCATAGAGGTATAACTCAAATCCCCCATCTTTACATGGCATTCTCCCTGTGTACATGTCTCCCTCTGTGTCCGAATTTCCCTTTTTTATAAAGACGTCAGTCATATTGGATTAGGGCCCACCTTAACTACCTCATTTTAACTTGATTAGTCTGTAAAGACCCTGTTTCCAAATAAGGTCACATTCTAAGGTACTGGTGGTTAGGATTTCAACCTACCTTTTGGGGGAGACAGAATTCAACCCATAACAGCATCTTGTAAGATGTGTGTGCAGACTTCTTTGGGAACCCAGGGGCAGAAACAAACCCTGTCTAGGCAAGTCAGGGAGGGCTTCCCAGGGGACCTCACAGTGCTAATGGGCCTTAAAAAGGATAACTTGCAGCTCAGTGAGGGGGAGGACAGGAGGGGAGGGGACCAGGTGTCCTCCAGGTGGGACATGCTGGGCTTGGAGAAGAGAGTAGTCCTGGGAGGCGGGCACTTAGAGTGCATCATGGGTGAACGTGGGAGATGAAGCTGGAAAAAACATACAGAGGAAAATTCCATAGGGCCTTCTATGCCTCACGCTAAAGAGTCTGGATCTTACCACATAGAAATGAGGACCCAGTGACAAAAGTCACCTGTTTAAAGTTGCCTTCCATCTCAAAGGGATATCTTTTTAAAGAGAATTTAAGCAGGACTTTATAAAACTAAGGCTTCAAGTTATTAAAATTTTAAGTTCCATCATTTTTAAAAAGAGGAGCATTTTGCCTTCATAAACCAAAGAGTAAAGAGGGTGAGTCATATCAAGCCTGGAAAACAAATGAAGGCCAGATCCTCAGATGGGCTCCCGCGAAGCAGACCCCGAGATGCCCTCTGCAGGCAGGAAGCAGCAGTAAGCCCCCCGTGAACCTCACCTGCAGGCAATGACAGAGAGAAAAGTTGGGCTGTGATGCGGCCGCATCACAGGGAGCACGGGAGCTGGGATGGCCCAGCAGAGCTGTTCCAAATTAGGATGAAAGGACAGGGCCTTTAAACCCCCAGTGTAACCAGTCAGTGGATGCAGGCTGCCCCCAGTAAGGGGTGTGACCTCAGGCAAGGTGCAGGCACTTCTCGGGGAGGGAGTGGGGGATACAGCTGTCAGGCTGTTCCTAAAAACCCAGCCACTAACATGAAGTACGTTTCATAAGCTTAAGCGAGAAAAACCAAAAAGCTTAGGTATTTTATAAAAAGAAAAATTAGGTGAACCTGAGAAAATCACGAGAATACAGAGATTACTACAGAAGTTATAAAATGTGACCGAGGTACAAGGACTATTAGATCAAAGCAACAGAGAAAGAGGCAAGAAACAGCCCCACACATATAGGCCCTGAATGTTAGATATCCTGCTGAAATCAAACTCATTTGCAGCCATACCTCACGCTATATACAAAAATCAATTTCAGATTTAAAAAATGTGACTCAGGGGCTTCCCTGGTGGCGCAGTGGTTGAGAGTCCGCCTGCCGATGCAGGGGACACGGGTTCGTGCCCCGGTCCGGGAAGATCCCACATGCCGCGGAGCGGCTGGGCCCGTGAGCCATGGCCGCTGAGCCTGCGCGTCCGGAGCCTGTGCTCCGCAACGGGAGAGGCCACAACAGTGAGAGGCCCGCGTACCGCAAAAAAAAAAAAAAAAAAAAATGTGGCTCTGCTCCAACAAAAGAGTGAGAAAGTGGATTGAGTAATTAATTGCTTGGGTGACCTTTTTCTCTTTGGAAATAAATTGTTCTGGGCTTGGGGACAAGCATCTAGTCCTGTTCCTTCTTTGTTTCTGGCCGGCAAGAGGAAATACCAGAGAATAGGGAGAGAGGTGAAGGCAGTTTGGGGTCTTCACGCTCTTTGATAAAGCCAATAAATCAACGTCAGCCAAGCAGGAAGAAAAGCCATAGAAACCCCACTGTGTGCAAGAAAGCCTCAGAAGCTGTGAGCCATGGGCTGTCCCGGGGCCTGCTTTTCAGTAGCCCTCAACGTGGGTGGAAGGAAAGGTTTTTCCTGTAGCAAAATAGAATCCTGGGCTTAGCTAAATAACAATTGATAAAATGAAGACAGCTTTTTCTTTTCTTTTCTGTCATGTTACATATGGCAATTTTGTGAGTAGGTAAATATCTTATACCGTTGTTTTTAAAAGTGATTTATTCATAGAGAAAGAAATATGGAACTCATTAATGACAAATTGTGAGCCGTGGGCGGAGGGCTGGTTTTGCTGCTCCCACCATTTGCGTGAGAAGCTGTGTGACTATGAGAGAAGAGGCAATGAAGGGTGAGGGAAAGCCAGGGCTGATGCAGAAGCCTCCACGGGGAGATCGTGTCAAACCTCAAAGTTTTTTCTTTTACACTGATTTCCCAGCCCACTCTGGGGCCCCCACCCCTTAAGCTGCTTTCCTCCTCTCACCCCCTGAATAGAAGCTTCTTGAGGCGGGGGCTATGTGTGAGCTCTGGGGCTCCTGCTACACTTTGCGGAATGCATACGTCATAGATAGTTGCTGATGGTTGGAATGAGGGAACTGTCTGCAGCTTCGTAGGACAAGGGCAGGGAACAGCAGGAAGGAGACTGCGGCTCGGGGAGCTTGTCATCCTACTAGAAGTACATGTCAGAATGGGGTTCACAGCCTGGGCTTGGGTGACCCCAAAGTTAGTGCTCTTTGTATGTCACCTGTGGTCGTCAACTTTGTCTCTCCCCAGGTGTGCCTGGAGGATGGACACACTTTACAGTGCAGTTCTGACCCAGTGCAGTTGGGGAGCTAGCACAGACTTCACAGGTTGAGGGCACAGTCCTCCACAAGACACCCTTCCTCAGAGTTCCCAGGCCACCCACACTTCTGACCAACTGGCTACAAATTTAGGGGTTCCCGCTACCTCAGTTTCAATAATTTGCTAGAATGACTTACAAAACTCAGGACAATTAAAATTGTATTATAAAGGATACAAATAGGAACCAGCCAAATGAAGAGACACATAGGGTGAGTTCTAGGAGGGTCCCAAACATGAAGTTTCTGTGTTCTTAGGACATGTCACCCTCCAGCTAGCATTACCAACCAGGTAGCTCCCCCCAGCTTCAGTGTCTAGAGTTTTTATTGGGGTTTAATGATGTAGACATAATTGATTGATTGATTGATTGTTGATTGATTGGGTCATCGGCCATGTAATTTGACTCAATCTCCAGCCCTCCTTGTCTCCCTGGAGGCCAGGCTGATATCATGTGACTCAAAGCTCCAAACCTCTAACCACATGGTTGATCTTTCCAACAAGGCCAGCCCCCATCCTGAGACTACCTAAGGGCCCACCATGAGTTACCTCATCACCATAAACCTCAGTGGTGAGGTTTGGTCCAAGGTGCCCATCAGGAACAATAAAGGCACTCTTATCGCTTAGGAAATTCCAAGCATTCGGAGGCTCCCTTCCCAGAAGCAAGGACAAGACCAGCCAAGTTCTTTCCTATGCAACATCCTGTCATCAGTAACCAGCAGGGTGATGGCGATGGTGGGTGGAGTAGCCATTTGGTAAAGCTCCAACTCCCCAGGAACTTCAGGTTTGCTCCTCCAGGAGGAAGCTCCCCTGCAACCCAATAAAAAGTCCGTTCAGTACCAGGCAGCCTCCCAAGAATGCAGTTCATGTTTAGAAAATCCCCAGCTTCTTCCTTACCTGAAACTGAAATCAATCTTCCTTTGAAAATCTGTTGGATGAAGAGTCTCTTAATGCATTTCCACCCCAAGGATCTAGAGTTAACCTTATCCCAACATCCCTACAACAGAAATTGGTTGCTTTTTTGCAGGAAACCTAGAAAAAATTTTGCATAAATTATGCCCTGGAGAGTTTCACAAACCACAGAGCAAAGAGCTGGATTCAGTCAGGCCCCTCTCAGAGGCTCTGAGTGGAAGAGAAGCTGAAAAGCCCCATCTAGCCTGGCAAAAATTACTTCTCATATGGCTGGGAGTTTCCCTCATCAGAATCTCTCTTCATTTTGAAATTATTTCAAACTTATAAAAAAAAGTTGAAAAAACAGTCCAAAGAACTCCCATATCACCTTCACCCAGATTCCCCAATTGTTCAAATGTATCATTTGCCGTATGTAGTAGCTCTATCCCTTGATAAACACACATACAGTATGCCCACTATCACTATTCTCTTTGTGAATTATTTGAAAGCAAGTGGCAGCAATACTGCTCCATCACTGAAAAGACTCCAGTGTTTATTTCCCCACACAAGGACACTCTTCTACAGAGCTATACTGTGACCATCTAAATCAGGAAATCATCATTGCTACAAACAGCTCTACCATCCAAAACATAGAGCCCATTCAGATTTTACTAACTGTATCTACAATGTCTCTTTTTCCTGTCTGGTCCAGGAACACACATTGCATTGCATTGTCATATCTCTTTGGTCTCCTCCAATCTGGAAGAGTTTCTCAGTCTGAAAGAGTACAGGCCTTTTATTCTATCAATCCCTGAGGAGACCCCTCACCCAGGTCTCATGACTAGACTCATCATGAACTCTTAGCAGGGATATCTCAGAAATGATGCTATACCCTTCTCAGTGTATCAAGGTGGGAGGCATGTCCTGTTTACCTTGTTCTAACGCTGGTGATGTTAACTTTGATGACCTGGTCATTTGTGTCTGCCAGGTTTTCCTTTGTATTTGATTAGTGTCTGAAAGGAGATACACTAAGACCATGTCAATGTCCTATTCATCATCAGACCTCCACCCTCCAGTTTTATCATCCATTGATTAACCAACCGACACTGAGTTTGTTGCCAAGTGGTGGTTTTCTATTTCCATCCTTTCTTCTACATTTACTAGTTAGCAATCTCCTGGAAAGAAGAGCATCCTCTTCTCCCCCATTTATTTATCTATCTATCCTAGATGCTGTTTTATTCAGTGGATGCAATCCATTCCTACCATTATAGACTTCAATGCTTAGGTTCTCCCAGACTTGGCCCGTGCCAGCCCCTGTAAGCTGATACTGCTTCCTTGTTATATGTCTCCTACATTCTCTAAACACTTCCTTTTTTCTAGCACAAAAAGATATTCCAGAATCATCTTGTACCTTCTTTGCCCCAGCCCTGGAATCGGCCATTTCTCCAAGGAACCCTAGATCCGTTTAGTGGAGAAGGGTATTTGGAAAGTAAGACTGGGTGCTTGGTATGCATTTGACTATCAGGGTGTCATTGGTCCCAGGCTTTCTCAGTAAACAAACCTCTCTCTCTCTCTCTCTCTCTCTCTCTCTCTCACCAGGAGCCCTCACCAATGCTTTTAATTCCAGTTCCTCACCTAAGGTTCCTCTCTATTCTTCCTTTCTCTATATTTCAAATACTTTCTCCAACAGTAAGAAACCTATTTCCCATTATCCTCAATATATTGACTCCTTTGCTCAATCCACCTGTATGTAACCAATTTCCTAACCACTCCAGACCTCTCCACCCCTGGCCCCACCTCCTCCTTTGATCCGCTCCTGGCTCTGCAGCCACTGCCCACCCCTCAGCCTCACTAATTTGACCCCTGGGCAAACCACCACCTCCAAGGGAAGGAAAAAAGAAAAGGAGATAAAAAGGTAGCAGAAGAGGAAAGCAGAGTTTTGTTTTGTATTTCCACTCTTTCTTTGTTTTTACGAAAGCACCAGAATCTATAAGAGATTGCTGTGTTAAAATAATGCTAAGGTTTTTTGAGTATTTACCTTGTGCCAAGTTCTGTCTTAAGGGGTTTTATCTAATTTAATCCTCGTAAGACCATTCAAAATAGATACTGCTATTTCCTCCATGTCACAGATGAGAAAACTGAATGCAGAGAGCTTAAATATGTTGTCCAAGGAAAACTAGCTACGTGGTGGTGGGTGGATGGAGCACTTGTAGAAGTTTGACACCAGGGCTTGTACTTCTGGCTATTGCTGTGTTGCACGATGGCTGCCTGTGACTTGAAGGGAGCTCTCTGCTCCCCAACCCTCTCCCATCTGCAGAGAAGACAGATTTGTTCATTAACATACCACATAGATTTCAAAACTGGTGTAGCTTGGCTGGACTAATCTTCCCACAGAGAATAATGATAAAATCTGGACAAAATAAAAAATCAAATTCTCTTGAAGATCCTGGAGAGAGACCACAGCAAAGCAGAAGGAAAATCTGCTCTTGAGAGCTGAACTGAAAAGAACGAAATCTGCAAATTTGTGGCTTTTGCCTGATGGCACTTTCCAATCTGGGAGGGGCTAGAGGGGCAGAAAGCAGCAGCCTTACAGGTTTGAGGTGTAAGAGGATAGAACTTGGGGCTGGCAGAGTAGCCAGAAGATTGAGGAAAGTATTGGAAAACAGGGAGCCACAGAGAGGGTGAATACCAAAATAGAAAATTTAATTTAATTTTAATTTACAGAAGTATCAAATAAATTTAACAAAAGAATAAATTAGGAATAAATTTAACAAAAGACCTGTACAACATATACACTAGAAACTACAAATCATTGCTGACAAACATTAAAGACGAGCCAAATAAGTGGAAAGATATACCATGTGTGAGGATTGGAAGACTCAGTGCTGTTAAGATGCCAATTCTCCCTCGCTAAGCTATAGATGTAACACAGTCTCAATCATAATTCAGCAAACATTTTAAATAGAAAGTGACAAACTGATTCAAAAATGTATATGGAAATGCAGAGACCCAGAATAGCACAATAATCTTGGGGAGGAAACGGTGGAAGGCTTACGCTGTTTGACTTCAAGATCTCCTCGAAAGCTACAGTAATGCAGACAGCGTGGTGCTGGCATAGTGCAGACACAGATCAATAGAACAGAACTGAGAGTCCAGAAATAGAGCTAAACTTATATGGCCAATTGATTTTGACAAAGACAACAAAATAATTCAATTGGGAAATGAAGGTCAACAACCAATGTTGAATAACCATAGATCTTTATGAGAAAAAAAATGTATCTTGACCCCTACCTCACACCATACACAAAAGTTAATTCAAGATCAATCTCAGAGCTAAAGGTGAAAGTTAAAACTATGAAGCTTATAAAAGAAAAGAGAATATCTTCATGATTTGGAGGCAGGCAAAGATTTCTTAGACAGGATGCAAAAAGCACTAACCATAAAAGAACATTTTGATAAATGAGACTTTATCAAAAGATGCAGTTAAGGAAATAAATAACAGGCACAGTACAGACCTAGAGAAGATATTCGTAAAACATATACAAAATACTTTTAGCTAGAATGTATGAGGATCTCCTACTTCAATAAACACACACACACACACACACACACACACTCACACCCAAACACAAAGTGGGCAAAGAAGTTAAACAAGTACTTCACAAAGGAAGACATATTGATGGTCAATAAGCAGATGAAAAAGTGCTCAATGTTGTTAGGTACCAGGAAGATGCAAATTAAAAGCTCAGTGAGATTCTATGCATACCCACTAAAATGACTAATTTTAGAAAGACTTGTATAACACCAAATGTTGGTAAGGAGGTGGTGTAATGGAAATCTCATCTATCACAGTGGAAATATAAAATAGAATAATCTTGGCAATTTCTTATAAAGTTAAACACTTATCTACCTTTGACCTAGTCATTCCTCTCCTAGGTATTTGTCCAAAGGAAATGACAACATACATACACAAAAAGACTTGTACATTAATGTTCATAGTAATTTTATTTACAATAGCCAAAAATGAGAGATAGCCCAGGTATTTAGCAACAGGGGAATGAATAATATATACTAAATGATTCCATTTATAGGAAGTTCTACAACAGGCGAAACTAAGTAAAAGTGGGAGGAAAAAATCATTGCCTAGAATTGGAGGTGGGAATGTGCATGAAGTTTGACTGAAAAGGGATATGAAGGAACTTTCTGGGGATCTGGAAATCTCTTAATTGGTATGTGGGTTGCACAGGTGTATTCATGTGTCAAATTGTATAGCTAAAATTTGCACGTTTAAATTAATATAAATTTCACTGTAAAAGAAGAACTGTAAAAATTGATGATAGTTGAGTGATGGTTAGGGAGTAGATGGTGTTGTAGAAGAAGCAAGAATGGCAGAATGTTAGTAATTGTTGAAGCTGGGCGATGTGTACATGGGGGGTTATTATACTATTCTACTGACTTCTGTTTTCTTCATATATATTTGAAACTTTCAATAATCACAGGGGTCCCAGTTCTGGGGAAATTAGACTTCAGTTATATAAGTTTCAACTTGGGTAGGGAAGTCTCTACATTTAAAAACACCAGAGACTGGGACTCCAGTTTGGGAGTCTATATGGAACTGACATAGGGGCTCTGGATGTCCAAGTGGACAGAGAAGTACAGAGGGTGAGTGGCAAGAGACATGGGTGGAAATAATGACAAAATGGTCAACTTCCCAGTCTTGAACTCTTCCTATTGTCTGTGTCCCTCTCACTGTAGGTACCATTGATCACAGCCTTCTTCCTCATTCCAGGACCGAAGTTCTGATCCCTGTGCCGATTTGTTACCGCAGTTAACATCTGCATTTTGTGCCTCACTTTCCATCTCAGAGCAATACTTGACTTCTCTGATGGGCACTGGCTTTCCCAATGGGGAAGGGATTTTTCAAGCTTAGAGTCTTTTAGCTTCACAACTCCATAGAGTTAAAGAGGGCTGACAGGAGGCAGAACTGGACTAAGACATGTGAGTGCACAGGCTGAAGAAGAATTTGGTGTTCTAAATATTAGTTGGACATTTTATTAGTGAAAATAAGAAGAAACTGATTTTCTTCTAAGAAAAATGGTATACCTTTCTTTTTGTTCCAATTAAGGAATTGATTACATTTGATTTACTACATTAGACAACTTCTTGGGAGATGTAACAAAAACATAAAATTTAAGTAATCCGGGGTCACTGTTCTTCCTGATCAGACAGCAACCCACCCTGCATTGTTCTGCCTTCGGGCTGGTTGTATATAGGCTAGGTGGCATGTGTTGCAAAGATACTCAATAGAGATTAGACAGTGCTTGTGAGTTTTTTAATTTGCCTTTGAGGGTACTTTTTGCTCCATCAGGAGTGGGCTTGATTCACCAGTTACGCATGGAACCACATGAGAAACCTGAGTTAAAGTGAAACCAATGTGATTTCAGAACTAGACAGGACCTTATAGATGATGGGTTTCCAGGCAGCTGCCAATGGACCCCCTCTTAATCCAGCTCTGGCGCTAGGCCAGGAAGCTATGGCATCAGGTTGTGGGGCAGGTTGGCTTCTGGTCAAGAAAGCAGGAATAAGGAGAGCACCTAATTTCTTGTCAACACTCTATTTCCAGTGGCCATGCTTCTTGTGTGGGAATTGTGCCATTTAATCCTTAATGCAAGTCCTGTCCTTCTATCTTGCCCAGCCCACCTCCCCATTAAGAAGCTTGGTCTACTACAAGTCCTCAGAGTCCAGTGGCTCAGGGTTCAAACTCCCAGCTTAATTCCATGAGCTGTGTGACCTCCCTCAGTTTCCTCATCTGCCAAATGGGGATATGACACCTGCTCCCCTGTGTTGCACAGATTCAATGAAACAATGCATGCACGGTGCCCAGAAGTGCCTACTGCAGACGTTCAGTAATGCTGGCTGAATTGGGAACCATTCAGATGGTCCTCCTTACACAGAGGATGCTGGGTTTGATTGGTTGGAATGAAATACAGAAGCACAGAATCCATGTTCTTTGCCTCACTGCGTTTTCCCCTTGGCTTCTCCTGTCTCCTCTCAGTTCCTCCATCTCTGTGTCATTTTGCCAACTTGTCCATTCATCACGTAGAGCCTACTGTGTACCACGCCTTGCACTAAGTGCTAGCGAATCAGTGATGAATACAACGTTAAGTCAGAATCCCAGCCTAGAGAATCACACCTCCAGGGCCTGCATGAGGACTGTGGGGGCCCAGCAGGCGCACCCCTGGGTCATGCCCCCTCTCTTCTCTTCTGTAGGAGGTCATCACCTCCATCCTGCTGAGCGGGCGGATCGGGCCCAACATCCAGCTGGCGGACTGCTACGGGCTGAGGCTGAAGCACATGAAGTCGGATGAGATCCACTGGCTGCACCCGCAGATGACGGTGGGCGAGGTGCAGGACAAGTACGAGTGTCTACACATGGAAGCTGAGTGGAGGTAGGAGAGGAGCCCTGTGCTCTCAAATGGGGGGGGGCGGGGCGGTAAGTGCAGAGTGAGAGGAGACCCTGGAAGGTCCTTTCTTGGAGCCCTTTCCCAACCTCTGAGAATATTCTAGAACATCACAGTGGCATTTTAGGTTGGTCCGTCTGCAGCGTCCAATGCATCTGTTTGCTAAGAGCTAATATGGGCTCACAGCACATCCCCATCCCAAGACGGATATCTAGGCACAGCCCTAAACAGGATGCCGTTGGCACTATGGAGAAGGAAGAACAGAAGTGCGGGGAAGAGGGAGAGCCAGGCCAAGGGCTGGTCTGTGAACTGAAGATAAACAGCTATCATCAGAGGGAGAAGATGGAGAGTCAGAACTAGCACTGACCACCGTGTGCTGGTCAGCCACCCCTCTGTCCTTCATGGTCCTCCAGCCAACCACAGAGGAAGGAAAGAGGAACAAGTCCCCAGTGGGAGGCCAGGAGCTCCACAGGCAGCTCCTGGCATGACCAGCTTCCCTGGGTCAACCACAGAGTCTGAATTTCCTGTCCCAGGTATGACCTTCAAATCCGCTACCTGCCAGAGGACTTCATGGAGAGCCTGAAAGAAGACAGGACCACACTGCTTTATTTTTACCAACAGGTAAAAGCATTTTATCTTGTGGTCCCCATGGTCATATGACCATCCTCTGCTGGGGAGATGGAAAGACAAAGCTTAGATTTTGGAGGTCCCATTCCAGGAAACTTCTCTCGGGAACATTCCTTGGTCCCTGGTCAGCTGTCCAACCCTGCTTCCCTCACAGCTAAGGGTTGGCTAACCCCACCCCATGGACACATGGACTTTCCTAGTGGCTTTGGACTAGGACTTTGGACTTTCCTAGTGGCTTTGGACTAGTGCCCAGGAGACCTGGCTGGGGAAGTGGGCAGAGCAGGTCCAAAGAGGAGGCAATGGTCTTAGCAGGCAGGCTCAGCCGTCTGACACACCTGTTATCTACCCAGCTCTACCGCTTCCTAACCTGCTATCCCTCGGGACTTAGTTTACCTGCACGAGGCTGTTTCTTCTTCTGTGAAATTGGGATGATAGTAAGAATACCTACTTTACAGGGTTCATGTGAAGACCTAATGATAGCATTAGCTGGTGCTGGTAAACCAGCTCTCTGATTTGTAGCACTTGCCAATTTCCATGGTGTAAATACTCCCATCGTGGTCTATTTCAAAGTACCAATATTTCAACCAGCTTGCGAAATTTTGGAAAACTTAAATAACTAGCTTCCATGAGCTGATTAGAGCTGCTCACCACACCCCTGGCTATAATGCACGTGCCCAGAACGGAACCCGGCAGGGAGTGAGTGCCGGGTACAGGGAGTTGCCATCGTTGTTTCCTGCCTGGCCTTAACCCCCTCCTACACCTCCCTCCTGGTTCACTAGAGACCAAGCCAGACTTTTCTTCTACAGTGAATGACATCTGTCACCACTTACCAACAAGGCTTTGGATAAATTACTGAGTCCTCCCCAAATTCCCAGCATCCTTATCTCCAAAATGAGGAGTGGGGGAGGGGAGCCTGAACTTCCTGCCTCGTGGATCCATGAAAGAATGTGCCGTTACAGTGCTTCAGAAACTCGAGGGCCTCAGCCTGAACGGGATCACCACTGCCCAGGGCTCTTCCTGAGCCTCCCCTCCTGCCCTTCATCTCCTGCTACGCATTTGTGCATAGCTGCGGGAGGGGGTGAGAGATAGCTCAGGGCGGCAGGATGGTGATCAAAGCACCCACCGTCTCCTGGGGCCCTGCTCATCTCAGGGAAACAGGGAACGGGGGCGGGAATCTGAACTTCGGCCTTTCTCCCTGCCAGCTCCGCAATGACTACATGCAACGCTATGCCAGCAAGGTCAGCGAGGGCATGGCCCTGCAGCTGGGCTGTCTGGAGCTCAGGTATGTGGCCTCAAGGCCTCTCCAGAGTGGGTGCCTGCACCTCCCCTCCTGTACTGGGCACTTGGCCAGCTTGGACTTTCCTCCAGCGTGGGAAGCAAGAGTGGGTATGTGAGAGCTGGAAAGGGACGCGCTGTGGCCGACAGAGGGTAAGCCCCCGAGGTGCTCAGCATCTGGTCCTCGGGAGAGAAATGCCAGCTCCCTCTCTGGTTGGTGCCCCCTATCTTCCTTTGGCTGCCATCCAAGTGATCCAGTAAATGTTTCTCTGAGCACTAGGCAAGTTTCTGGGAGATATTCGAACGCTGGGATTCCAACTGTATTGTTCACTGCTGCACCCCCAGCTCCAGTAGGTGCTAATAGATATGGACAAAGTTAGTAAATCATCCGGGGAGGCCCATAAACTCACAGTGTTTGGGAGGTGACAAGTGTGTCTACAATTGATCATAATGCAGCAGAGTGAAATAAGCACCACATAGACATACATAGAGGAGCCACTAATCCCGCCCGAGGACATCAGGAAGAGGGAATGTGAACTGGTCCAGGAAGCAAGAGAACGATTTCCATCGGTAGATACTGGGGGGAACTGGGAGGTGGGGGAGGGTGCATCCTGGGCTCAGGGACCAGTGGAAGGAAAAGAGCAGACTGGAGGACCGTGGGAGATGAGCTTAGGGAGGTGAGTTGGGGTCCATGGTGGAAGACTTTGAATGACAGTCTAAGAAATAAACCTTATTCTTGGCCGTTGGGAGCACTGTGGACAGAGGAGGAGGATGTTAAGGCCATGCTCTAGCACTTTCTCAGCCAAAGCAGCACCATTCACTTTCACCATCCACCAGGATCCATGACCCATTCTGCCCTCTCATCACCTTTTCTGTACCCCTTGTCTGTCCTAGAACAGTGGTTCTGAAATCTGGTTGCAAATCATAATCACCTGGGAGCTCATTAAATTAGAGATTCCCTAACCCCACCCTTGGAAACTCTGGTTTAGTAGATGTGGATGGGACTTTGGGACATGCTTTTTTTAAAAAATTTATTTATTTATTTATTTATTCATTCATTCATTCATTCATTCATTTGGCTGTGTTGGGTCTTCGTTGCTGTGCGCGGGCTTTTCATTGCGGTGGCTCCTCTTGTTGAGGAACACGGGCTCTAGGCACATGGGCTTCAGTAGTTGTGGCTCGCGGGCTCAGTAGTTGTGGCTAGCAGGCTCTAGAGTGCAGACTCAGTAGTTGTGGCACACGGGCTTAGTTGCTCTGTGGCATGTGGGGTCTTCCAGGAGCAGGGCTCGAACCTGTGTCCCCTGCATTGGCAGGCGGATTCTTAACCACTGCGCCACCAGGGAAGTCCCAGGACATGCATTTTTGACAAGTCTTCCAGATGATTTAGAGACAGTTAGCCTCGTATGAGGTGATGGTTCCAGGGTGAGTCTTGCCCTATCTGTGACCTTAAAGGTATAGAGAATAGGACTCTGCTGCTGCTTCTACTAAGTTGGGGGGCATTGAGGAATTCTGGCTCCCATCCTCGATCTCAGAGAGAGTGCTGGGGGTCCCCCAGGGAGAGCCGTGGGATGGGAAGGGGGGGGCTTCTGAAACTGCTGGCATCTGTGACAGAATAGGTCAAGGACAGCCTCGGAGGGCTCCTCCTTGCTTTCCTACTTGGTGGCTGTCTCAACAAGCCAGGGGACACAAGGGTCCCCTGCACAGAGGAAGTCTGCACCCCTGATGCCAGTTGGAAGACAGACCACCTCGCCGCAGTTGGCAGTGGTCCTGGGAGTTGCGTGCTGCTGGTTCGGGGGCTCTCCGCGAAGTTTACCTTATCACATGTGCCATTTATGCCTTCCAAGACCATCACAGCATTGCAACTTACACACGCCTATCTTCTCCTCTGAAATTAGACAACTCAAAAGAGCCCACCTTTACCTTTTTGTTTGTGGATCTCATACCCAGAACTCCATTGTCACTTTGAGACTCTGATCACTGAAGTCACTATCAAAATACCATCACTTAGTAGTAAAATAGCAACATAGAGAAGACCCATGAGCATCCTAGTTCATGTTCTACTTTCCTCGAATCACTCCCAAACTATCATTGGTTGTAATAATACACTGGAGGACAAAGTGCGCCAACTGACCTGGCTCCATTTATGGTCTTATAAGGAGTGGATGGCCTCTTGGTGTTGGCTGTCTTATCAACTCAGGATTATTCCAAAACCCATGCTTGTTTTACGACAGGGATGTATTATTTCACATCTCCCCTAGCCTGATGAGCAGAGTCAGATGAATGTTCCTATTCTTACGGGCTGACCTTTGAGATACAAAGATATATATTCGGGAAAGGATATGGAAAACACCTATTTTGTAAACTTCATAGATTTCCAAGCCTATAATTTTTAAAGTTGAATACAAAGCTATCCATTATCATGGACTATTTTAAAGTCAAGTTATGACTGTTTCTAACCAAGAGAGACAGATACATTTCTGAAAATCAGGCCGTAATGCAGAATTTTCCAAGGCTGTGACTTTTTTCCTGAAAAGATTCCAGAGTGCAGTCTATCTACAGATTATGGGGAAAAGTCCTGTTAACATTGTTGTGTCACCTGCCTACCGATAATATGGTGTCACCAGAAAAAAGAAAATGTATTCTTTCCTAGCTTAAGAAAGAAGTATGGTATATGCACAAGATATGAGATTGCCAAGATGAAACCTCAATGGACTCAATTCATAGCGAGGAGCCATTGGGCATAATGATGAAGAGCAAAGGGTCTGAAGCTGGGCTGCCTGAATTTGCATCCTGGGTCTTCCACTTACGGGGCAAGTTACTTCATCTCTCTGTGTCTCAGTTCCTTCATCTGTAAAATGGGAAGGATGATAATGGTAGCAACCCTACAGGCTTGTTATGAGGAATAAATGAGTTAACATATTTAAAGTAGTTAGAACAGTGATAGAGACGGAAGTATTCACTAGTTATTCATCATTTGTACCAATTAATTTTTTCTCTTTACCTTTATGTTGTTGTTTATTTACTTTAGTTGACTTTATTTTTTAGAACAGTTTTAGGTTCACAGCAAAATTGAGTGGAGGGTACAGAGATTTCCCATAAGCCCCCGTCCCCATCAACATCCGCCACCCGCATGGTTCATTCATTACAATTGATGAACCTACATTTACACATAGTGATTACTCGAAGCCTAGGGTTTACCTAGGGTTTAGTTTACCCTAGGGTTTACCCTAGGGTTCACTCTTGGTATTGTACATTCTATGGGTTTTGACAAGTGTACAGTGACAATGTATCTACCATTACGGTATCTTAAAGAACAGTTTCACTGCCCTAAAGCTCCCCTGTGCTCCACCTATTCCTCCCTCCCTCCCCTCCCAACCCCTGAAAACCACTCATCTTTTACTGTCGTCATATTTGGCCTTTTCCAGGATGTCATATAGTTGGAATCATACTTAATTAATTTTTTTTGTTGATTTACTGGAAGTGCTTTATTTTTTATTTTTTGCGGTACGCGGGCTTCTCACTGTTGTGGCCTCTCCCGTTGCGGGGCACAGGCTCCGGACGCGCAGGCTCAACGGCCATGGCTCACGGGCCCAGCCGCTCCGCGGCATGTGGGATCTTCCCGGACCGGGGCATGAACCCGTGTTCCCTGCATCGGCAGGCGGACTCTCAACCACTGCGCCACCAGGGAAGCCCCCTTACTGGAAGTGCTTTATAAATGCCAAATATTTTCTCTAAATATCCCCCTATGAATTAAAGTGTGAAATTCATGGCCCACGTGCTGGAGTTCCCTCGCAGTCTGAGGAACCAAATAGCCTCCCCCTCCCCAGAGGCATCCAGGACTATTGTCCACTCCCAGCAGAGCTCCAGAACACTCTGACCTAAAAACTCAGAGCGAATGTGTAACCCAACAGGAGTTAGCGCGTAACGGATAATAAGAAAAGATTAGAGAAAGAACACTCGGCTTGTTTCAAAAGGCATTTTATCTCATAGTTGATGTATAAATGTTCGTGATAAGTTAATACTTGTATTGCTTTTCTTTCCTTTCTGCTGTCCTTACCTGAGTATCAGTCAGGGGCCTGTGCCTGCCCAGAGGCCCTGCTGTCCACCTGGAGTTTGCCAGGCACAGGGGTGGACCAGGCTGCGGAGAACCAGCCAGGCACTTAGAGGGTACTCGGAGCAGGTGCAGCCTCATTCAAGGATGGCAGCCGGGGCAGGTTGGGGATCACTGACAGCAGCTGAGACGGGGCTCAGCACAGAAGATTGGGAAGATGAGTCTCAGGCGAGAGGGTCCATCTGATGAGGGGCGGTGACTACTTCTCCCGGCCATCTCAGTGATGTTCAACCGCTCCAAACATTAGGGACACAGATCACAGCACACTCGAGTGACTGGGCACCTTTGTCAAAAGTTACACAGGGCTTCCCTGGTGGCGCAGTGGTTGAGAGTCCGCCTGCTGATGCAGGGGACACGGGTTCGTGCCCCGGTCCAGGAGGATCCCACATGCCGCGGAGCGGCTGGGCCCGTGAGCCATGGCCGCTGAGCCTGCGCGTCCGGAGCCTGTGCTCCGCAACAGGAGAGGCCACAACAGTGAGAGGCCCGCGTTACACAATACATGATCTTTAGTGCATGAGAGAAGGGCCATCAGTGATATAGGCAGTAAGCTGGATTTCTAGAGGTTGGGATGGTGTAGATGTGTTATCTTCCTTTTTCCTAATAAAAAACTTTTCCACTCACCACCTCCTTAATCATTCTAAAACTGCTGTTATTTTTCATGCTTTTTAATTCCTCAGTGTTCATTTCCAAATTTGTTCACCTTTCCATTTAGCCAACCCCAATTTTTTTTTTTTTTTTACTAAGGCTTATTTAAATACCCCAGTCCTCAGAATTCTTTCATCCATCCCCAGTCTCAAAACTCATTCATTCATTCATTCGTTATCGTAAACCAGGAGTGACATTAACAGACCGCTGTCACCTGGGACTGGGAAGCAGATGTCACTTCCTCAGTGGGTGGTGCATCCCCTCTGCGTGGAATACTCGCCTAGTACCCCTTTTCAGCCTGATAAACTCTTCTTTGTTCTGACAGCTTTAGAAAATGCACTGAGCCAGGGTTGCCTGCTTGCCCTCTACATTCATAGAAAAGCTCAGAGGACACGTGTGAAATGTCGGCAATAAGCAGGGTGGCCCTGGGCTCTTCCTGCTGAGCAGCCTCAAGGGTCTCTCCACCTCGAAACCTTCCCCTTCCCTGTGCCCACCCCGCCCGTCCTACCCTGCAGGGATCTGCCGTACTTACGCGGCAGGCGCCCAGTTGTTCACATCCACTAGTCTGAAATCTATCAGACCTTGGAACTCCGGGCTGGTGCCGCCTTCACCTGGCACACGATGAGAGCACAGCATGTATTTGAATGAAGGGATAACCCTGAAAGATCTCAATTCCTCTTCTCTGCTGGACACGTGCTAACATTTATTCTGTTAGAATCCCATAACTGCGTGCAGCAAGCCAATTCGTTCAGTTACCTGGGAGTACATTTTGCAGCTCACTCAACCCAGGAGGAAATGCGGGTGGCCGTGCTGCCTGCTGTGGAAGCTACGCAGGCGTGCTCTGAGGTCTCCTATGAATGCGGAGAGCCGCAGGGAACACTGGCTCAGAAAACTTTCTAAAGCTGCCATGACTGACTGGACATTTTGGATCTTAACTGCAAGTGCCTTCGGGTGGAAGGAAGAGGAAAACGATCTTCCATCCAGGGAAGATCCCTGGATGAGTTCCTCGTGCCCTATAACTGAATGTCACCCCTGCTCACCTGTTGTCTGATTTCCAGAGTGCAGATCTGCCCTTACTCAGCTAGAACACTCCTCCAGCATCTGCAGTCCCGCTCTGTCAGGCACCCGGTCGCAAGAAGTGGGGTTAGGGAAGAGCCACTCTTTCTAGTTTCCCAAGTTCTCCCCTTGGGTCAGGCTCCCAGCCTCAGCAAGAGGGACATTTGGGGCTGGATAATTCCTTGTTGTAGGGGCCATCCTATGCATTGTAGTATATTTAGCTGCATTCCCGGCTTTTACACATTAGATGCTGGTAGGACCACCCCTCATCCCAACCAGCTGTGACTAAAAAAAATCTCCAGACATTGACAAATGTTTCCAGGCTGGGGAGAGGGTGCAAAATTGGCTCTGGTTGAAAACCACTGAATTAGACCATTGGAAGGTCATACACTCAGACCACATTTAGTCAGGCCCTCCTACTCTCACATTTACTGAATTGTGCTCTAATGTTATACGATTGGTATTTACCAGAATTGCAGCAGGAGGAAAAAACCATGAAATTGGCTTCACATTTTTTTGGTAGAATGAGTGTTACGACTATTAGTTTTCTTTCAATCAGTGGCTTTTCACACTTTTTAATTTAAGAAATGCAGTCCTTGTTTTATGGTTAATATTATCTCCTGATGAGCTAAGCACTTGGTGAGGTATTCTGTCCACTACCCTGGCTGCCAGGACAACCAGCCCAAGCCACAGATTGGCACATTTTTTTTATCTCATTTACCTCATTGCCTGGTTTCTTTCTAACTCTATTTTGTTTAAATATGTTTCAAAACTGTATCTTAGGGACTTCCCTGGTGGTCCAGTGGTTAGGACTCTGGGCTCCCAATGCAGGGAGCACAGGTTCCATCCCTGGTCGGGGAACTGAGATGCTGCATGCCACACAGTGCAGCCAAAAAAAAACCCAAAAAGAACAACAGCAACAAAAAAATGAAAAAAAAAAACTATCCTTGCATCTTTTCTTAGAAGGAGACAGACTAGAAATACATTTCAATATTGTGAAATATAATTCAACAATATTTACTGAGGTGTCATTAAATATTATTACTCCCTGAAACTCATTTTAATGTACTTGTCTTTGATTCTGTAAGAGAAATTTTATATGAAACTTTTTATCTTTTGCTTTCCCTCCATTCCAACTGCTGGCATTTGGAATAACTGGGCCTGCCCCAGCTGGAAAGAACCACTTGTCTTCCTGTGCCCCTCTCACCACAGAGCCAGTTTTTCTTCCTCATTCTTACTTTGCATCACTTTTTGTCATCTGAGTGAAGCAGTTGAAGTAATTGAGGACAATGCCCTGGTGTGTGTGTGTGTGTGTGTGTGTGTGTGTGCGCGCGCACCCGCGTGTGTGCACGTGTGTGTGTGTGCACGTGTGTGTGTGTGCGCGTGTGTGTGTGTGTGTGTGTTGGGGACTATAAGAAGAGAACGGACCATAATGAAGAGAGAAATGATGATAAAAGAATTGCCTTCAAGTATATGGCATCTAGGAAAGGATTAAAGTTAGTCTCCGTAGCTCCAGGGGCCTAATGAGAGGACGGGAAACGAATGAAGAACTTACTACATAGGGGAAACGTGTAGCCATGGAGGAGGCCATCTCAGCAGGGAGTGAACCCAGAAAACTCGTGCATTACGATGGTTTGACTAATCTCACTGCCTTAAATTTTTTTTCAGGTAAAAAGGGTAATACCTGTTCAGTGTGGAGTATTTGGGACATGTAGAAAGGGGGAAAAATGACTAAAATCATTTGAAATTTCATTAACCAGAGATAACGTCCATTGACAGGGTAGATCCAGTCTGGTTTTTTCCAATGCATTTTTTTCTCTAAAATTGAGACCATAATTATTAAAAGATAACTACTTATCTTGATTGACAATATATTCAAAAATACCATTTATTAAAAATTGTTAAGGACATAGCACTACATGTTTTAAGTTTTTATTGGAGATCTCTTCTATGATTTCACGCTTTAGATATTCTTCTCAATCTCATGATTTGGGAATATTTCCCTAGCTTTTCTTCTAGTTTTAAAATAGTTTCATTATTAACATTTTCCCCTTTAATCCGTTTAGAATAAAGTACGAGGTGAGGATCTAACCTTACTCTTTTCTAAACACTGTGAATTATGTAAATTTATTGCTTTTGAATCATAAGTTGCTTGCCCCTCTCTGCTTATGGTATCTGTAGCTTAAAACTATTCCCAGATGTGCACAAGGATACCCGGGTTAAAGTAACACTGAGCTACTCTAATGTACAATCAAGAGTGGGACAATGTCTGCAACAGTTGAAGAAATTACTAGACACAGCGATCCAAGCAGGGAAGGGAGGATAACACAAATGGGGACATTGGCTATTTGATCTCCACTTAATTGTTATAAATACATAATACATAACAAAATCTTCATCAAGACATACATTTTAAGAGAAAATGGGACTTAAAGAATATGTAAAACAAATTAATAGATGTCACCCCTGGTGGTAGGATTATGGATTATTTTTATTTTCATATTCTGTTCCATAAGTTCTAAAGTTTTCCTGTGTACTATTAATACATTTAACAATTATTTACATACGCACATATACAGAGATAGCAAATGAGGGAAAGGGAAATCACAAAGGGAACCCAAAGCCTAAAGGTGGAGGTAGGTGTTCCTTAGCTGATAAGTCAAGTGTTGGCAGCCTTGGGTCATTTATTTTTAGAGGCCACTGGTAGAAGCACCCTCTTCCTCCTCTGCCCAACAACTGTGTTGTCCCAGAGCTGGGCCCCCCAGAGCACAGCTGGAGTCTTTTCTAGGAAGGAAATTTGTGGGTTTTCCTTTTCTTCATGGTTTTCTAAATATCGAATTTTTTGACTCTCCTAACTTTTCCCTCCCAGTGGTTCCCAACGGAACAGGGGAGGGGGCTTCCAGGCCAACGTGTGGGCATTGGGTGACCCGGCTCCGATGGCCCCATTCCCCAGCCATCAGCCTCTCCATGGCTTCTCTCTCTCCAGGCGGTTCTTCAAGGACATGCCCCACAACGCACTGGACAAAAAGTCCAACTTCGAGCTCCTGGAGTAAGTCCTGGGACCGGCCCCAGCCTCTCCTCCCTTCCTTTCCTGCTGCCCAGCTCTTCCTGCCACCCCATACACCCCCTCATCCCCAGACCACAGCCAGGAAGGACCTGTCTCCCTGGTCCTCCTGCCTTTCCCTGATTGGCCAGAAGTCCTGGGTTGGGGATGAAGGGGAGTCAAATGCTGCTTTTCTCCCCCTTCTTTCAGGAAAGAAGTGGGGCTGGACCTGTTTTTCCCAAAGCAGATGCAGGAGAACTTAAAGGTGAGGAAACCAGTGGGTGAGGAGCTCAGAAAGACTCCCTGCGTGTCTCCTTTGTGTCCCCCCTAGGAACAGAGCTAAAGGGATGGGGCTGGGGGTAGTCAGGGAAGCCAGGGGTCTGCACTGCCTTGGGCCATCTGGACACAGGACCACTCCATCCAGCGGGCCCTTTCTGTGGCTGGGAATCAGGAAACACGGCTCTAGTTCCACATCAGAGGCCAGTTAGCTTCGTGGCCTAAGCACCGGGGATGCCATCTCCCCTGCCTCCCTCCCAGGGCCATGGTGAGCTCCCTTGAGACAACAGATGTGCACTTTGGGTAAGACATCACCACTGCCCTCTTGGCAGAGGCCTGAGGACTATCCTACAGCAGCAGGCAGGCTTGCGGTGAGATCGTAAGGGAAGGAATCAGGCCCCGCTCACCCCTGCCCCTCTCCCCCAGCCCAAGCAATTCCGAAAGATGATCCAGCAGACGTTCCAGCAGTATGCCTCGCTCCGGGAGGAGGAGTGCGTCATGAAGTTCTTCAACACCCTCGCGGGCTTTGCCAACATCGACCAGGAGACCTTTCGCTGTGAACTCATTGTAATGCTACGCTCTCTTTATTCTCTCTCTGACCTGAATTCCAGGCCTCTCAGGCAAGGGGGCCATGAAGGCAACTCGGTGGGGGGGGGGGGGTGTGCCGAGAAGAGGCTTTGCTTGCTTGTAAGTTCTGTGGCATCAGGGCCTCCCTAATGTATCCGAAAATGCAGCTAACGCTAAGCCACTTGCCTGACGAAGGGAACTGAAATCTCGGCTCCAACTCTGGGAGGTGGGCAGTGCTGGCAGGGTGCTGGGAGGGGGGTAATCTGTATGGCGGGGTGCGGTTAGGATGGAAGGAGCTGGAGGGCCCGGGAGACAATGGCTCGTGTCCAGCTTAGTGAGCTGTTTTCAGATTTCTGAAATATGGGCGGGCAGAACTGGGGCAACAGCCCATCTCTCCTTTGATTCCAGCAAGGATGGAACATTACTGTGGACCTGGTCATCGGCCCTAAAGGCATCCGCCAGCTGACAAGTCAAGATGCAAAGGTAGAGACAGGTGGGGGGCAGGCCCCACCCAGCCCCAGGCAGAGCCGTCTTCCCCTTTCTGCTGCCTTGTACCCTGGCCGGCCCCATCGGTTCTTCCTCCCCCACTGCTGAGAGCAGAGAGGCCCTTGGTTATCAGTAGCTGTGGAGACGGTGTTTGGGATAACAGCATGGGGCAGATGGTTCTTTACATCCCTGTGACTGTCCCCTGCACAGAGGAGGGGGTCGGGGTGGTTTAGGGGGGGAGGGGAAGAGGGAAGGACACTACTGTCGTTCTTCTGGCTCAGATGAAAGAGTTGCTCTTTCAAGGGCAAAATGGGGTAATCATGCCCCAGGGAGTCAGAAGGCCTGGGTCCAGCCCTGGCTCCACCACCACCCTGGCGTACGACCTTGGGCAAGCCCTGGCTCTCTCCAGGCTAATTGTTTTCTTCTGCAAGGGGCTTGGGCTAGATGATCCTCCTTAATCATCGTTGATTCCCTCTTCATCCCCGTGAGAGACTCCGGTTCTCAGTTCTTTCTTAGGCCCCATCCCCACACCATACTGACCCATCTGCATGGCCTGATCCCAGGAATGGGATGGTCTGAAGGACCCCCTCCTTTCCCACAGCCCACCTGCCTGGCCCAGTTCAAGCACATCAAGTCCATCAGGTGCCTCCCGCTGGAGGAGGGCCAGGCGGTACTGCAGATAGGCATTGAAGGCGCCCCTCAGGTGAGCATCCCTGGGCACCCGGAAGCTTGGAGACATTGGGAACGGCTGCAGGCTGGGAGCTCCTGCTCAGGCCAGCCGGGCCTGAGATCTTGTTAAGAAAATGGCACCTGGTTCTTAGACAAGGTAGCAGGATGATGATAAATTAAAGAAACTATCTCAGGAAGCAACGTTATTGTTAAAAATGTCAAGAAAGAAGCTGTAGGAGATGGGGGGGGCGGGGAGCGGGGGTAAAGTGATCAGAAATCAAGGTATGGGTCAGAGGTCTAACTTTTAACAAGTGACAATGACTCAGAATCAAGACCTTGGGGCCCCAGCGCTTTTTGTGGGTGGGAGAATCAGAGAGACCTCAGGCTGTGAACAGTTCGTCTATCTCTCCTTTCATCCGTCTGTCCCCTGCCCCACTCCCTCCCTCTTCCCTTCTCTCAGTTTCTGCTCTTGCATACTGAGCACCTCCTAGGTACAAGGCATGTGCTATGCCCTGAAGGACCAGAATAAGCCGACCTGGAGCTGCCTTCCTAGAGTGTAGGGTGGTCAGTTGGGAGAGGTGATGAGAGCGCCCTCTGGTGGCGGTGGGAAATGCAAGCTGAGCCCCAGGAGAGGGGCTGATGGCGTCCAGGCCGGGGGTGGGCAACAGAGTCCTGCAGTTTCTTCTCCAGTCCCTTGGGGTAGACTCTAGCCGAGGCTCTGGGGTCTCATCCTTGGCTGGTCTCTTCCCTGCAGTCCTTGTCCATCAAAACCTCCTCTCTGGCAGAGGCCGAGAACATGGCTGACCTCGTAGATGGTTACTGCCGGCTGCAGGGGGAGCACAAAGGCTCTCTCATCATTCGACCCAAGAAAGGTGTGTTTCCACTTGAAGGTAAATTGGACCAACGGGCAGATGGCGGCACAGCTGAGCCAAGCCCCCCCAGAGGCAGAGCGGGAGAAGCTAAACCATTGACTGATATGTGAATGAAGAGGCTTTGGAGGTGTGGGATTGGGGCTCACCCAGCCCTGTTGGTTGTGCCCCGTGGTCCCATCCTGGGTCCTTGGCTACAGCCTTGGCCCCGCTGGCCAAGGGCGGCATGGGGGCGGGCTTCTAGAGGAGAGGATTTGTAGCCCTGGGAAAATCAAAGCTATTGCCGGAACATGGCTGGTCCCTCCTCTTTGGGGATGGAGTCAGAAAGCAGAGGTCAGGCTGGAACACTTGACAGTGGCAGAGGAAGCCTGAGAGTTTCGTCTACTAAAAAGATTCCAGTTCAGGCCAGACGCCTACCCAGCTTCCACTCCGACTTTCAGGGGCCACAGAAAGGCGGGAGGGGTGCTCCTTGTGTTGGCCCCTAGGAGCAGTGCACCCAGGAGGACCCTGTGTCTCTGACTCCAGCTCCCCCTTCTCCTCCCCCTCCCCAGATGGTGAGAAGCGGGACAGCCTGCCCCAGATCCCCACACTGTGAGTACACCCGGAAGGTGGGGAACTGGCCCCGCACTCAGCCTGTGTCTTCCCAGGAAAGGCAGAACAAACAGGGAGCCTCCCCGCCATGGTTTCTGGTTTCTGGACCCCAGGAGAAAATGCTGGAATCCCAGCATTTCACAAGTGGTGATTTTTCACCAGTAAATTTCTCCCAGAAAATTCATGCAGGGATATCCCTGTGACCTAATGCCACCTGGCATCATCTTTAGTGGGGGGAGGGGGTGGTATTATTGCTGTTCCCTCCCTCCTGCCCCCTGGCTGCCTGGGCCATGCTCCCAGGTTACTGCCATAAGGACAGGCTGCTTCTCCAGGCAGGGTGGGTGGGAGAGAGGGGGCTGAGGCTGCCCTGGGGGAGCATTGCCAGGCTCTGAGCTCACTTGGCTTCTGCCCTCCCATCTCCCCCTATAGAAACCTGGAGACTCGGCGACCCCACCTCTCAGAAAGCTGCAGCATAGGTAAGCCTGCCCATCTGCTGTCCTCTGCCTGCGCCCAGGGCCTTTCTTCTCCCTGCTCTTGTGACATCATCAAGTATTCCCTCAAAGTTGCAGAAAAATGAACTTCCCCCATGACTGCTCAATGACAGCTTAAAATGTCATTAATCATTATGGTTAACCTATGTTGGGCAACTAGTATGGGGCACCGTGTTTGTCTTGGTCAGCTCAGTCTCCATAACAAAAACCACAGGCCCAGGGGCTTAAACAACAGATACTGATTTCTCACAGCTCTGGAGGCTGGAAGTCTAAGGTCAAGGTGCCAGCATGGCTGGGTCCTGGTGAGGGCTCTCTTCCTGGCTTGCAGACAGCCACCTTCTGTGTGTCCTCACATGGTGGAGAGATGGAGAGATCCGGTCTCTCTTCCTCTTCTTCTAAGGACACTAATGCCATCATGGGGTCTCCACCCTCATGACCTCATCTAAACCAATCACCCCCCAAAGACCCCAGCTCCAAATACCATCACACGGGATCAGAACTTCAACATTAGCATTTGGAGGCGGGGACACAACATTCAGTTCATGACAGCATTAAATACATAATAGGTATTATTTTATTTAATCTTTGCATTCCCCAGAAACATTCATTTCACAGAAAAGGAAACAGATTAAAGGAGACAAACCAACTTGCCCCAAATAACAGCCGTGAGCAGCAGTGAGCAAAGACTCAGGCCGAGGTCCCTGGGCCCTATGGCCACTCTGAAATGCCGGACAGCAGCCCAGTTCTTGTTTGGCTCCTCCCCACACCCCTCCCGGTGATGTCAGCTTGGTTCCACTGGCCTGCACGGGGGAGCCCCACACCTGGTTCCTGGTGGTGCCCCCAGAAGCATCTTGCCCATGGGGTGTCCTCCTTCTGTCATTCCAGAATCAGACATCTATGCAGAGATTCCCGACGAGACCCTGCGAAGACCAGGAGGTAGATCCCTGACCGCCCCACCCCACCCCTGCACGTCAACCACAGCCAGGGCCCTGGGAAGTGACATTTGGGGACACATGTGACACCAAAGGGGGACTTTCTTTCCTTCCTTTGTCCTCTCCCACATGTGCCTCGGACAAGGACAAAGCTGAGCGAGGCATCTTTGATTTTGAAAGCGGAAATCATTGTTTATATCCCCACACCATCGAACTTTTGTGTGCCCTGGGGAGGGGGGCGGAAGGAACCTAAGCCTGTGGATATGGGACCCAGCCTTCAGAGGGAACAACTCTTCCCCTGTCTGAGACAGTGAAACCTTCTAGATCCCCTTTCCCAGCCCAGCCCCTGGATCCTGGCTGAGGGGTTGGCGGGGTGGGGGTGGGGGGGCGGGTCTGGTAATGCCTGGGCAGGAGGGGGCGGAGCCTGGTGTTAGAGCCTGACGATGCTCAGATGCCCAAGGATGCAGGTGCGCAGATTCCCGGGGATGCAGACACTCGGATTCCCAGGGGTGTCAGCTGGTTTCTGCGCTCCAGGGCTGTCTTGCTTTCTCCACCTGTGCAGGCCCACAGTATGGCATTGCCCGGGAAGATGTGGTCCTGAATCGTATTCTTGGTGAAGGCTTTTTTGGGGAGGTCTATGAAGGTGTCTACACGAGTCACGTGAGTTCCAGCCTCTTCACTGACACTCCTCCTCTGCTTTTCTGTAGAATGAGAAAGGAGCTCGAATACTCTAGAGTTGGAGGTGGCTGCCGTGGTGTGTGGCTCTTCCCCAACTTGGTCTTTGCAGTATTTATGAAATACACAGGGAGTGATGAAAACGAGAGTCATTTCCAAGAAAGGCAGCAATAGCAGGGATCCAAAGAGAGGCAGCACCTGCCGGGGGGTGACTGACTCTTGGTGGGAGAGCTCGACGGGGAGGCGCCATGTAGTGCGGTTGTGAGCAAAGGAAGGGTGGGATCTGAGGCCGCCGAGGGGGCGGGACAAGGTTTGCCTTTGTGGTCGTGCTTCTACCAGGCCTGGGGGAAAAGCCAGAGCAGAGGAAAGGGGCAGCAAAAATGTCAAAACCAATGATAAAGAGAAAGAGACCAGGACGCCATGTCTGACAATGACCTTGCACGTGCCCCAAACAAGCCCGCTGACTTTGGGCAGATCACTTGGCCCCTCAGGCTCCATGTCTTCATCTGGACAGCCCAGGGCTCGAGGGATCTGATCTCGAAAGTTCTTCCAGTCCTGATCAGGAAGAAGGGGGTGGGGAGGGGAGGAGGGGAAGAGACAGAGGAAGAGCAGGCTTCGTGGAGACCCAGACGCCCAGACATCACCTGTTTCCCTGTGGGAAGACCGTGGTAACGCCGGGGAGGGAAGTGCTGGGCGGGACTGAGGGGCCCTGGACACACTCTCGTTGCAGAAAGGGGAGAAAATCAACGTGGCTGTAAAGACCTGCAAGAAAGACTGCACTCTGGACAGCAAGGAGAAGTTCGTGAGTGAGGCAGGTAGGCGTCCCCGAGGAGGCCCCCAGACCAGGAGCTGGAAAAGGCCCCGAGACTATGCAGACTCGGAGACAGGGAGGGCCCAGAGCGAGGGCCGGGAGGCCACGGACGGCACTGGTGCCCACAGGGGAGGAGGGTTGCGCCGCTCTCTCCAGGTTGGACCAGCCAAGCCCGATTCTCACCTTGGACCTTAGAAGGGCTCGGGCCCGTCTCTCTCGCCGCCACTTTCAGTGATCATGAGGAACCTGGATCACCCGCACATCGTGAAGCTGATCGGCATAATTGAAGAGGAGCCCACCTGGATCGTCATGGAACTGTACCCCTACGGGGAGGTGAGCTGGAGGGGCCCGAGGAGGACCCTTGCGATGACAGCTGGGCTGCAGTGGGGGCGGGGGATGCGCTCAGAGCCAGGGGGCCCTTAACTCCCAGCTGAAAGAGCCCAGAGGCCGTTTGCAGAGGAAGTTGCCAGACAGTCCTGCCACCTGGCTGTGCCCTCCCCCTCCCCCAGCTCCATGCCCCGGCCCGGGCAGGGTCCTCAGGGCATCTTCCCCTTCCTGCAGTTGGGCCACTACCTGGAGCGAAACAAGAACTGCCTGAAGGTGCTCACTCTTGTCCTGTACTCGCTGCAGATCTGCAAGGCCATGGCCTACCTGGAGAGCATCAACTGTGTCCACAGGTGGGGCTGGGGTTGGGGGAGCCTGGAGAGGTTGGGGTCAAGCAGGGCTTTGTAGCCGCCCAGAACAGGGGTGAAGGCCTGGCTTTGGTCCTGCCTGTGTGACAATGTGATCACCTTCTCTGAGCCCATCTCCTCCTCTGAAGAGTAGAACGGCAATATGTTCCTCCCAGGATTGCCAGTAAGAGGAGCTCTGAAGTCCGAGGTGTCTGCCTGTAACTCAGTGCTGTCCAGGCCGCCTCCCTGGGGGTCCAGGAGGTCACTTCCCTGCTTGCTCCTCCAGCAGTTCCATCTGGCGGCACCTGGCCAGGCAGGAGAGACTGGGTCCTGGCAGCGCTGGTATGATCTTGGGGTCTGGGCCCTGCCAGCCCAAGTGGCTGGCGCTGCCCTGGTCCCCGGCACCTCCAGGCTGCCAAGACCAATCCTCCATCTGGCTGTGGAGCTGGCCCCTTCTCCACCCGGCTTTGTCCCCATTCCCTGAAAGGAGGTCCCCACCATTGGGAACATGATCCCCTGGACGGGGTGCTCTCAGAGCCCCGGGGTGAGCGGGTGAATTCTTCAATTCAACCCCATCGACCTCAGATATGTGGCCGTATGGATGACACTACACAAAGCTATGTCGGGGGATATGAACATTCATTCACTCACTCATGCAACTAATATTATCGAACTCCTCCCGTGGGCCTCCAGCCACTGTCCTAGGCTCCGGGATGAAGTAATAATCAAAACAGACAAGAATCCCTTTCCTTGTGAAGCTCACGTTCTAGCATCTTCTAGGGTGAATAGTCATGGGGCAAAGGTGGTGGGATACCAGATTTGCAGCTTTGTGTGAAGTTGTCGTGCTTTGAAGTCATCTTTTCAATAATAAAGAAAAACAGTAGGGAGTGGAGCCTGCCTGGGAGAAGCAAGAGACAAGCCAGTTTGGGGCTAGAAGTGATGCTGGGAGCATGAGGTAACTGAGTCAGCGAGGGCTCCTGGGGGTGGTGAGACCTCAGCTCTGGGCTGATGCCTTTCCCAACCAACCAGCTGCTGGGCACGTTCCACCAGCTCTCTGCCCCGGTCTCCTCCTCTGTACCGGGGTTCTGAGGGTCTCTGTGTCATGGCTCGGGTGTGTGTAGTCTTTGGAAGGTCCTGCCTAGCCCAGGGCTCCCTGGAAGTGAGATGTGAGCGGCTGCTGGAATCACAGAACGAGAAGAGGTTGTTAATTGTGACCAGGAGAGCGGTTGGGCTTCTTCCCTGAAGCGTCAGCAGGGTGACGGCATCCCTGGCAGAGGGGACAATACAGGCTGCAGGGCGGTGACTGGAGCAAGTCTGGGGAACCGAGACAGGCTTGGAGGTGGAGACGCGGGAGAAGGGGTCGTGGGGACAGGACTCAGCAACGAGACGGAGGGAGACGACAGGCATGTGTGTGGCAGGGACGGTGGGCCAGCCGAGGCTCCCGCCTGAGCTGGGCTCCAGCCAGACGGCTCGTGGGTCCAGGAAGGACCGACTGACAGAAGCTGCCCGATTCTGCTCCGGAAGCTCTCTTCTCCTTTGCTTCTCTGTCCATCTGTCTGTCTGTCTGTCCCCCTGAAGCATTCTCAGCTGACTCACCTGTGTCTTTGCCTCTTTCCTCCAGGGACATCGCTGTCCGGAACATCCTGGTGGCCTCCCCTGAGTGTGTGAAGCTGGGGGACTTTGGCCTTTCCCGGTACATTGAGGATGAGGAGTATTACAAAGGTGAGGTGCAGGTGGTGTTACGGCTTTGTCCCCTCGAGGGGTCGCTGAAGCCAAAATCCCCTCAAAAGGTGACTGTTAGGCAAGCCCAGGCCAACAGTCTCTGGAGACTAGGCTGCATTTCTGCATAAATCTGGATCTCCTTCTCTAATAACTACTGTAAACCCTCTGTCCACCCAAAGCTTCTGTGACGCGTCTCCCTATCAAATGGATGTCCCCCGAGTCCATTAACTTCCGCCGCTTCACGACGGCCAGTGACGTCTGGATGTTTGGTGAGTGGACCTCCTGGAGGGCGTGGAAAAGTGTTCGATTCTCACCTCTGTGACCAGGTTAAGAGGGGGCACAGGAAGCAGGGGTCTGGACCCCCAGGTTCTGTTTTCCTACAGCCACTGAGAAGTCCCAGAAGTGGGGAGGCCAGTGGTGGGTCAGGGGTGACATGGGCTAAGGGCCAGCCTGGGTTCATCTTCCCAGAAAAGTCTCTTGAGGTGAGCATGTGCTCCACCAACCAGCCCCGGGACTAAGGTGGGCCACCCTGGAGGGGATCCTCAAAGGCAAAGCTGAGGTTTTCTCCGAGATGGAGGTGCAGGGTGAGGTGAAAGCAAAACCAGGTGACAGATGGACAGCCGCTTACAGAGCACACAACTGTGTAGATTCTCCCTCTCAGGTCCCCAGAGCCAGCCCAGTAAAATCTCATTATTATTCTTCCCATTTTCCAGATGAGGAAACTGAGGCTCAGGCGAGTCAGGGGCTTGCCCGTGGTCACATAGGCAGCGTGCATTGGTGCTAGGCTTTGAACACCAGCTTTCTTTCTTTCTTTTTTTTTTTAAATTAATTTCTACTGGAGTCTAATTGCTTTACAATGTTGTGTCCGTTTCTGCTGTACAGCAAAGTGAATCAGTTATACATCTACATCTATCCCCTCTTTTTTAGTTTCCCTTCCCATTTAGGTCACCACAGAGCCCTGAGTAGCGTTCCCTGTGCTATACAGTATGTTCTCATTAGTCATCTATTTTATACATAGTAGTGTATATACGTCCCAACTGACATATATACCAGCTTTCTGTTGGAGGTTCCACCCACTCCTAAGAGAAGGCACCAGTGGTCCCAATGATGTGCCTTTGATGGTCCCCTCCACATCCCACAGACCCTAACAGCTCCGTGTGGAAGGGGCCGGGGGGTGGGGGGATTAGTTCGCTTACGGATGCAGGTGATTGGTCCCTTGGTGGACCGCCATAGTGATCAAGATTCCAGGGATGCTATAGGGGGAACGAGGGAAGGCAGGGCGGTCCCTGTCAGGCGCTGAGTGCGGACTGCCCGGTTGTTCCTGGGGAGGGTGGGCTGCCTCTCTAGGCAAGAGTCCCCTCAGCAGGGGCCCTGAGACGTCTCCTCCCGCCCTCAGCCGTATGCATGTGGGAAATCCTGAGCTTTGGGAAGCAGCCCTTCTTCTGGCTGGAGAACAAGGATGTCATCGGGGTGCTCGAGAAGGGGGACCGGCTGCCCAAGCCTGACCTCTGCCCACCTGTTCTCTACACCCTCATGACCCGCTGCTGGGACTACGACCCCAGTGAGCGGCCCCGCTTCACTGAGCTCGTGTGCAGCCTCAGGTGAGCAAGGAGGCCGGAGGGGGCTACAGGCCCAGGGCCCCTGAAGAGCAGGTCTCCTCTTCAATAGCGCTTACAGGTTTACAACATCCTTCCTTAAACAAGATGCAGCCGGCGTCCTGGTCCCCTCCGAGGGAGGAGGGAATTCAGGCTCAGCTGGTGACTCAGTGCCCTAGGCATGGCAGGTGGGGCTGGGACTTGCCCTGGGACCGCCCCCACCTCATCCCACCCCCTGGCCAGCACAGCGCCACGTGTCCAAGTGGAGTTAGCCCATCCTCCCAGTGGAGGAGGCCTTACAGAGGCTCAGTGCTGTGTCAAAGGCAGGAGGCTGAAGCCGAGTTCACTGTCAGATATATGAACTCAGAGACGCAGAGTGGGGTCAGCCGCACCATCTCTGCATCTCTTAACCGCGAGCACAGGGCGTTGCTCCTAGTATGTGCCCAGAAGATATATTTTAGGTTTGAATTCAAAGGCTGCATCAGACTTTCACTGCAGTGCCTGTGCTCTTTGCTGAGGTTTGGGGTGCATCTTACAGGCAACCAGCCTGGGCACGGGACCTGCTTCCCTGGCAGCACCCCTGTGCCTTTCCTCTGCCTCTGATTGTTCCCCCCAGACAGCAGGGAAAGGAGTGATTTTTGGCTGTGAAGACAGTGACAGGCATCCCCTGTCCCTTCTGAATGAAGCACTGGTGGCCTGAGGGTCTGATCCTTCTCAGGTGCCCAAGAGCCATTACCCCCGGGTGCTGGGAGGTCCTTGGTGAAGGTTGCTGTTGGAGAGCCTTTTAGAGGGTAATCCTGTTGCCTTGGTGGCCCGCCTGCCACCAGTGCCCCCTTGGGTGGTCTGACTTCTTTTGTCATCCTTTAGGGCAAGGGTCAGCAAACTTTTTCTACGAAAGGTCAGACAATAAATATTTGTGGTTGTGCAAGCTATACAGTCTCTGTTGAAACTACTCAACTCTGCCGTAGCTTGGAAGCAACCGAAGATGATGAGTGTAGCTGGGTTTCAGTGACACGTTACTTGTGGACACTGAAATTGGAAGTTCATGTAATTTTGACATGTCCTAAAATATTTTTCTTTTAACTTTTTTGAATCGTTCAAACATGTGAAAACCATACTTAGTTTAAAGCTACACAAAAATAGGTAGGGGACCGTATTTGGCCTTGTGGGCCTAGTTTGCTGGCTCCTACGTTAGGGAACCTAGTGTTTAATTAATGTTAAATACTGCAACTTTAAACACTGTTGTCAACATGTGGGCGTTTTTTTCGGAGAAAGAAAATAGCCCCCAGAAACTGCCTTGTGGGGAGGAGCCCCAGGGGGAGGCTGGGAACCCCAGGTCCAGGCAATGGGAGATATGCTGCATTTGTTTGCAGGCAGGGCTCCAACACAGTCTGCAAGCCCTCCAGCTTAGAAGGCCTCTCTGTCCCTGACTCTCTCTTCATTGACGCTCCTGATTAATTCTAGACTCATCTGTTGGTCCCTTATAAGGGAGATTTGAGAAGCCAAAGGGTTCCGGGGGAAAAGTGTTTGAAAGACGTAACTTGAGGGGGTCAGAAGCTCTGGGGTCACGGGGTCTTCATTCATTCTGGAGGCTTGAGACACATGGGGAGCCTCTCAGATGACCCTGATGACCCCAGGACACCTCCCTCAGGCCCCAGCCTGGTGGTCCTCCACTGGAGCTAAGAAAGGATTTCATGAGGGCTTCCAATCTTTGGGGGTAGGAAGAACCCTCTTAATGTTGAATTTTGAGAACTCTTCCATGTAACATACACTTTTAGAATCCACTGATTGACAGAATGCAGTAAGCCGTATAATGATTTTTTTATTGCACACAATATAATGCATATACATCTGAAAACACAATACCAAATGTTACATATTTAGTAGTACTGTTAAAAATTATTAAAGAAGACAGTTTAAGTGATACAGACAAACTATTTAACACTCCATGAAGTGGCAGTCTCCGTGCCCAAGGGCCAGAGTGCAAAATGGGGTGGAAGTCAGGACCCTTTTATAAGATAAAGAATAAGGAACAAGGAAGAGAAAAATAGAGGATGAATAGAGAACAGGAAGTACGTATAAAGCCCAGAGCTGGTTTGGCATTTGGGTTGGCCAACTGGGTGGTACTTTGTTTCTGGTCAAGCAGAGCATTTAGAGGGACATGAAAGTTATCTGCATTTTGGCTTGCTGGTGTGACCCCCTGGGCAGTAGCGGCTCCATCCTGGGCTTAGACATTTATTTCAAGAGCACATAATACTTGTCTACAGACAGTGCTTGGTACACGTGTGAACATGTGGATTCACGGACCCCCTGTAATTATTCGAGTCCTCTGAGGTCTGTGATTCCCAGGTTGGGAACCACCGGATTGGGTTAAAAAGGCAAGAAGCATGCACTTAGCTAATCTGGGAGGGAATCCACCACCCTTTCCCATTAGCACACACCAGGAATGCATGGGGGGGAGGTTTAATGAAAAATAGGAGACGTAGAGCACGGGCCTCTGTCATGAGGTTGTCTGGGACATCAGAAATCTATACAGGTGATCAGTGCCAGTAGGAGGGACAGGAGGGCAAGAGGCATGGGGACATGGGCAGGAGACACACTCGCACTGTCCGGTTGGGCTAGGACTCGTTCTCCGAGGACCTTTCCCCACCCTGGACCCATTCCGTGATCTTCCCAGCCTCGGTGAGGGGGGCTGCAGCATCCGTACTGCAGCCTGTCTCCGAGGGGTCTCCCCAGTGCATTCTGCAGAGGACATGGGAATGGGATCCAGACTGTGGTGGAGCACAGAGAGGAGCCCCCAGTAGCATTTTTGACCCTGTTTCTCTCTCCTTATCTGACCTGACTCCCCGGCAGTGACATTTATCAGATGGAGAAGGACGTTGCCATAGAGCAGGAGAGGAACGCTCGCTACCGACCTCCCAAAATCTTGGAGCCCACGGCCTTCCAGGAACCCCCACCCAAGGTGAGCCAAGCCCTGGCCTCACTGACCCTGTGAATCACAGCAGAGCTGGGCCCCTGTGCGGCCCCTCCCAGGCCTCGCTGCGTAACTCCCCTCACAGCGTAGGTAGGATCGCACCCTATGGTCCTCTCAGCCCTTCGACCCAACCATCCATCAGCACATCGGCAGGTGGAATCTGAGACAGCAAGGGAGCAGGCACCTTGTGGGACGGCTGCAGCAGGGGATCACCCCGGAAATGTTTCCCTTGAGAGACTGGAGCACTTTTCCTTTTCGTGTTTTTACCCTGAGGGTACATGATGGGGAGCATCCTTGGGCCCCTGAGGTGCAGCCTCCCATGTCCGTGGCATCTCTGGGCACAGGAGCCAGTGCCCCGCTGCCCCGCTCTTAGGTGGGTGGGTTGCGAGGGACCGTGCCTGTAGTAGTCAGCTCGGGGTGCCATACGAAGCACCACAGACTGGGCGGCTTAGAAAACAGACAGCGCGGAGGCTGGGAAGCCCAAGG
Organism: Lagenorhynchus albirostris; assembly: GCF_949774975.1. Taxonomy (NCBI): domain Eukaryota; kingdom Metazoa; phylum Chordata; class Mammalia; order Artiodactyla; family Delphinidae; genus Lagenorhynchus; species Lagenorhynchus albirostris. The sequence goes on from NC_083101.1 coordinate 103,836,521, forward strand.
CCAAGGTGCTGGCGGATTCCCGTCCGGTGAGGGCTCTCTTCCTGCCTGGCAGATGGCCACCTTCTCGCAGGTCCTCACACAGTGAGGAGAGCAAGCTCTGGTGTCTATTATTATCGTTATTGTTGTTATTATTAGGTCACTAATCCCAGCATAGGGGCCCTACCCTTGTTACATCATCTGACCCTGATTACCTCCCAAAGGCCCCACCTCCAAATACCTTCACACTGGGGGTTAGGACTTCAGCATATGAGTGGGGGGGAGGGGCGACACTCGGTCCATAACAAATCCCTATGGATGCAGGGCCTTTTTCACTGTCCCCCTTGCCTGCTGTCAGGCCCAGCTCGGTTTTCATCCCCTCCGTGAAGCTGCTGTGGGTGCCGGAGCCTTCCATGACCTCCCTCTGGGTGTCTGTGGCTCTTGAGTACTCATTTGGCAGGCACTCCCACCTCCGCGGAGGCTACACACAGAGATCGGTAACCCCCCCCAGGAGGGCAGAGAGGCTGGCCTCTTTGTACCCTCCCATCACTCAGTAGTAACAGATGCGCAGTTAGTGGACGCATATGATTTTAATGATAACTTTGTTCCTCATCTTCTTCATCCTGAACGAGCCTGACCTGTTTCCTACCTGATATTCCCCTTGGTGAGCTGTGCTCACTCAAGGAGAGAGACAGGGACTGACTCATTTCTGTGTTCTCTCTCCAGCCCAGCCGGCCCAAGTACAGACCCCCTCCACAAACCAACCTTCTAGCACCCAAGCTGCAATTCCAGGTAAACATGTAACCAGAGGGCTGGGGCGGTTCAGGGCCATTCCTCATCTCGGTCCTTCCTGAAACTCCATCCTCGTGCCTTAGAGGAGCAGTAGTCACCTGTTCGGGCAATGGAGACGGCCTGCATTGGCTCTTCTCGGGTACCCAGAAAAGAATTAACATACCCTTTACGATGTTTAAACATACCCTTTTGCGATGTTTAAAATAGTGGGTTTTTTTTTAAGGTGTGTATTATATATACACATACCTGTGGGTTAATCATATCTGTCAAATTTGTAACATGATGATGGAATATAACTCCTTTCTGAAGAGTCCTGAAGGAGGAGACGTACTCAGTAGGTCAGTAACACACATGGACCCATGGTATGCACCACGTCACAGGGAGGGCTGTTGGATGGAAGAGAGACCACCGTGTCTGTGCTGACTTCTAGCCGAGAGCCGTGTATGTCGCTCCGCCGTGTCTCCCAAACGGGGCCAATGAAATGCCCACACCTTGTTCTTTATTAGCTCCTGGAGAGCGAGTCCTGTTTCCCCCATGGAGCTCTTGTATCGTTTCTTTGTGCTCGTGTTTGTAGCAGCTAATTGTCCACCTTCCTGCCTTGTCCCTGTGCCTGGTGCTTCTTTGCTTCTCCTGAATAGGTCCCCGAGGGTCTGTGTACCAGCTCGCCCACGCTCGCCAGCCCTATGGAGTATCCATCTCCCGTAAACTCTCTGCACACCCCACCTCTCCACCGGCACAATGTCTTCAAGCGCCACAGCATGCGGGTAAGAGGGCTCTGCATGCTGGGTCCCAGCCAGGACCGAAGAGACTGCTAGAGGGAGGTACCTGGAATACCGGGAACTGCACATCCTGGGGCTCAGGAGGTGCCCTCCATGTACCAGTCAGGCCACTGAGGTGCTCTGTGACTCCCTCTCCTCTGCAAGCACATCAGAGTTGAGGGGCCAAGCCCGGGGCTGCTCTTGAGGACACCAGCTGGACCCAGACCTGCCCCATCCCTACTCTGGCACTGTGGCGAAGGATGTAAAATCTACCCCCCCTCCTTCAGCCCTGGCGATAGTGTGAAGGCTCATGGGAAGAGGGCAGTCAGCCTGACGGTGCCAGAAAAGTGAAAGATCCTGGAGGTTCCGCCCTGCTCTGCCCTTCCTGTCTGATTGTTGTGGTTGTTCAATCTCTCCTCAGTCAAAGGAAAGGCTTCCTTGTGGCTGCCACTCCTGCTGCTTTGGAAAAGTTGCTGCTGTAAGAGAAGGAGCTTGGGGGCTAGTGTGGGGCTAAGCCACACCCTCCCCAGTCACCTCTTTCTTTTCAGCTGCCAATGAGGCCCTGAGTATTTTGTGGACTAGCTTCTAATTGTCTTGTTAAAACAGACAAACAAAAAAAAGCACCTCTGCCTGTCCACTTGTAACTTGTCCTCACCCATCTTCTCCTTCAGTACAAATGTTCCCTGTGGTCAGTTGCCATGAACACTTGATATATTTTACTAAACGGAGTCTTGATATGTGACATAACAGACTAAAACCCTTATTATTTTAGCTCTAACTCCATTGCCATGCACGATATTTCAGGCTCACCATATAAGACTCTAAAAATTGAGGGGAAACTACATTTCTATTATAATACATTTACAAAATGTGGGAAAGTATGTTGAGATATCCTATGCCGTTATTCTTAATTTAGTAAAACTTTGAAATGATTAAGATAACTTCGAATTCTAGGCAGTGAGATCTTAGGGGAATCAATATCCCCCTGACCTGACCTAGCTCATTTTTCTCTTTTACATTAATTTAACCAATTTATATCTTAGCATATACTTAACGATAATAAAACTGCATTTTGAAGCATGCACTATCATTTAGGCAGTGTTCAATTCCTCCACTCTCCTGCCCTTGACTCTTTATTCATAATTAATTGCGTTTTAGTGAGATTGGCTTTAAAATGCATCCTTTCAGTAAGAAGGTATTTTGTACATTTGAGGGATGGCACTGCGTTTGTCTAATCCCTGACTCACCGTAAGGACTTTGTTCAGTTCCGTAAAGACAGACTGTGTGGCAGGAAAAAAAGTCCTTTTCTGTCAGGGGTTTAGAAGTACTTGCCACAAGGAAAGTCTGCCTAAAATAACATAATGAGCATTTCTTAAAATAAGCAAAAAAAAAATAAAAGTTAAAAACATAAACTCCATTTCATGGTATACATCAGAAACATCGAGAAAGCCTCTTCCAGGCAGAATGCTGAAAAGGTATAATAGGCTCCCTGCAAAGCATTTGAAAGCATTTAACAAAAATCAGAGATTTCTGTTCCCACAAAAACAATTTTTCTACTGACTAACTCTATTGCCTGACTCATCTGCGAATCTGTGGGATTCCATACCAGCGTCAGGATGGCAGCAATCTCCCCCTTGAAGACCTCACAATTGAGGTTGAAAATAATAATAGAATTCAATAAACAGCACCTTTTTAAAGGGACACTTTGCTGGGCTCTGTCCTAGGTTCTGAAGGGGGAACTGCCTTCAGTGAGCTTACCATCAGCCAGAGGAACGGGGCAGGTGCATACTTGCCTGAAATGCAAACCACAAAGCTGTGAGTGGCACACAGAGGTACAGCGAAAGTGCAGTGGGAGCTCAGAGGGAAAAACAACTCTTTCCGGCTTCTTTTCTGCAGCTGGGCCTCAGTGGATGGGGAAGATTCGGAGGGGAAAATACTGGGACGCAGGGGATGAAAGAGGCAGAGCATTGGTTGGAGCCAAGATTGAGTGATGGGAAACCATAGGATGAGTGCAGGAGCAGTTTTTCTAGAACAAGGCAGGTGCGTGTGGAGGTAGAAATAAGACTGGCAGGATGGGGGGTAGCCAATTTATAAAAGGTGTCAAAGCTTATCAGAGTCATCTTAAAACACCACAAGGACCTGATTTCTCTTAAAAATGACCAGCAATGTAAGCATTCATTGCCTGATAAGAACACCTGAGGTATACCAGTAAGCCCTGAAGAGGTCCAATTTAAAATAATAATAATAATTTGCTCCTTGAGTGTTATGAGACAACTGGAAGACATAGGAACACATCTACCGACGCATGTTAAAATATTTGGTAAGGTGGTGATCAGGCCTGGCGCATGCTAGACATTTGAGCGGTAGGAATCTTCTTCTGGCAATTACAAAACTACATAGTGTTTTCCTGAGTCTGGCAACTCCTTCTACTGGTATTTACTCTAGTCTTCCTCAGTCCGTACATTTTTCTTGTACCTGGAGATTCCTAACTCTATCTTCAGAATGTTTGACACTTAGTTTCTATTTGTCACTATCTGTCACTAGCCTACGGTAGACATGCCATTGTGTTTGCAGGTGTTGGCGTTTAACTGAGGATATTTACAGCCTTAAAATCCCCTCATTTGGGGGCATCAACTGTTGTGAAGTAAATCTTATTTATTTTTATCAATTCTATGGTTATGAAATACTCTTATGTTCTGAAATTTGTTTTACTAAAATAAGATCTAACTCAGTAGCTCTCAACTCCAAGGGGACATTTGGTGACACCTGGAGACATTTTTCTTAAACAACTGGGGAGGTGCTGTAGGCGTCTAGTGGGTGGAGTTGCTGTAAGCATCCTACAGGGTACAGGAAATCTTCCCCCGAGAGTGAATTATCTGTCTCCAATGTTAATTGTGCTGAGGTTGAGAAACCCCGTTCTACTATTGGTTACTTGAACCCATGAGAACAGGGACACTGCATATTTAACCATCACTGCCCTCCCAGCACCCAACTCCATCCCTGCCATATAGTAGCTGCTTAATAAACAGTTACTGAATAGAGTAACAAACAAAGAATATTTCAGCAAGAAAATAAACTTATGATGAGAAGTATTGTTAGAAACTGAGAGCAGTAATTGTAGCCGAACAAGCCTAGGAGAAACATACCAGTGTAACTATTTTCAAACTGTGTGTTATATCCAAGTGTGTTTTAGAGACTTTGGTGGGATAATCTTTTCTAGAGGCTTGGCAGAGACTATGCCTTGCTAAAGTAGAGGGAGAATAATTTTTAGCATTTTATGTAAGTGACTTGTGTGTAAACTGGCCAGTTCAAAGGAAAGGATCTGAGTGGCTTGCCAACCTGAATGTCATAAAAAGGTCACATGCCCCTGGCAAAGGCCGCCCCAGGATATATGCAATCTAAAGAATGCCAATAACACTCCTATGTCCAGGAGACCCAAGTAATCTTGTGCAGCAGAAAAAATGCAAGCCAGTTTAAAGGGACTGAGAAGATATTTATATAAATGAACCCTGGGGAAGATTGAGGGAAGAGAACTAACAGGAAAACATGCAACACCTTCTGTTTAAGAAATAGCAGGTAGAACTATGAATAGATCCAAAGCCCCACAAATGAGTTAAAACAGGGTTAGATTAATAAAGGTACGGAGAGGGCTTCCCTGGTGGCGCAGTGGCTGAGAGTCCGCCTGCCGATGCAGGGGACGCGGGTTCGTGCCCCGGTCCGGGGGGATCCCACGTGCCGCGGAGCGGCTGGGCCCGTGAGCCATGGCCGCTGAGCCTGCGCATCCGGAGCCTGTGCTCCGCAACGGGAGAGGCCACAGCGGTGAGAGGCCCGCGTACCGCAAAATAAATAAATAAAAATAAAATAAAAAATAAAGCTAGGGAGAGGAAGCATTTATTGCGTATCTATAGATCCTTATTTCTTTAAATTGTGTTCTTCACTTTACCTCTTAGCTCATGCATTTGTTTTAACCTTTGGTTAAATAACCCAAGCTACTTTCTTAATAAAGAGTATGTTGTAGTAAAGAGGCATGATCAGATGGGTGCCTGCTGTCGCTCCTCCTCTCGGGTCCCACCCCACTGTGGACAGCTTTGGGGGAAAGCACACCACTGCTCCTCGAAGCTTCCAGACCCGCCATCGCGGTCTTAGGTGGCCATAAGGTCCCAAGGCTTCCCAGAGGGCTGGCTTTGCATTTCCAACTGTACTAAGTGACAGTAGCCATGACAAATGCCAACTGAGAAAATACTATTAGGACAGTTATTTGAAAATAAAATGGTAGTGACAGATCACGTGATCGTTTGAAAACAATGCCTGTTAAACTATGTGCGCTTGGGTTCGGCATTTTACTGACACACAGGCGTGTATGTGCGGCTGACGGACCCACAAATAACTGTCTGCAAAGATGGCTGCAGATTTAAGGACAACTTTACAAGAAAAAAGCAGCCGGTGAGGCCAAGGCGTGTGGCTCCCGCAAAGCTCTCCAGAGGGTTGTCCCTCCTGGGTGTGGGGACTGGACTTACTGTGTCCTCTCCTGTCTCCCTGCTGTCCTCCCAGGAGGAGGACTTCATCCGACCCAGCAGCCGAGAGGAGGCCCAGCAGCTGTGGGAGGCCGAGAGGGTCAGGATGCGGCAGCTCCAGGAGAAGCAGCAGAAGCAGATGGTGGAAGATTACCAGTGGCTGAGGCAGGAGGAGAGATCCCTGGTGAGCGGCCACTGAGCCCCGGGGCGGGAAGGGACGCATTCCCTGCGGTGCTGCTGGGCACGGTCTGATAACCGTGCTCCCCTGGGAGAGATGTCCAGGCTGCCGTGTCACTTTGTGTCCCCTTTCACCTCCCCAGCTGGCTGGGGTGAGCGCTCTCCACGCATCCTTGGGGGTTTTAGTTCTAGAATCCTAAGTCCTCTGCTTTGGTTTCCTCCTCTGCAGGACCCCATGGTTTACATGAATGACAAGTCCCCGTTGGTAAGTCACCGCGAGAGGTCTCTGCCTTAGGGGGAAGGCCTGGGAGGGCCTGGCAGTCAGCGGGGGGACCCTGGCTCCAGGCCTGCCCATCTCTTCCTTTCTGCCTCTCACCTCGGGAGCACGTCTTTCCCCTTCACTCTGATCTCCACAGGCTCCTTCCCTGAGCTCACACTTGAGCTGCACGCTTAGCGCCGCCTTCCTTGGCCACAGGGCCCCCAGGTCACTTGCGGTCAGGAGGTCCCCAGGTCCTCCTAGAGCTAAGATCTCTAAACCTCTAAATGGACACCTGGGGGTGGGGAACAGGCCAAGGAGGGACGTGGGTGGTCCCAGGGCCGCATCAGTGACCTGTTCTCTTTCCTTCCTTCCAGACCCCAGAGAAGGAGGTCGGCTACAGTAAGTGTGAGCGCCCTTCCTCTTGGCGGGAGTTTCCTCTTGACATCTTGTGAGCAGCCGCCACCCCTGCCCAGGGCAGAGAGCGGCCAAGGGAGTGTGTTTGCAATTGGAAGAAACGTCTGCCCTGTCTGAGCTCTGAGTGTGCAGAGAAGCGCGGTTTGGGAGTTGATATCCACCACCTCCCACCCTCCACCCCACCCCATCCCCCTCCGTCTGCCGCCTGTTCCCACCTCTCTGGGTGGCTGCCTTTATTTGGAGGAGTTGGTGATCCTATCTCCCACCCACACCCGTCTCTCCCAGGTGACTGCTCCTCCCCAGGCCCCAGGGACAGAAGAGAGAAAGAGGGCGGGGCCCACTGAGCCCGCAGGGTCTTCCCTGGAGCCTAAAGGCCCTCTGCTGCAGGCTGGCCGGGTGGAGCTGGCAGTGAGCCAGGCTCTTCATCACCATGGGGTGGGGGGACTGATGACTGCGATGATGGTGACAAGCACTGGCCCAAGGTGCTGAAAAATGTCAACTCGATTAATCCCACAGCAGTCCTTCCTATATGACAGGTACAATTTCTTACGATGCCCATTTTACAAAGGACATGAAACAGGCACAGGAAGGTCGAGTGACTTACCCACAGTGATTAGCAGAGCTAACGACTAGTGATTAGCAGAGCTCAGATCTGCTCAGACTTGAGCCCAGGCAGTAGTCTGGCTCCTGCAGGGTCCCTTGTGAGCGAACCGTCCCATTTGATAGAAGACAGTTAAGGGCCTGGGACTGTCAGTAAGTTGCCCCAGGTCACCCAGCTCCCTGGTGGCAGAGGTGAGAGTGGACCCAGGTCTTTTGACGTCTACTTCAGGCAGCTACACAGGGCTTGTGTGTGCCTTTGCTCATCAGAGTGGGGAGGAAATAGCATGCTGCTTCTACCAGTTCACTTCCTTGACCCCACCCACCCCGAATGGTCAAAGCAGACAAGAGGGAAGGCTCGCAAATCTACTGCACAGCAGCCTTTGCACCTGGGCGGGGCTCCACGGACACCTGCTGCCTGCAGAGTGGGCTTCTCCCTCATGGCTGTCAAGGTCAGGGTGTCAGGGCCCAGGGTGCAGCAGCCCCGAGGCTGGAACAGCCCCTGCCATCCCTCCATCTCTGCGTGACTTTGGCTTTTTCTGTCTTTGAAATCCCTGACTACAGAGGACCAGGGAGGCCAGAGGTTCTTTTCCCCGCCATCGTCCTGGGATTCGGGTTTCATTTCCCCGGGTCTCCTCGTAGTAGTGGAGAGGGGCTTTGCTGGGTTAGCAGCAGGTACGAAGGGAGGGGTCGGGGTGCTGAGAACACCCTGCGCTCATTGTCCCCCCTCCCCCCTTGCAGCGGAGTTCACGGGCCCCCCAGAGAAGCCACCGAGGCTGGGCGTGCAGGTAGGTGCTGGCTCTGCTGAAGCTGGCCTTGTCTAAGGCCACACAGCTAATTCATAAAAAAGCAAAGGGAAGGCCAGTGCCCCGGCTCCCGTGGCCCCGCCCTGACCTGGAGGAAAGCTCACTGGTCCAGCCCGAGGAGCAGGGGGTGTGGCCCGCCTCCCTTTCTCCAGCCGCGCTTGGGCTCCCGGCACCCACGTGGCTGTGGGGCCCATGCTGGTTGCTTCACTCTGGAACAGCGGTTCTCAGCCTTGGTTACCCGTTAGAATCCTCTGACAAGCTTTGAAACCACGTGGCCCCCAGGCCCAGGGGATGGTTCAGTTGGTCTGGTGTGAGGCCGGCCAGCAGTATGTTTTTAAGACTCCCCGGCAGACTCTAATGTGAGAACCACTGCCCTGGAAGCAGAAGGGAGGGAGGCACCCCCAGGACAGGGCGCTACTATTTCGGAGAAGAGGCTTCAGCAGTTGGGCTGACGCCTGAGTGGGCAGTGCCTGCCCAGGAAAGAATGGCTCGTGTGCCCCTGACTCGCCGCCCTCCCCTTGGGCCCTCTGCTTCTCCTCCCCCGACCCACACAGTCCATCCAGCCCACAGCCAACCTGGACCGGACCCACGACCTGGTGTACCTCAACGTCATGGAGCTGGTGCGGGCTGTGCTGGACCTCAAGAATGAGCTCTGCCAGCTGCCCCCCGAGGGCTACGTGGTGGTGGTGAAGGTGAGAGGCAGGGCGGAGCCGTGGCCTGGGGAGGCGGGCTGCTCAGCCCTGGAAGGAAGGGGGAGGGGCCGACCATCCCAGGCTGCCGGCTAGGTGCCTCTCCCAGGAAGACCCCCATTAGAGCCAGGTGGTCAAAGGGAATCTAGTCCCAGGTACCCTCGGCAGGCAGGCACCATCCCAGGAGGGCTCTTCCCCAGGGAGACGTGGCTTTCTCAAAAGAAGCCAAGCTGACGGTCGCCCCGCCCCTTTCTCTCCCAGAACGTGGGCCTGACGCTGCGGAAGCTCATCGCGAGTGTGGACGACCTCCTGCCGTCCTTGCCGTCGTCTTCGCGGACAGAGGTGAGTGTCCTTGTGCCAGTCGGTGACATCAGCTGTCACATGCCCCCTTCACCTGCCCCAGCTGTGTTTCACACAGGAGACTCAGAAGGGCCACCTGGGGCAGCCTCCTCTCTGCTGGGAGCCGCCAGCGGATGGCTCTGCACGGCATATCTGGGAAGGCACCACAAGGGGCCCGAGTTGGCACCCGGGGACCCGGCCAGCTTCCTAGGGTGAATTTCCTAGTTTAGGTCTCAGATGGTTGTGATGACTTCTTATTGCGTGAGGACATGCAAAGGATGACACACCCTTCTTTTTACCGCCCCCTGTGATTCTTTGTCTAGTACCCTCCATACTAAGGTCAAGGTGAGTGTGTCACAGAAATAGCCGTTAAGGTTTCTTCAATTGATCATTTAATCGATTTTCTCTATTTAAGTGAGAAACAATCACTGAAAACCAAAATGGGAGTGTTGGTGCTCTAACTTGAGATGGTCCCAGTGGTAGGCAGAGTGATGCCCCCCTAAGATGTCTACATCCGCAGAACCTGTGACTACGTGACCTTACATGACAAAAGAGACTTTGCAGATGGGATTAAGTGAAGGATCTTGAGATTATCCGTGTGGGTCCAATGTAGTCACAAGGGTCCTTGTAAGAGGGAGGTGGAAGCAGAGGTCTTACGAGTCAGAGAAGGAGATTGATGATAGAAGCAGAGGTTGGAATGATGCCACTGCTGGAAGGATCCGCAAGCCAAGGAAGGCAGCAGCCTTTCAAGGCGGCAAAAGGCAGGGAACAGATTCTCCCCTTGAGCCTGCGGAAGGAACGCAGCCCAGCCGTCACCTTGACATTAGCCCCATGGGACCCATTCCCGACTTCTGACCTCCAGAACTGTAAGAGAATAAACCTGCGTTGTTTTAAGCCACGGCGTTTGTGGTAATTTGTTACCGCAGAACTGGAGACTGAGGCTGTGCCTCTGAATGTGTGTTGGTTTTCTGTCTGGAAACCAGCCACAGGCTCCAGCAGAACACCGCACCCCCTGCCAGGCTGTAGCTTTCGATCCACCATCTCCCGGTGGTCAGCAATGTGACACAGGCGACCACTGCAGCCCACTACTGTCCCCACTGTGACCACACATAGGGCAGGAGTGTCTGGGCATTTCCCGCGCCCCCTCTGGGTGGCAGCAAGAACCCAGAGGAGCCCCCGTCCGGCTTGAGAGTGGCAGTCATTCATTTCACTTGGTAAATATCTCTTGAGCGCCAAGTATATGTTCAGCAGTGCACTAGGCATGGGGATATGGTAGTAAATAAAACCCTACAGCCCAAACCGCTGTCGCTGATCTCTTGATTTGATGGTACACAGTTAACCAATGAGTGAATGCACTTGACCCCTGACCATTCACCCACGTCGGGCCAGCACGAGGGTATGAGGGCACAAAGGGAGGGTCTCTGGGGCTGGATCGGAGGGCGCTGGCGTAGGCGGGCTGGGGCCTGGGGTGCCTGCAGTGTCTGTTCTTGCCGACCTGGCCCCCAGCCCGCACTGGCCTTGGATTCAGCCCAAGCCGGGGTCAGACCCACCCCCCAGAGAACGTCCGACTTCCTGGGCCAGCGCCAGGTGGACTCCCGTGTGGCTTCCCCATCCTCCCGGCCTGCACGTCGCGGCCCCTCAGGGTCCCAGCCCCTCCCGTGTGCTCTTCCTACAGATCGAGGGGACCCAGAAACTGCTCAACAAGGACCTGGCGGAGCTCATCAATAAGATGCGACTGGCGCAGCAAAACGCCGTGACCTCCCTGAGTGAGGAGTGCAAACGGCAGATGCTCACCGCCTCCCACACGCTGGCTGTGGATGCCAAGAACCTGCTGGACGCCGTGGACCAGGCCAAGGTTCTGGCCAACCTGGCCCAGCCGCTGGCAGAGTGAAGAGGGCAACGCCTCCCGCCTGCGTCTCCGCCCCCGCCCGCCGTGTCCCTCCCTGCCCCGGCCCCTGCCTGACCTTCGGTCCTATGGGTCCCCCCGGGGGGGGGGCAGGCGAGGAGAGTCCTCCTTCCCCTGCCATTTTGCACGTCCCCTCTCCCCACCCCGCCCCCAGACTGTGCTGCTCAGGCCGCAGCTGGACAGAGGTGACTCAGGGCTGCAGACGGCAGGGGGTGACAAAGAGGGCTCAGAGGGAGCGTGGCTCTGCTGCCTGGCCTGAGGGGGCCACGCTGGGGCCCCTTGCGGCCACGATGGCTTTACGCGTCCCGTGAAGGGCGGGCTGACTGGGGAACCAAGCTCTTCTCTTTCCTCCCCCGCCCACGGAGCCCCGCCCACGGAGCCCCGCCCCACGCCGTGCACAGAGGGAGGGGCCGAGAGGGGCTCTCTCTGGGGAGGCGGGCGGCTGGTGCCAAGAGGGATGGACCTGGCTTTCTTGTACAGTGTATAGTGGAATTTATTTAATGTGAGTTTGGTCTGGACTGACAGCCGTATGTGCCCCTGAGGGGAGACCTGGGACAGTCCAGGGACAAGCTACTGGGAGTCGGGACACGGGAGGCTGTGTTGTCCACACGCCAAGAGGGGAGAAGGGGAGAGACGAGGCCAAACTGGACCCGCATTCCTCGCCCCCTTTCCGTTCTTCCCTCCCTGTCCCCTTCCTTCTCTTTTCTTACTTGTCTTCTCTCCCCCTTTCTCAACCACTCCCTCCCTCCCGTTCTTGTGTTTGTGCAGAACACTCTTTTACCTTCTTTCTATTTGACTTGTGGAGGAATTAAAATTGTACCATTTGCTTTGTGGTTTGATTGTTTTGTTTGTTTGACCTTCGGGGCCGGTAACGATGACCTCGGGCCTCGGCTCTGGAAGGAATCAATTGTGCTTACTTTGGGCGAAGTTCAAAGGCTGAAGCCAGGGCTCAAGCCCCCGGGGCTCGCGGTGATGCCAGGGCCCAGGGCGGAGGGGTCAGGCGCTTGCCCCAGGCCTTTGCCCGCCCCCCCCCCCCCCCGCACCTGAGCCGGGGCGACTTTGCAGTGGGGTCCCAGGCAGCCCCCCCAGGGCCACACAGGGATGCCAGTGGCACTCTCCCAGCAGCCATCAAATAGCCAGGGCTCTGAGGGGGTGCGGTGGTCCCAGGGGTGCTGGGGAGGGGTCCCACAGCTGACTGAGCAGCCCTTCAGCTTTATTTGACCTCGACTCACTTGCCAGTTGGGTGGGAAACGGAATAACAAGAGGGAACATCGCTGCACCAGGAGGTCAAGTCTGGGAGCACCACTGCTCCAGGAGAGCCAGCAGGGAGGACAGAGGAGGTTGCAGCTGCGTCTGCAGAGCAGAAGAACCAGGATGGCCTCTGAGTGGGGGGTCTTGCAGAGAACTGAGGCAGGAGGACTGGGCCCGCTGTGGCAGGGTCCCCCGGGGTCTGTCAGGGAGAGCAAGTGGAGCTTAGAAGGAGGGGACTCAGAAGGTCAAAGAGAACTAGGTGCTTGCCCCGCTTGGCTGCTCGTCCAGAGTCCCCACCCTGTCCCGAGGACCCAGTGCCGCATCTGTTAGGGCCGAGGTTCTGCCCTCGGGCTGGACGGCGCTGGGGCGAGGGACTGCGGGATTCCAGGGGGCAAGACAGGCTGCACAGAGCCGGTCAGAAGACATCGCGGGGCTTCGGGTAAGAAGGGCGGGCAGGCTGGGAAGGGAAGGGGTCCTGCAACGTCTCGGGGTGCAAAGCCATCCAGCTCGTTCCTCTCAGCTCCTCCGAGCAAAAGTCCTGGATGCCTGGGGCTTGACCACCACTCATCCTGTGGGGGGGCGGGGAGGGAGCGCACCGCGGGCCTGAGTTGGGTCAGGAATGGCTGGGGGTGTCCTTCTGGTTTGTCCACGTGCATTGAAGGACAGATAGCGCCCCTGCAGACGGGGACTCTCAGTGCGGCCACACCTCTCGGAGGGCCAGCTGGTGCTGAGCGGGTCTGCACGGGGAAGGCCGGGGCTAAAGGTGGGGGAAGTCTGGGCTGTCACAAGAGCTTCCAGGTGGGTGGGACGGCCCAGCTACCTGCATCTGCCCCACTTGAGGCCCTCCTCCTTCTCTTCCCCTTCCAACCTCCTCCCTCTGTTCCCCATCCTCAAGCCCACCTCAGCCTGGCTGTCCCCCCTGCCTTTTCGGGCTGTTCCTGAATCCCAAATGCTGTTCATAGCCCTTCCACGCCCCCGAGGCGCTCTCTCCCTACGCACCCCTTCTTTGAGGCCTGAGCCTCCTCTCATGGCCCTTCCCCAACCCCTGGGTTCCCCCCACCCGTATCCCTCAGAGTCTGCATCCCGGGAGCATCTTATACGTCTTCACGTTGTCATCACCACGTCGTAACCTTCTGCAGAGCAAGTTCCTTCTGGCCCAGCTCTTCAGCATTCAAACAGGGCTCCGTGCCCGGCAGATTCTCAGCACAAAGTACAATACTGTCAAGTGAATCATCCCAAGCAGCCTTCCGTGTCCGGACGCCATGGAAAGGCACCTGTAGTTGGATGGCGTTGACTCCGAAGGCATACTCCAGAGGCGGCAGCCGTTAAAGACGGTCAGCTATGCCACATCTGGGCCAAAGCAGGCGATGTGGCATCAGAGCATTCCAGCTAGGAACGGAGGGAGAAAGAGTCCGACGGTCCCCAGGAAGCAAACAAGGATAAACAACCAGAGGAATATCCTATCGATGACCATGGCCACATACCTCCAGTCTTCCTTCACCTGCAGGGGAGATGGGCGCACAGTGACCGAGGACTTGGGAAAGGGGAGGTGTCCCGCCCATGCTCAGCCCCTGTAAGAATGGCACTGGGGACAGCGGTGATGCCACTGAGACCTTGGGAGCTAAGGAGCGGGGTGGGAGGGGGGCGGGTAAACAGGGATATCTCAAGACTCAAACAGCCCTCTCCTAGCGATTCCCGTCCTATACCACCCCTGTGATAATAGCCCAGAGCCTTTCCATAGGCTCTCAACTTCCCGGTAGGGGAGGCTGGAGGGACACAGAAGGTTCTAGAGTCACCCAGGGGCATGGACCCTCCCAGGGGGGCTGCAGTGATTTAAATGCAACGCTCAGAAGTTACAAAATGGTGAAGACTTTGTGCCCCTATGTTGCCTCCCGACCCACTCACCCACCCGCTGGGGGGATAGGTGAGGGTAGGTGTGGCCCAGGGAAGGGCTGGGTGGTGTTTGCAGTGGGGTAGGGGCTTTGTGGAATTGGGGCTTACAGCCCAGGCAAGTGGATCTGGAGTCCTAGCTGCTCCCGGATTAGATAACAATTAATTTGTCTTATCTACTCAGCAAGGCCACCCAGTAATAACCTCCTGGCCTTTCATCCTTCCCTGAGTTGATAAGAAGGATTCTGTGACCCTGGGCAGTGGCAGGACACAGCAGGGGGCGGGGGAGGGGAGCCCACAGGCCCACCCAAGCTTCCTCAGTGTTCGTGAGTGAACAGTGAAGTTCACAACATGCCCAGAGCCCAGGACAAGGAGGAGGGGCCCGTCAGGACAAAGGGGGAGGCTGGATTGTTCGGGGTCTCCCGATGAGTTCCCCACCACCCCGCCTACGGGCAATGGTGGGAAATGGCCTGCGTGAGGATGGCGTGGGGAGACCCCCTCCAGCTCTGTCCTGTGTCTCCCAGTTAGGCTGAGCGGGGACATTCTTACTGCTGTTCTGCCTCCTACCCAATAAACATCTTCAGAGCTGCCAGCTAGACGTTCTCCACCACAATTCATTCCAGACTCCAAGGCCATGACTAAGGGATATGGGTCCTCATGGAGGAGCCTGGGTTGACCCAAGCTAACACCCTGGAGGGCTGGCTCCCTACTAGGCAGGTGGAGTCACCCAGCCTGGCCCCTCCCCCAGCCCCACTCACCGAGGAGTCTGCATCCTCGGCCCGCAGGTGGTCGGCAATATAGCACACGCCCTCCAGTGCTTTCTGTATGCGAGGTGACAGCAGGGGCCCACCCTCCGGCAACTGGGCCTCCGCCTTGGGACCCGAGGCCCCTGGGCGCAGACCCCCATGGCTGTAAGGGACGCCTGTGAAGGGGGACGAGTGACCCGCGTGCGCCCATCTGCCTTCCTTCTCCTCGTCCGTCCCCTCCGCATCCACGTTGGTCTCCAGCCAGCGGTAGGCGGGGCAGAGCTTCAGATCTGGGGGGTCGCGGAGCTCCAAGGGTGGCAGGGGCCGGCTTATCAGAAGCCACCGGGACACGCAGCCCAGAAAGGCCACCCGCACCCAGTGGGGCATGTTGTGGGTGCTGGCGGAGCGGTGGTGCACGTTGAGGACAAAGACGGTGATGACGATGGACAGGGTGACGAAGATCATGGTGAAGAGCAGGTACTCGCTGATGAGCGGGATGACCAGCGAGGTGGACGGGATGATCTCGGTGATGAGCAGCATGAAGACGGTGAGCGAGAGCAGCACGGAGATGCAGAGCGTGATCTTCTCGCCGCACTCGGAGGGCAGGTGGAAGACGAGCACCGTGAGGCAGGAGATGAGCAGGCAGGGGGTGATGAGGTTGATGGTGTAGAAGAGCGGCAGGCGCCGGATGACGAAGTAGTAGGTGACGTCGGGGTAGATCTCGGCGCAGCAGTCATACTTCTTGGTGTTGTAGGTGCCCGTGGCGTTGACGATGGCCCACTCGCCGCTCTCCCAGTAGTCCTTGAGGTCTACCGTCTGCTGCATCGGCACCAGGTCGATCTTGGCCTTGTCGTACGACCAGGAGCCGAACTTCATCTTGCAGTTCTGCTGGTCGAAGGGGAAGAAGGTGACGTCAATGCTGCAGGAGCTCTTGTAGATGGCGGGCGGTACCCAGTGCACGGTGCCCGAGGAGAAGAGGTGGGCCTTGGTCATGTGGGTCACCACGAACTCCCCATCTGCACTGCGGAGAGGAGAGGCGTTGGGGGGCACCCTGCGCACCCCAGGCACCCAAGCCAGACTGCTCCAGATAACACTCAGCAGGGGGACCCCAATAACACAGCCGGACCGGGCCAAGTTGTGGGGATTTGTGCAGGTAAGACTCCCCAGCACACAGACATCTAGAGCTGCCTGAGTTGTCTTTCAGACACCATCTTTTTAATTACAAAAGTAGGAATTTTTAAGAATATAGGAAAGTACCAAGAATTTTAAAAATAACCACTATTAACGCTTTGATGTTATAGATCTATACATGAGATATATCTATATCTCATGTATATCTGATTGTCATCTAGATAACACATACAGCATTTTTACGGTTTTGTGATCATGTGGTATATTTGTAGTTTGATGGCCTGTTTGTATTCATTTAACATTTTAGAGTGATTGTTTACATGAGTATTTTTTCTCTCCTCCACCCCCCACCCCTGCAGATGGTGAGTAAGCCCCTCTGCTGGGGGTCATGTCATTTACACCTGAGGTTTTTACTTCCCTCCTCAGAAGACACCTGACATCTTTGCTGGTGAAGGAAGACGCCATCCGTCTTCCTCCAACATACATTTCTGAGCCAGCCGCACCCACTGGGGCCTCTGCAGGAGCTGTTGGTGGAGGGGAGACTCATGCCTGCCCTTAGGGAACCACGAGGAACTGAGAAGCAGGCCTGAACACCTACAACGGCAGGCAGGTGGTTTGGCAACAGCATTATAACTACTGGGGGGAACCCGCGTCCGGTGAGCAGGGTCAACATGCACACTGCCATTTCAGCAAAGCCCTGATGGATGGTAGGATTTGGCAGAAAGCTGGGGGTGGAGAGCGGACCAGCAGAGCATCCGCAGAACAAAGAACAGAGGAGGGAAAGGATAAAACTCACAGTGTGTGCTTGGACTGGAGGAGCTGCTGGGCCGAGCTGGGGGCGGGGCGTGAGTGAGGGCGGGGCCCGAGTGGGCGTTGTGAGGGCCCTTAAGGCATCTAAGGGCCCATGAGGATACAGGGGACACTGGAACAGCGGTGACCACTCGGGCCTGAGTCTGATTTCCCCCTGCGAGGTGGCGCAGTGAGCTCTTAGCCCCCGCCTTCCCTCCCTATCCAGTTCCCACGATCAATCCTAAAGACAGGGGAACCAGAAGAATACACAGGAAGAGGGACTTCCCTCGTGGCGCAGTGGTTAAGAATCCACCTGCCAATGCAAGGGACACAGGTTCAAGCCCTGGTCCGGGAAGATCCCACATGCCAGGGAGCAACTAAGCCTGTGAGCCACATCTACTGAGCCCACGTGCCACGACTACTGAAGCCTGCGTGCCTGGACCCCGTGCTCCCCAACAAGAGAAACCACCGCAATGAGAAGTCCCTGCTCATTGCATCTAGAGAAGGCTCGTGCTCAGCAACGAAGACCCAACGCAGCCAAAAATAAATAAAATTTAAAAAAAAAAAGAATACACAGGAAGAGAGACTTCTTTCCCTTGAAGTAGTTCCAGGATAGAGAGTTAGGCACGTTGGAAACCAGAACTTTGAAAGGGAGTTACAAACAGATCAAGGCAAAAGTTTAAAAAAATGTTTTTAAGGCATTTTTGTCATCATACAGAAGCACCACTAGATGGCAACATGTGCCCCCATTTTGAGTAAGGAGAGAAGCAATTCCCCGGGTCTTCTTAACCTGATGTGGAGTGGGTGGAGGAGATACCCTTCTTTAAATGTCTGCAAGAATTTGGTTTGAACTTTTGTCCTATCAAAAGAATTTCCTGTTATAATCAAGTAACACTGGACAAAGCCTTATTGGCAATCCTAAAACTCTGGGTCCTATCTGATGCTAGGACTTTGTTCCTGCTCTCTGCCAGGTGCACAGGAAGCAGAAACTAGAGGGATCCTGGGTGCAGATACGGGGTGAGGGGTCCATGAGTCCAGTGGCAATGTTAGACCTTGCAGGTAATTCATGCTGAATGTGTGTTTACAGAGATGGCTCAGATGACAGGGCTTTGGGCCTGACCAGGACAGGGCAGTGTAAAGGGATCACTGTCACCCCCCTCTGACCTATCTGGAGACACCTAACTTCAGAAGTGGATCTGTTTCCCTTTATTCTATTGTTTAAAAATAGCTTTTCTAAATGTGGGTCAAATGAATTGGGAAATGCTGGGCTAAAGGGGTTTCTTGTCTGTACAAGTTCTAACAACATTTAAAATGACATTTTCCAAAGGACTGGGGCTGGGGTGCAGAAAGGGTTTTAACGACATACAATGTTATTTAAAATTATTTGACCACAGAACTATTTTTCATACCTATTCATATCCCCAGGAACTAGTGGTCCCTAGAGTCCCACTTCAGAAAATATTTTTAGACAATCATCATGCCAAATATCTTTTAAGCTCTTCATTTCTAAATGAAGAATTACCTGATGCCAAACATGAATGAAATTACAGCTCTTTATATCTTCTATTAAAACAACCCGACTTGGTCCTCTGGGGCTCTCTTTAGATTCCCCTGCCTTTTACTAAGATTCCCCTGCCTTTTACTAAGATTCCCCTGCCTTTTACTTTTTCTAGTCATTATGTTCAAAGATTGGTCCTCTTTGGTTTTGAATACAGGGCAACTATAAATAATACTTTTTAAAACACCCATGCTTGATCCCTTCAAAGCTGTAACCCTGGGATGCTGCTTACCTGTTCCAACAATAATGCCATCCTGCAAATCTCCAACACTCAGGCACTTTTTTCACAGCCTGCACCGATCATATTTTTCAAATAATGCTCAGTGTTGGCACAGCTGTGTCCCAGTAGCACAGCGCAGGCACTGATATCCAGTAGGTGCTCAATAAATTTTGGGTGTATGAGTGAGAGAACAAGATGAAAGAAATAAGGGAATCAAGAGAAAAGGTGGTGCGGCGAGGATGAGCAAAGCAGGAGTTGAAAGGAAGGCCACGCAGCTTGGACACAAGGGGCCGCACTTCCCAAGTCCAACCCAGCTTAGCCTCAAGTTACCCGCCCTTCGCAGGGAACCGCCTGTCTCAGGGGTCCCAAGGGGCCTCCACAACCCCAGCCGTTTCCTACTTGTTGTAGAGGACGATGTCGGGGATCCAGATCATTTCCGAAGGGACCCGGAGGGATGTGATGTTGCCGAAATCGGCCGGGTTCCAGCGCAGCTTGTAGTCGTTCCACTCCTGTGCGTGGGGAGGGGAGTCAGGTCAGCAGCCCTGCCGGGAGAGGGAGCCTCGCGGCAAACCTAGGGCAGTCTGGGGACGCCCAACAGCCGGATTCTGGAGCACCCGGAGCTCCTCACCTAGCCCCACAGAATAGAAAGGGCCGCGATGCCAGGAAAGGGCCCTGAGATGGGAACGGGGAGTCCAGTCTAAAATAATCTAGCCCTCGCTTTGCCCCCACTCTTGTACTCAAAGTCCCGGGCACATCTGGAGGACGGGTCACCCTAGTCCCGCCTCTGTTCTGCCACTCCCTAGCTGGACGACCCCGGCAAGCAGCCTCACTCATTCGTAGTAACATTTTTTAGTGCATCGCAGTTTACAAAGGTTTTTCACACCCTCTGTCTAGGAAGACCCTCAATGGGACAGCCGGGCAACGAGTGCAGAGCAGGTGGAAGTATTTCCCCATCTAACAGATAAGGAAACTGAGGACAGGAGGGGTAAAACAACGCCTTTATCAGAGTTACACAGCTGAGAAAGGGGAGTCACCCAGTGGATTTCCAACTGTGCGCTAGAGCGCCTCCTAGGAGCCCTGTTTCCACCGTCTGGTCCAAGCGAATCTGTTTTCTCAACTGAGGCTTAGAGGGTACGCTGTCAATAAGTGGCAGCACTGGGGCTTGAACCCAGCCTTCCCTGTCTCCAAACTTGCCCTAATTCTAGGGGCCATTTTGCTTTTGTGCATTTGCACTAAAATAGGGCAGTGATGTGCCCTTGAAAAGTCTCCCATGCGTGGTGCCTTTTCCCCTCTAAGGAAAGTCATGTAACATTTACACAAACACATCAACTGGCTAGGGATCCAGGAAGAAGTAAGGGAAACAGGAGTGTTTGCAGGAAGCAGGCACATGAGAGGAAAGCACTGATCCAGCTCAGTGGTTCACAAACTACAAGCACTCAAGTCCCAGCTTCATAATTTTTGCCAATATATTTGCACTGCCTATATTAGCATTTACTTAGTATTTTCCTTTAAATTAGTTCATTATTTTTAAACCTACATAAATTTTTGAATTTTACATCACTGAAATAACTGGAAAACCCACAGCACTTGAAACCATCCACTAAAATATAAATATATGACTATTTAAAAAAAGGGTTTGCAAGCCAACTAAAATCATCTCACAAAACTGCCGTTGGTACCGAAACTACACCTGGGAAGATGCTGGCCCAGCAGTGGTGCTGATTGCTTTTCTGTAGGGGAAGGCTTAGGCAGAGAGAGGGGCCAGACTTGCAAAGTAGGAAAAATAAAAGTGTTGCTAAAATTGTCAGGATTTCTCGGGACATTGAGGAATAATTTTGAAAGGGATTGGTCTTCATAAATGTACCCCCTCCCCCCAGTCCATTGTCTGTTAAGTTTTCAGGTTCAACCAACATTTGGGGGGCATCTACACCAAGTTGTGTTATATTAATCGGCAATAGATTATATTAGCCCCATTTTACAGATGAGCAAAGTGAGGTTCTGAGACTAACTTGCATGGTATCACAGGCTAATCAGAGGTGGTGCTGGTTGGCCTGACTCCTGCTCCAGGGCTCCTTCCTCTCCTCCCTACTCCAGTCCCTGAAACCTAGGTAACTGGCCTATGGGGACAATTATGGCCACCCAGGTTCTAGGTCTGACCCTTGCACTGCTATGGCTTCCCAAGTCCCTTCATGGCTCTGCACCTCATCTGTAAAGAGGAGAGAATATATTCAGGCTGTTATAAAGCCTGTGTCCCCAAGTTCTGCCCCAAGAATGGCACATCAAAGAGGGCTACCCATCCACTGGCCAGGATTGATGCTGAGGCAGTTTCTGGTTAAGAGACAACAACTTCATTTCCTGTCTCTTGGGACCCTCGCTCTGGGGTCCCTGGGCCATCAGGTGAGGAGTCTGAACTCTCCTACTGGAGAGAACAGGCAGAGAGACCCTGAAAGGGCCTGGAGAAGAGCCCAGCTGGGCCTGGCTTACAGAACCTTCCAGAGCCTTCCAGACATCTCTGCTGATAGATGAACCTGTGAGTGAAACCATCTTGGACCCTCCAGAGCAGACCAGCCACCAGCCAAACGCCACCCAGTAACCCCAGGAGTCCCCGTGCAAAGCGGAAAAAACCACTAAAACTCCTAGCCATAAAAACTAAAGATGTAATAAACTGTCCGTTGTTTTAAGCCAGTGAGTTTTGGGGTAGCTTGTTAGGCAGCGTAGACACAGAGCACTCAGCATTCTCCTGCAGAAGGAGCCTGGGGCTCTGAGTGGGGCACACCTGGGCCGCCCTTGTCTAGCCCAGCTGCCCTCTGCTTCTGTTTTCCTCAGCTATAAAATGGCAGAACTAAACCTTGCGTGGCTTTCAGTGATGACTCAGTGAGCTGATCTGCAAACGGTAGCAGGAACGTAGGCAATGCCCAGAAAGGGGACCACGTGGCTCTTGTAGGTGACATTCTCAGGTGCTGGGCAGAGCCTGGCCACGCAAGAGCACAGCCCCTCACGAGAAGCCGTCTGCAGTCGGCTGGCCTTGGGAACATCCCGAGTGGCAACTCAGGCAAAAGGTAAATTCAGAATCATGCTTCTAGTGGAAGAGTCCTGGGAGGCGCTGGGGTCTGTGGGTTCCCACCCCGCTCCTGTCTTGCCCAGGGGAGGGGCCCTCACCTGCTTTAGCCAGACGTTGGTGGTCATCATTTGGTTCTTCTCATCCTGGCCAGTAGCGGGAAAGAAAGCAATGAGAGTGATGAACGAGCCCCAGAAAACAAGGTAGAGTGGGAGGGGCTTATTCAGGCCCTCCACTCACCAGAGAACCTGTTAGGTGACACCGCAAGCCCAGCCAACCCACCACCCCTCCTGACGCTGCCACCCTCACTCAGATTATCTCCACGGGGTCCTCTGGGCTTATGTCAGGCGGAACAAGCAGGGCAGGGCATTTAGGAAACCCACCGCTGCCTGTCAACGCCCTCCCAGGAGGGGTTTCAGGGCTGAGAGCGGGAGGGAGATGCAGTATCCCCAGGCTCCGTGGGGTGATGCTCTGACTGAGGTGGGCTGGGAGGGCTGGGGCTGGGGAGGGACGAGGAGCCCCAGAAAGGGGCCCATGTCTGAGGCCGATCCCAAGGGGGCAAAGGATGGTAGGACAGACGCACCACATCGATGAGCTGGGCGATGGACAGCCCGAAGTGCACGATCACCACGTCCGAGGTGTTGGGCACCGGCCTCGCCCAGCGGTTGTAGCCCCTAAAGAGGTGTTGGAAGAGGCGGTCCTCGGCTTGGGTGGGGGAGGCCTGCTGCACGGATGCTGTGGGACAGGAGGGGAGAGAGGAGTCTCCGGGAGTCCGTGGTGCTGGGCGCTTGGCTCCCTCTCCTGTCCAATCAGAGTCACTTAACCTCACTGAGCCTCAGTTTCCTCATCTGCAAAATGGGCGCACTATTCCAGAACCTATTTCAAAACACTATCGAGGAGGAAATATGATCCTGTGTGTTAGAGCTTACAAAGCAACCAGCACATGGTTGGTGCTCAAGCAATGTCAGTTACTCTGTGACTGATGGATAAGGGGTGAAAACAAGTGCTGAGAGGAGTGCAGAGCAGTGAGAAGAAGTCAGACAGGGGATGAGATCCAGCCTGGAACTGGGGAGCCCCAAGGGACAGCAACGTGGGGGAGAAGCCCAATTGTGTGGGGTGAGCTGCCGGGGGAAGGGCTTCGCGTGTCATCGTGAACCTGGCCCCGGGAACTTTCACTCCCATCCTCTTGTCATGAACCACTAATGCCAGCCATGAAATTCTCTTCCATTTGGAGCATGTCGCCTGTTTATCCTCAAACCACAGGCATTTGCTCCTTCTCATCAGCTGGGCAGAGTGTCCCCAGTTGTCTATCCGCGTCTGATTTCACCGTGTTCTGCAAACAGCTTCACCTCTTTGGGGTTCTCCTGCCTGAGCAGGTCGAGAACCACTGCTCTAAAATTCAGAGCATCGGTGAGAACAGCTGCCGTGTACCAGCGGTATCTCAGGCGCTAGTCACAGGCCCTCATTCCAGGTCACCACACAATAGCCCTGGGAGGGTCACAGTGCAGTTGGCATTCTGCAGATGGGGAGCACTGCGACTCGGGGAGGTTCGGGCGACGCAGCGGTCGCCCCCCCCACCTTCCCGCGGTGGAACAGCTCCATTCCCTGCGGCTCTGGTAGTTGCCACCAGCCCACTTGCAGGCGTTTCCTCCCTGAGGCATGTGTGAGCTCACAGCTGTGACAGGATGCCCTAGGGACCATCCCCACTCACCTGCCGGGACCAGAAGAAGCCACCACAGCCCGAGCTTTGTCGTGGACGGGAGTGCAGGGCGGGAGGGGCCCATGGCTTCAGAGGAGGGGTCCGGCTGCCGCTGGACATCAGAAGGAGGGCAGGCCGGGCCTCGGCTGTGGGTTGAACCTCGGGCCGCTTCCCCAGCAGGGCCTGGGGAGCGGGCACTGCGGAGCTCCCTGGGGATTCCACGTGGTTCCCTCTGACTGCCAAGCCTGAGGGAGCCCAGGAAAGGGTTCTTAGGATGATGCATCTTTGACACAAGTGCCTCTCACCTTTGACCTCATTTGCGCCTCCCATCACCCCTAGGAAGGTATGGGGAAGGGTTATTATTATCTCTTTTATTTAAATTTAAAAAATGCTGCTGTTCACAAAAGTTGACTGATTTGCCCAAGCCACATAGTTAAAAAGCTATGAAGTCGGGGTTCAAGTTCACATCTTCAGCTTCTAAACTATAACATGTTCAAGTGCTACTCAGTGGTGCCAACTAGAAGGATAACTTTGTATGGGCAACTCAGCCAGTACTCGACTGTGTTTTATAGATCTTAGCACCATGATTGTCATTGCTCAGCCACGCTCACGACTGAGGTCTGTGGCAGACAGGTGGCGACAAGGTACAGGTGCCCTACCTCAAAGCCAGGCTCACCTGGATCCGAGGTTCTAAGAGGTTCCTCTGTGTGCAGCTCCACTCACCTCTCCTTCCAGCTGATATCTCGTGCACAAATCCCAAGGTTATAATCTGTTTCACCTTTCAACCAAGCACACTAAATAAAAGCATGTGTTTTTTTCCCCATTAGTGAGAACAGGGGAAAAAGAAATAGAAGTCCAGGCGTGCTGAACTTGCATCGTATAAAGATCCAACCAGAGACATCCTGGACCCTCTGGAAGAATGTGCAAATGAGACTGAATTGACTCCAGCGGACAAATTCCTGCAAAATGCCTCAAATTTGCATCCCTTGTAATTAGCCCACTATGATAATTTCATTAATTTGTCACCGGAAACCAAAGGAGAAATTCTTCCAGGTATTTGACAGTGATTAAACTTCCACCTCTTGTTAGAAGGCTATTGAAAGAGAAAGAGTCCTGGACCCTTTGATCCTCTAAGTGGCCAGATTGGCAGGTTCGGGGGTGGGGGTGGGTGTCTGCGGGCTGATGTCCCTGTTTGTAAAGTGGGTCTGGGTGAATGGAGTTCACAGGGAAACCTGTACAAAAAATATTGCATATGTAAAGGGCTCAGACGCCAATATCCTCACTGTGCTTGTATCGCTGCAATGTACCAGTGTGTCTAGACCATCCTGCGCCCCATACCCCAACTCAAGTCAGCCTCTTTTGCCCACATCCTGAATCCTGGTTCCATTGAAGTCAAGGTGATGTGGGCTGATTTCTTTGTCCATCTTCCTACTGCAGCTGCTTTTCCACTTCTCACCCCCATTTTATTCTTTTCACAAGCCCCACCTTCTCCATAAAACCTGCTTCGATTTCACCCCGCACTTCTCCACCATCTGGCACAACCCCAAGGATGGGAGTCATTGCGCTCCCATAACTGTCAACACCCCAAAGAGAGTCTCTTGATTGAGGAAATGAAAGTGTCTTTTCTTCCAGATCATTTCATCAGAGATGCTTAGGGAAGCGAGAGCCTATTTCTAGCTTTTATATTTGATCTGCTCAATACATCAATTAATCGCAGAAGCTTGCCATCTCAAGGTCGGGTGGAATCTTAAAGGTCATTTGGATTACCACACCAGCTGATCATTTTCCTCCACAAATTCCAGCCTCAGAAAAAAACCCAGCAATGAAGAACTTGCCATCTTCCAAGTCAGTGAATAACACTGATGTCTGTTAGCCTTTGTTAAAGCATACAGAGTATTTACTGAGTGAATAAATAAATGACCAAAGAGGAATAGTGGTAATAAAGACATAGAAGCAGATTCAACAAAGTAAAGCCAATAAGTCCTGAGACGGAGCCACCCTCACCAGTGGGAGGGGGTGACTGTCACTGGGCTCTGAACGGCCCCAGCAGGGACAACCAAAAGACTAAAATTTTTCTAGAAGCAGGCAACTTCCAGCATTCTGACATACCTCCCTCCTAAGTGCCCAGAAGCTGCTGATCTGCTCATATCACTTTGAATCGCCCTCACAATGTCCCCAACACAAGCTCGGGGGGACCTTTCTTACCTGTGACCACAGAAGAAAAGCCATTCAAAGAACAGAGTACCAGCCTGGCTTGGAGGTCCTGGTCAGCTGGCCAAAGTCCCCCCAGAATGGAAAGGCAGGTGCAGGGCACAGCTGGGTGTCTTCATTTCCCTGTCAAAAAGATGCTGGGACAGGACATGCCTTGGCGGATGAGGGAGACCTGACACTGAGAGTCAGATTGGCTTCCTGGGGAGGGCTGGACAAGTTCTGAAGACAGGCTGCTGTGCCCAGGCTCCCAGCTCTGGTGACCAGAGAAGCCGCATGCAGGTCCTGCTGAGGAGGACAGCACGGAGAGCCTGGCACGGATGCTTCTGCAGGTAAGAGCCAGGCGGGTCCACGGGAGGGACCGCCAGCTTGGCAGGCACACAGACGCATGCTCATTCCCTCTCTCTCTCTCTCTCTCTCTCACACACACACACACACACACACACACACACACACACACACACACCCTCTCTGGAGGGAAGGGGGAGGAGCCTGTGACTATCTAGTCCTTGTCCAGTGGGGACCGACAGCAGATTACTTGCTGTCTGGTTACGAAGATGCTTCGTTCTTTGCTCTGAAGGATCCTGCGCTCCAGGATCACTTCCTGGGGTCCCCCAACCTCACCCATAGATGGGCAATCTCCTGGGTCTGTCTGTCAATAGAGCAGTACAGCTCTGAGTAAAATAGGACCAAGGACAGAGCCGCCAGTCAGCAGCCTGCGGTTCTCTCCTTCCCCTTCTCCCCTGCAGGACCCCGGCTCCCTCGTGCTGCCACCTGGTTTGGGGGCAGCTTGCCTGTTTCCTCCTCGGCCTCCTTGCTGGTGACCTTGCCTTCACTTTCCCAGATAAGGAAGTTCACCTTCCTTCAAACCATAAATTGACCCTTTGCCTCCTTCTCCCCCGCATCAGCTCAGGAGTCCTTTTCCTTCTGCTGTGTGTGGCGAAGCGTGGCCCTGTGATCCTGATGGTGGCCCCATCTATCAAATGTCGCCCGGCTCTCTCGTATCTCCCTCTCCCTCTCGCTTGTTCCTTCCCCTCAGCCCATAAGGAAGCTCATTCTCCATCCTAAAAACACTCTGGGGTCTGCACCTTGCTATCTCATCTCCCACGTATTGTTAAAAGCCAAGGACGCAGGACATGACTGCCAGGGTTTAACTTCCGGCTCTGCTCCTTTAAAGTTGTGCGGTTTGGGACAGGTCTCTAGAGCCTTCTGTGCCTCAGTCTCCTCATATGTAAAAGGAGGATATGAATACTGGCTCCACTTCATAAGCTTGTAATGAGGAGTAAATGAGTTAGTATAAATAAAGGGCTTAGAAAACTGAAATAATACATGATATATATGTGTACGTATGTAAATATCGGTTGGCCAAAAAGATCGTCCGGGTTTTTGTAAGATCTTCAGAAAACCCAAACGCACTTTTTGGCCAACCCGATATATATGTGATATATACAAATATGATATATACATGCATATATTTACACATGTGTCTATGATTGCTAGCATTATCTTTTGAGAATATTAGAACACATAAAAGTAACCACCAACATTCCCACTATCCAGAATTAACAAATGTTAATATTTTACCATAAGTACTTTCATATTGATATATATGTATATCTGTGTGTATATAAAGTTATGCAAGTATTAAATGCATAGAGAGAGAAAGCTAGGAGGAAGGAAGGAAGGAAGGAAGGAAAGAGGGGACGAAAAGGGAAAATAATAGATTGTATCAGTCAGGGTCTTTGGTTTGAGCAATAAAAATCTATTGATTAATATAAGCAGAAAATGATTTTATTAAAGGGCAATGGGAAGTTCACAGGTGTACTTACAAAGCTGGAGAACCCCCCCCGCCCGGAGCACAGGTGAGAGCGAGGGAAACACCAGCCAGACTAAAGCCCAAATCACAAGCTATTACCAGCATAGTGGGCCCTGCTGCTGCAGAAATGGATGCAAAACCTTGCACCATCTGTCACTGGTGCTGCTGTCACTGCTGTCCCTGGAAACCAGCCAGTCTTGCTGCCGCCAGAATTAATCCTCCTCTATTCCTACTTCATTGTGTCACTGGCTCCCAATACAAAGGTCAGGATAAACGCATCTGATTAATCATGGGCTCGTGAACGAAATGCATGGAAGGCTGAGGAAGCAGGAATCTGGTGTTTGGAACTATGTGAAAGGTGGCTTCTGCCACATTCAAGGTGGGAACTTTCCCAGAATATTTGAAAGGAGTTTAAATGCTGGGAAACTCCCACAAATTTGCTCTTTGGCTCCTCCCACCAATGCACACCCAACTTTCCATAATTACACTTTGAAAAAAATGCTCACACCTACCCATTCCGTTCTAAAATGTGTACCCAGGATTTGTTTCAATCAGGTATGGTAAGACATGCAGACATGGGAATGATTGTCACAGAGGAAGAAGTTTATACTCACAGATCCCCAGAGGCAGGAATCATGGCATGTCACATAGGGCCACACGGGGAAGCACATGGGCCAGACAGAGGGCAGGAAGGGCAAAGGAGAAAGCATGGCCCAGAGAATGTATTGGAGTTTCTGTAGGGAAGGGAAGGCAGGACAGGGTCAGCAGCCTAGGACTGGATAGCTTGAATCATTTTTGTGGGCTGTGGGTATAGGGGTGGTCTCCGGTGGTTCAGTACCTGGCCCTGGGGTGATTCACTGCAGGGGAAATATTGGCCCGGTGTGAGAGAGAGGTA
The DNA here is from genome assembly GCF_949774975.1 of Lagenorhynchus albirostris. Classification (NCBI taxonomy): domain Eukaryota; kingdom Metazoa; phylum Chordata; class Mammalia; order Artiodactyla; family Delphinidae; genus Lagenorhynchus; species Lagenorhynchus albirostris. Next base: position 103,865,009 of record NC_083101.1, read on the forward strand.
AAGGAGATGGCCGGGGGTGTGGACTTGAGATTGGCTGGAGGGTTTGTAATATGATGTCTGTACTTTCCTGAAGGCTGGATCACTGGGAAGATGTAGACAACTTTGGCCATTAGTTGCCTTGTTTGTAATGCATACCAAACGGACCAATAGTGAATCTAAGAGAACACAGTTAGAACACTAACACAAGACAGCCATTCCTCACAGACACAAAAGAGCTCATCGTAACCCCAAAGGGACAAAGTCTTACATCTCGTCAGTTACTCCAGTCAGCTCCAAGTCTTGCCTCTCTAGTCAATGCACTTTCTTGCTCTCATCCTGACACAAGGTCATCTTGAAATTCTGTTTCTTATGGAATAAACCATAAAGTCCATCAAAAGCATACTGCATATAAAGTAATGGAGTGGGCAGAAAATAAAATAGATTAACAAATTAAGGAAGAAAAGGCAGGCACCGCCTTCGTCATTGTAAAAGTTAGCGTTGGACCCTATTGCTGAAGTGCTCGCGCTATGAGTGTCAACTATAGCGCTCAAACTATTGCCGCCGAAAGCAGAGGGTCACAGGGCCTGCTTCGTCCCTGCCAGCTGGGGACCCCGGCTGCTGCTGCCACCCCGAAACTGCCAACCAAAACGTTTCTCGTCTTGCCCTGCTCACCTCACCAGCTCCTGCTGTAAAGTCTGGACTGGGTACGTCTGATTTGCTGAGCTAAGCTCACAGGCCTTCACCTGAGAACGTGAGCCCTTAGCATTTTTGGATTCTATGGTCAGAGTGGCTCTTCCTTCTAAGATTCATAAGGTGGCTACGTCTTACAGGGTTCTTCTTTGCAACCACAGACATTTCTCTCAGTCTTATAAGCAGAAAGGGTCTCATTAGAGGATACTGATATCTCACAGCATCTCAGGGAGGACAAGAGAAGCAGGTGTGGAAACCACACAGCCAAGAACAATGCAGTGACAGCAAACCACGCCAGGTACAATTTTAACAAAGCCATCACCGTGTCACCCCATTGGCACCATGCACAGCCAGAGCTAGACTGGAGAAGCTCTGTCTCAGCCTCCCCAGAGAATCTGAGAGAGGAGATAGATGGTCCCCTGGGCTGGACAGCTGGTGTTTGTCAAGGGCAGTAAAATTGAAGCTTTGTTCTCACCCAGACACTCCAGGGACAAAGCTAGTGGCAGAAGCTGAGCTCCGCTGAAATAAAGAGACAAGATGGCCACTCCTGAGGTCAGGAAAACTTCCCTGACTGCACATGCGCAGGAAGGCTCCTTGTGGGTCAGAAAGGGAGGGGATGCCACCGCATAATAGTGTGGACATGCACCCACAGGCCTCTGCAGTGGGATCCACCTTAACAAAAAGTTGCGCATGCATGTTGGGGAGTGTCCTGGGACCAGTCAAGTGTGAAAAAAGAAACAAGATAATTGGCCAAGTGTAAACAAAGACCTGGAAGGACTGCCCTAAGTAAGTGATTTAAATCACCTCCTTACTGCCTCCTCATTCAGGACTCCAGGACTGTTCTCTGGGTGTGTATTTCTGCCTTGCTTCTGTCTTAAATAAACAAACTGCTTCTCTGTGGGCTCTCCCACAGGTTATGCCGTGTCTCTAATAATAAACTTCGTACCTGTTTTTACAGTTTTTGCCTCCTGGAAACATTCTAGCTTTCAAACGGGGAAAAGAGTCAGGGCCACTTTGCCTATGACCTCTAGCCCCTGCTGTCTCTCCGAGATCAAAACTAGATGCTTCTGCTACTGCTGTGGCTGGAAGGAAGTTCCAGCTCACATAGCTGTTGCTTCAGTTTGCTCATTCCCATACCCAACTCTCACGTGACTGGCAGAGCCCCTGTCACGTGATCAGTGTTAAGGGAGCCCAGCTAACGTGGTGTTTGCGGAGGCTACCTTAAGAAGGTAAAACTCAAAATGTGAGATATTAAATTAGAGCGATGTTTGAAGGACATTGTGCATCTCTGAATGATAGATGTCCACTACGGGGCAGAATTTTCCAAATGTAGCAAGAGGTTATAGGTGTTGGCAGCCAAAACAATGACAAAGAAGAAACACGACGAGTAGCCACTATCAATATTCCCTGTCTCATTTTTCTCATTGTCCCACAAACAACTGGCAACTCCTTGAATTCATCATTCCACTAAAATGGAAACTTCTTGGTCATCTCTATTTTTTGTCTGTTTTATTTACCAATGAACCCCAATTGCCGAGAAAGCACGTGGCACATAGCAGGTGCTCCCTACATATTTGTTGAATGAATAAAAGAAATTCATTTGCTGCACGAAAGAAAGACAAAGCTTCAGGTGGAATGTGGGTTTAGAAAACAGCTTGAGACAACTTTAAGCTTGATTCAAACACCTACAGCAGGAGAAGCAGCAGTGTGAACCTCTCTCTCAACCCCTAGGACTTAAACAGAGTGTTAAAGTAGCGTTGGAAAACCAAGGCCTAGCAGGAGGTGGGAAAGGGGTAGCAGGGGCAGGAAATCCAACACGAAATCTAATGAGTTCAGTGTAATGAGTTCAATACAAATTTAGTGACTGACAGCAGATGTAACTTCTGAATTTTCACGACTACATTAGCCATGTTTTATGAATCCGTGCTATCACCTAAAACAAATTTTATAAATATTCAAATTAGCAAACATAAGGGTTAGGATGTACATTTCAAAAAGATATCCCTTTTCCATAGCCCAGCTGCGTGAGCTCTCATCTTCCGGTACCTTGGGTGGCAGAAAGCACAGCGGGACGATGACCCATGACAAAGAGCAGAGCACAATAAAATGCGATCGAGACCTCTAATCTTTGCCTCAGCAATTCATCCAGGAAGCTCCGTAACTCACCAGGTGCTATAGTTTACAGCCCAGGAATAAACAAAGGTCCATAAGACAGCTCCATAATTTCCTCTTCACCAAAGATGATTTCCATCTAAAGTGGAGTCTCATATTCTAAGTTTCTTTTTTTTTTTAAGGGGGATTTATAAAATCCAGTTCGGTCAGTGTGACCTTTCTCTTCACTTTGCTACATTTTACAAACACATACATGTATTCCTAAACAGTACTGCCCCAGTCAGGCAACAGAAATCACTCTAGTTAATTTAAATAGGGAGAGATTGAATACAGGAAATTAGGAACCTGCAAAATCTTTGAAAAGAATGGCGTAGTGAGCCTCAGACTGGGCCTTTATGAAAGTCTCCCAGAAAAACACCACCACGGATGTGGAAGCTGTCACCTCTGCCCCAATCAGCTGGCCACCACTGGGACTGAGTTCAAGGACACAGGGGCTAGCTGGAAACCAGGGGTCCAAGTTCTTTGAATTGAGCAACTGGAAGGGACGGCCCTTTAGTAAGACCAGGAGCAGGCTTGGGAGGTGGGAATGCAGCCAGAGTTCTGTTTCAGTCATGAAAAATTCGAGATAACCTATGAGATATTCATGAGGAGGTGCTGAATAAGAAATTGCATATGCAAGTGTGGAGGTAAAGGGAAGCCTAAACTGGAGATTTCAATTTAAGTGGTTTCATACTACATAAGCAGGCTGTCATTTGCTTTCTTTTTTTTAACTCAATTTTACTTTTGAGATCACCAACTTCTTGAGTGACTACTGTATGTATTCACTTTAACCCTGACTCAGTCTTCAAATCTAGGGTAATCTAGCATCTATCTCCAAAAACTCCACTGAAAGTGTTCTGAAACAGGTCACCCAGTGTCGTCCAAGTGCAATATCGAATTTTTTTTTCAGTTATTTCTACAACATTTGGGGTGGTTAATTATTTCCTGCTTCTCAGGAGCTGATCTCAGAAAACACTGTCTCAGGCACAATCCCAGAAGAGGTTATAAAGCAAGAGAAGCAGGTGTGGTCCTGGTTCACTAGAACAAGACACCCCAAGGCAGACTCATTTCTCTTGTCGATCAGACTGATGGTTGGTAGATCAAGTCTTTCTTGATTTCAGCAGGTATCTATCTCTTCTAGCTAAAGGGGGGAAATATCTTGGGTAAATTCACAGATATCACTGTGAAGGAGGGAGGGAGGTCTTCGGCACCTATGTCCTGAGCTGTGCTCATGGCAAGTTGGAACATCAGGCCAGGAGTATGTTTTAATTCATGGAGCTGACTACAAAGGCACAAAGAGTCCAACAACCCATTTGCAAGCACAGCTCGGACACTCCTAAGGCTTAGGTTTTCCAGAAACACAAATGAGCCAAGAGTGTGGTTTAAAACAAGGCTCAAACCTTTTTAGGCAGCATTAGTACAAGAAGGCTGTACAAAGGGGTAATCATAGTTCACATTTATTCCTTCTAAACTTCATTTCACAAGAGACTGGGATGGACGTATTCTGGGTTGGCATACAATACCTGGAGCATGATATTTTATTCTAGAAATACATTTTGCTTTGACAAAGAAGAGTGTGACTAGAGGCTCATGGTCAGGATAGTGACAGACCTGTAACTATATGTACAGAATCTAGAAAAGAAGGGCAACAAAGCTATTACTTTACTAGATATGACAACCAAAACGAATATAGAGGATCCAAATATTTAATGAAGAAACTTTTGGCCTCTCTCTCTCTCTCAAGGGTCTGTGGCCTCTGGCTCTTTCTCAGGCCCGCTTTCTCTCCGGGCCGAAGTGAGATTCTAGCCCCAGCTCCAGGCGCCGGGGAGGCGGTGGAGATGGAGCCCGGGCCGCGGTGGGTGCGGGTACATCAAGTGAAGCCCGGTGGGACGAAACGCCGGCGGCACCAAGACGAGGGGTTGGGGCGGCTGTGGGGCGTGGTCAAGTCCGGGACAGGGGGCGAGGCGGAGGCCAGGGCAAGGGGGTTGGGGGCGCCGGGGCCAGAACAGAGGGCGGGGCGGAAGCCGGGGCAGGGGCGGAGCCGGGGCCAGGACAGGGGGCTTGGGCGGGGCCGAACTCGACTTGGGAGGCCCGGTCGGCTTGCCGCTTTGGTCCCGCGCCGCGGCCTTCGTCCATCTCCTCGCAGCGGTCTGTACCTGGGTGGAAGGCTGAGGTGCAGGCAGTCATGGCGCTGCGTGCTGCCGTGTTCGACCTGGACGGGGTCCTGGCGCTGCCCTCGCTCGCCAGCTCCTGGGACCGTGCGGAGGAGGAGCTGGCGCTGCCCAGGTAAGGGGACCCGGGCCGCTGCCCGCACTCAGAAGCCTGCGCGGGTGTGTCCGGGCGGCAGGAGCGCGAGCCCTGGGAGAAGTTGCGTTTCGGGACTCCCAGCCCTGGTTTCAGATTGCTGTAGGGCGAGAGCGCTAGGTGAAAGGTTAAAACAATTACTCGACCCTAAAGTACCAGTGTGTGTAACTAGATCCACTGTCTTTCTGAATGCTGATTATTTAAATCTCTCTAAGGACTCCAAAATTGACCTTTATATTGAAAGCTTTTCTTTTTTTGTGTGTGGTACGTGGGCCTCTCACTGTTGTAGCCTCTCCCGTTGCGGAGCACAGGCTCCGGACGCGCAGGCTCCCGACGCGCAGGCTCCGGACGCGCAGGCTCGGCGGCCATGGCTCACAGGCCCAGCCGCTCCGCGGCATGTGGGATCTTCCCGGACCGGGTGCCCTGCATCGGCAGGCGGACTCTCAACCACTGCGCCACCAGGGAAGCCCCTGAAAGCTTTTCTTAAAGTAAGAGAAATTGCTCCGCGAGCTGACTGCTGCCCGCTTACTTCTCTGTAATGGAATGGATCTTAAAGACCTAAGCTGAGGTTTCTAGAGAAAAAAGTCCTGTGCCCTGCACATTATAACAGCAAACCAGAAACGGCCCCAAAGCCTAAGCACTGGAAAATGGTAGACAAGGAAGCATCACCAGTAAACGTGACGTTCAGGAAGAGATTTCAGTGACATCAGAAAATATCTGTTATAATAAGTGCAAAAAAACTAACCCACCAGAGTGTACAACTGTTTATACAACATGGAAACTATGGAAAAACTATTTTTCAACTATGGAAAAAAGTTACATGTTGAAAATGCCTGGAAGAAATATACCAAAATATCCCTCTGGCTGCACCAATTTACATTCCAGTCAGCGCTGTACAAAGGTTTCCCTTTCTCCACATCCTTGCCAACACACATTATTGCTTGTCTTTTTGATAATAGCCATTCTAACAGATATGAAGTGATATCTCACTATGGTTTTGATTGCATTTCCTGGAAGCTCTTTTAACCACGGTGTTGTTTCACTTTATTTTTTCTTGGCCCATAAATTTTATTTTTTTTAAAAGACATAAAAAGAGAGTAAGCTACAATATGAGATATGTTTGTACCTGTGACCTCGTCAATGTGGGAGTGAACATGACTTGTGAATATATAAGTCACAAGTATACTTGTGAGTATACCAGTGAATATACTTGAGAGTATATTTGTGAGTACACAGGTCACAAGTGTACAAGTTTACAGATGTGGGGAATTTCAAAGAGCACTGGTGTCTGAGTCAGACCCAGGTTAAAATCTCAATTCTAACACTTAGCGTTGGGTGACCTTGCTTAACCTGACTTAGTCAACTCAACTGAGACCTTAGTGTTAGTCTTAAAATAAGAAAACTCCTCCCCCAGAAATTTTTGTGCTAGTTAGATTAGATGATGTGTAAGGTGGGTGGGTAACTGTGTTCCTGATACATCTTTTTATTTATTAAAGTCTCATGCACATTCAGAGTGATTTTGGGGCATATTTAGTTCATCTAGTGTGACACTGACTCACACATTCTCCCTGTGACCATGGTCACGATTGTTCCCAGAAGCCATAAACAGGTTATAGCAAACCTAGCTGACCCCAGGAGGTCAGAGTCTGTGACTTTGACCTTATTAGCCTATGGAGTCTGTGAACTAACCATGAAGGTGTGAATTCAGACAGTGAGCCTCAAGGGCCTACCTTGCACCGGGCATTTCCAACTTGCCTGCTATCTGGTATAAAAACTCAGACATCCACAGGTGCCATAGTTCAAAATGAAGGCAGTGCCATGAGAGGTACAGAGTTCTTAGTTGCTTCAAAGGAGGGAGAGATTAGGTCTGATCAGGGGGAATCAGGAACCAGAGGCAGACCCTGAGAAGACTGATAGGATGCTGATGAGGAGAGATGTGAAGGGAGAACTTTCCAGGTGAGCAGAGGCTGGGAGGTGGAAAGCAAGGAGAGTTCACAAAACACTGAATATTCCAGCCTAGCCAGACAGGAGGGAAGGCATGAGAGGGAAGTGAGGAAGTTGGCTGGGCCTGCATTGTAGCACCACGCGAAGGTCAGGCTGATCACGTACCTAATTTGATAGCAGTTGACTCTGAGTTGAGCTGGGGTGGAGATGTAGTAAAATAATTGTTGCTCACAATCAGCTGCGGTGATGGATCAAGGACATTGGCAAGAGGAAAGAGGCCACCGCTCCCAGCTTAAGATTTGAGAGTTTGGCAGCTGGAGGGGGGGAACAGTGTGGAGAGATGGTGAAGCCCGGTGGAGACTGGAACAGAAGCAGACGAGACCTTCTTGAGCTAGGAGTTTGCAGGGTCACTGGCATGGAAGACGAAGATGAAGATGAAGAATCCAGGCTGCAGGGCCCAGAGGAAGCCTGTGAGGCTGGTGTTGAAGCTGAGAGTGGATTAGGGGGTGAGGGCCCAGACATCTGTCAATACCTGCCTGAGGACAAGGTGGTGCGGGGGCCAGTGGCTGTGCTGAACTCCAGCAGTGGAGAGATTGTTGAATACCTGGGGTGAAACAGAGGGATGCAGATTCCTCCAGCATCATACAGGGGAAGCAGGGAGAGGGAGCTCCAGTCTCATCTGTGGTCCTCCAGAGCAGAGGCCGCGGAGGGTGTGCTTGTTGGAGATGGTGTTGCCTTGGCAACGGAGGCTGACATGATCTGGAGGAACCAGGATGGTTCCCTGAGATCCAGATCTGACCTGTAGACAGTCATCGTGTGCTTCATTTAATACCTTCTCACCCAGCCTCGTGGACGGTCTGCCTGGCACCACTGGACTGCCTGAACCCTTGGAACGATTAAAGTGTCAGTTTCTTTCAAAAATGTTGACCCTAGAACTTGAGGTGCTTGCCATATGCAATGCTCAGTGAACGTTTTCTGAGCACGAGAAACGAGTGACCAGCCAATACAGAAAGAGTATTTGAGAACCAGAACTTCCTACTCATATCCTGTGTGCTGTTTCAGGAAATATTTATTGAATGTTTCCAGGAGCTTCTGGGGCAGTTCCCAGATTTGGGGTTGCTCTTTGCACCTCTGGGCTTCTCTGTACTCTCTGAAGCATCTTTCCTCATTTTTAATTTTACATATGGGTTTTAATTTGACAACTGATAACAGAAATGCATTCTTATTATGAATATATTCAAATGAACAGAATAATGTAGAACAGGAAATGTCAGTGCCTCTTCGCCTTTCCTTGTTCCTTTCCCCATCCCAGATATCATCTTAGTTGACACATAGTTCATTTATCCAAAACCAAGGGTTTCGTTTGTTTGTTTTCATAATTTTGGGGCAGTAAAATCCGACCTGTCTTCATGTGGTAGCAAGTCTGATCTGGACAAGCATGAGGCTTACCATTATCTATCCTACTACTGTAAATAATGACACATCTCACTGTAAACATATTAATGAGTTTGATGATGAAGGCTGCTGCAGGCTCTCCTGGAGAGGTTACTTAATGTGTGGTATATCCCCCATTTTACCTTAACAATCGGAAAGATTCTGACTTTTGAAACTCACGTAGTTCTGAGGTTTCTAATAAGGGATCGTCAGCCTGTCACTTATTTATATGAATTTACAGACACATTTACGCATAGATTGGTAGGTAGGTAGATTGGTAGACGGGTAGGTTAAAAAAAAACAATAGAATCATAGAACATATATTGTTCTAGGTTTTCATTTTTTTTACGTAATTTTAACTTTTATTTCATTCGACAGTTGGATATCTTTTGTGTCCATTTACATAGATCTACCTTGCTCTTTTTAACCACTCCTTAGTATTCCACAATACGGAAGTGCCGTAATTTATTTAACCATTTTTCCCTGTTGGTGGACATTTATTTATTTGTTAGTTGTCACTGTTACAAATAATGTCACTAATGTTTCTGTAGGGTAGTTTTCTAAAAGTGGAGTTGCCAAGTAAAAGTGTATGTATTTACATTTAAAATATTGACAGATCCTGCCAAGCTGTTCAAAAAATGCTGTACCTGTCCTGACATTGCATGAGAAGGCCAGCCCAGATCCTCCCTGCAGAGGAGATGGTTCTCTTAAACCTTTTTTTTTTTAAATAAATTTATTTCTTTATTTATTTTTGGCTGTGTTGGGTCTTAATTGCTGCGCACAGCCTTTCTCTAGTTGCAGCAGGCGGGGGCTATTCTTCATTGCGGTGCAGAGGGTTCTCATTGCGGTGGCTTCTCTTGTTGCAGAGCACGGGCTCTAGGTGCAGTTGTGGCATGCGGGTTTCAGTAGTTGTGGCTTGCAGGCTCTGGAGTGCAGGCTTAGTAGTTGTGGCTCACCAGCTTAGTTGCACCACGGCATGTAGGATCTTCCCGAACCAGGGCTCAAACCTGTGTCCCCTGCATTGGCAGGCAGATTCTTAACCACTGTGCCACCAGGGAAGTCCCAACCCTTTTAAACTTTGGCCAGTCAGATGAAGGAAAAACATTACCTTGTATCAGTCTGCATTTTCCTCTCCACTGTTCATTTTTGTTGGCCATTTGTATTTTTTCCTTTGGTGTTTACCTATTTATACCGTTTGCCCATTTTTGTACTGGGTTGTCACTTTCTTCTTGATTTCTAGGAATTTGTGATTTCTACCATGATGTTTTATGTTTTCCACTTACCATCTCTTCTGCTACTTCTTTTTTTCTCCCTTCTTTTTCCCATCTTTAGTTGGGTTGATCAAGTTCTTTTCTTCCAGCTTCCCTTGGGGAAACATCTTGTTTCTAGTCTTCTTACTGATACATTTTGTTTCTCATTCTCCTTAAGATTACTTTTGTTTTTTTAATATGCATATATAGTAACTCCTCCTATTAACATAATCTTTTCTGTCTTCAGACATGTTCATTGCTACCTGTGTTTTTCCTATCAATATAATGATGAATTTGTCTGGTGTTTGTCCTGGGTTCCTAGTACAGAGCTTCTAAAAACCCTTGGGATTTCCTGAGCGATCAGTGTGTCTTTGTTGTGCTAATGAGGTTACTCACTTGGGAGGGGAGAACCCTGGGGATTTAGTTCAGACATGTAGCCAATGAGTTAATCAATCATGCCTAATGAAGGCCCAATAAAATCTCTGTACACTGAGGCTCAGTGGAGCTTCCTGGTTGGTGACCGCATCAATTTGCCAGGAGGATGATGTGCCCTGATTTCATGGCGAGAGGGCCCCGATGCCCTGTGCGCCCTCGCAGACCTTGCCTTCTGTGTATTCTTTAAAATAAAACTTAATAGTAAAACTTAAAAGTAAGTAACACTTTTCAGTGTTCTGTAAGTTGTTCTAGTGAATTATCAGAACTGGAGGGTTGTGGGAACCCCCAAATTTGTAGCCAGATGGTCAGAAGTATGGGTGGCCTGGAGAACCCCTGAGACTGCAGCTGGTGTCTGACGTGAGGGCAGGTCTGTGGAAGACTTGCCTTCAACCTGTGGGGTCTGTGCTAACTCTGGACAGGTAGTGTCAGGATTGAATTGCAGTACACCCATCTGCTATTGGCCAGTTGGGGTGGAAACAATAATAACATTCTGCCCCACACTGCCACAGCCAGGTTACTTAACCATCCTTCCTTCCAGCCTCTCGTGCTCACTCTCACCAGAACTTTCCCCAGGCAGGTAGATTACTTTGCTTCCAGTTTTATCATGAGACAAATCTGCTGCTTCCAGCTCCTTTGCCTAATACAGTTGACCCTTGAACAACACAAGTTTGAACTGCGCAGGTCCACTAGTACATTGGTTTCTTTGTTTGTTTTCAGTAGTGAATACTACAGTACCACACTATCTGAGGTTGGTCAAATCCAAGGATTTTGAGGAACCACGTAGTCAGAGGGCCAACTATGGGTTATACAGGGATTTTTGCAGAGGGTCAGTGCCCTAAACCCCAGTGTTGTTCAAGGGTCAGCTGTACATTATTAGCTATGAATGTATGTATTCAGTAGGTGAAGATTCCCTTTGGGGAACAACGATTGAATTCTAGATATAATGGTTGAGTCTCAAGAGTTCAGTTGTGCAAAAATCACTAGTAACGATGATAGTAAACAGTGTAAGATTAAATTTCATATACAACTAATGTTTTCTGGATGATTGAGGAGGATACAAAATGTATGCAATATAATCTGATTTAAAATGATGGCTGGGAGGGAGAAAGAGGAGTATTGTTTAATGGGTACAAAATTTTAGGTTGTAAAGATAGGAAGATGAAGAAGTTCTGGAGATGGATAGTGGTGATGGTTGCACAACAGTGTACTTAATGGCGCTGATCTGTACACTTAAAAGTGGTTAAAATGGTCAGTTTTAGGTCCATATTGTTTAATGTATCATTTAAAGCTTGAGTTTCCTTCTTTATTTTCATTTTGGTTGATCTGTCCATAGGTGAAAGTGGGGTGTTAAAGTCCCCTACTATGATTGTGTTACTGTCGATTTCCCCTTTTATGGCTGTTAGTATTTGCCTTATGTATTGAGGTGCTCCTATGTTGGGTGCATATATATTTGCAATTGTTATATCTTCTTCTAGGACTGATCCCTTGATCATTACGTAGTGTCCTTTTTTGTCTCTTGTAATAGTCTTTATTTTAAAGTCTATTTTGTCTGATACGAGAATTGCTACTCCAGCTTTCTTTTGATTTCCATTTGCATAGAATATCTTTTTCCATCCCCTCACTTTCGGTCTGTATGTGTCCCTAGGTCTGAAGTGGGTCTCTTGTAGACAGCACATATATGGGTCTTGATTTTGTGTCCATTCAGCCAGTCTATGTCTTTTGGTTGGAACATTTAAACCATTTACATTTAAGGTAGTTATCAACATGTATGTTCCTATTACCATTTTCTTAATTGTTCTGGATTTGTTATTGTAGGTCTTTTCCTTCTCTTGTGTTTCCTGCCTAGAGAAGTTCCTTTAGCCTTTGTTGTAAAGCTGGTTTGGTGGTACTGAATTCTCTTAGCTTTTGGTTGTCTGTAAAGCTTTTAATTTCTCTGTCGAATCTGAATGAGATCCTTGCTGGGTTGTAGGTTTTTCCCTTTTATCACTTTAAATATGTCCTGCCACTCCCTTCTGGCTTGCAGAGTTTCTGCTGAAAGATCAGCTGTTAACCTTATGGGGATTCCCTTGTATGTTATTTGTTGTTTTTCCCTTGCTGCTTTTAATACTTTTTCTTTGTATTTAATTTTTGATAGTTTGATTAATATGTCTTGGTGTGTTTCTCCTTGGATTTATCCTGTATGGGACTCTCTGCGCTTCCTGGACTTGGCTATTTCCTTTCCCATATTAGGGAAGTTTTCAACTATAATCTCTTCAAATATTTTCTCAGTCCCTTTTTTTTTCTCCTCTTCTTCTGGGACCCCTATAATTCGAATGTTGGTGCGTTTAATGTTGTCCCAGAGGTCTCTGAGACTGTCCTCAATTCTTTACATTCTTTTTTCTTTATTCTGCTCTGTGGTAGTTATTTCCACAATTTTATCCTCCAGGTCACTTATCCGTTCTTCTGCCTCAGTTCTTCTGCTATTGATTCCTTCTAGAGAATTTTTAATTTCATTTATTGTATCGTTCATCATTGTTTGTTTGCTCTTTAGTTCTTCTAGGTCCTTGTTAAACGTTTCTTGTATTTTCTCCATTCTATTTACAAGATGTTGGATTATCTTTACTATCATTACTCTGAATTCTTTTTCAGGTAGACTGCCTATTTCCTCTTCATTTGTTAGGTCTGATGGGTTTTTACCTTGCTCCTTTGTCTGCTGTGTGTTTCTCTGTCTTCTCATTTTGCTTAACTTACTGTATTTGGGGTCTCCTATTCACAGGCTGCAGGTTCATAGTTCCCGTTGTTTTTGGTGTCTGTCCCCAGTGGCTAAGGTTGGTTCAGTGGGTTGTGTCGGCTTCCTGGTAGAGGGGCCTGGTGCCTGTGTTCTGGTGGATGAGGCTGGATCTTGTCTTTCTGGTGAGCAGGACCATGTCCAGGTGTTTTTTGGGGGTGTGTTTTGGGGTGTCTGTGACCTTATGATTTTAGGCAGCCTATGTGCTAATGGGTGGGGTTGTGTTCCTGTCTTGCTAGTTGTGTGACATAGGGTGTCCAGCACTGTAGCTTGCTGGTCATTGAGTGGAGCTTGGTCTTAGCGTTGAGATGGAGATCTCTGGGAGAGCTTTCACTGTTTGATATTACATGGGCCAGGAGGTTTCTGGTGGAGCAATGTCCTGAACTAGGCTCTCCCACCTCAGAGGCTCAGGCCTGACACCCAGCCGGAGCACCAAGACCCTGTCAGCCACATGGTTCAGAAGAAAAGGGAGGAAAAAAAAAAAAAAAAAGACAGACAGACAGAAGGAAAAATAAAATAAAGTTATTGAAAAAGAAAAAAGTATTAAAAAGAAAAAAGTATTAAAAAAATAGAAACAAGAGAGCAACCAAACCAAAAAAACAAATCCACCAGTGATAACAAGTGCTAAAAACAATACAAAAAAAAAAAAATGGACAGACAGAACCCTAGGACAAATGGTAAAAGCAAAGCTATACAGACAAACTCTATACAGCTATACATACACACTCACAAAAAGAGAAAAAGGAGGAAAAATATATATTTATAAAATTTTAAAAAAAGAGAGCAACCAAATCAATAAACAAATCTACCAATGATAATAAACTCTAAGTACTAAACTAAGATAAACATAAAACCAGAAACAAATTAGATGCAGAAAGCAAACCCCAAGTCTACAGTTGCTCCCAAAGTCCACCTCCTCGATTTGGGATGATCCGTTGTCTATTCATGTATTCCACAGACGCAGGGTACATCAAGTTGATTGTGGAGCTTTAATCCGCTGCTTCTGAGGCTGCTGGGAGAGATTTCCCTTTCTCTTCTTTGTTCTCACAGCTCCCGGGTCTCAGCTTTGGATTTGGCCCCGCCTCTGCGTGTACGTCACCTGAGGGCATCTGTTCTGCACTCAGACAGGACGGGGTTAAAGGAGCAGCTGATTCGGGGGCTCTGGCTCACTCAGGCCGTGGGGAGGGAGGGGTATGGATGCGGGGCGAGCCTGTGGCGTCAGAGGCCAGCGTGACGTTGCCCCAGCCTGAGGCGCGCCGCACGTTCTCCCGGGGAAGTTGTCCCTGGATCCCGGGACCCTGGCAGTGGCGGGCTGCACAGGCTCCCAGGAGGGGCAGCGTGGATAGTGACCTGTGCTTGCACACAGGCTTCTTGGTGGCGGCAGCAGCAGCCTTAGCATCTCATGCCCGTCTCTGGGGTCTGCGCTTTTAGCCGTGGTTCGCGCGTCTCTGGAGCTCATTTAGGCCGTGCTCTGAATCCCCTCTCCTCACACACCCCGAAACAATGGTCTCTTGCCCCTTTGGCAGGTCCAGACTTTTCCCCGGACTCCCTCCCGGCCAGCCGTGGTGCACTAACCCCCTGCAGGCTGTGTTCACGCCGCCAACCCCAGTCCTCTCCCGGCGCTCCGACCGAAGCCCGAGCCTCAGCTTCCAGCCCCGCCCGCCCCGGCGGGTGAGCAGACAAGCCTCTTGGGCTGGTGAGTGCCGGTCGGCCCCGATCCTCTGTGCGGGAATCTCTCCGCTTTGCCCTCCGCACGCCTGTTGCTGTCCTCTCCTCCATGGCTCTGAAGCTACCCCACTCCGCCACCCGCAGTCTCCGCCCACGAAGGGGCTTCCTTGTGTGTGGAAACCTTTCCTCCTTCACAGCTCCCTCCCACTGGTGCAGGTCCCGTCCCTATTCTTTTGTCTCTGTTTTTTCTTTATCTTTTCTCTACCCAGGTACGTGGGGACTTTCTTGCCTTTTGGGAGGTCTGAGGTCTTCTGCCAGCATTCAGTAGGTGTTCTGTAGGAGTTGTTCCACGTGCAGATGTATTTCTGATGTATTTGTGGGGAGGAAGGTGATCTCCGTGTCTTACTCCTCCACCATCTTGAAGGTCCCCTGCTAATCTCTTTCAAGGGTTTTAATTTCTCTTAATTTTGTAGTTTTTAGTGTAGAGGTCTTAAACGTCTTTCATTAGATTTTTTTTGTTTGTTTTTTAATTTTAAGGTAAATGATATTTTTAAAAAATTTCATTTCCAATTGTTTGTTATCATTTCTTTTAAACCATCTCTTTCCTGTCCTCAAGATTTTTATTTTGATCTATCTTTAAGTTGACTAGAAGTCTTTCTTGAATTTTTTTTCCAGGAAAGGCGTGATAGCAAACAATTGTATTAGTTTTACCTGTCTGAAAGTGGTTTGTGTGGTTCTCAGCTTATGAATAATCAATGTTGTGGTCGGACCAGCCCTTGTGGTTCTTACTGTGACTGCAAGACGCCCTTCAGGAGTAGTCATCAGGGAAAAAAGTAAAGGTTTGTTACTTACAAGACCTGGAAATTACACAGCACTCCTAGGGCCACACAGTGAGGACGTGAGGAGAAAGAGAGCGAGCACATGGGCCCGAATTCTGCTTTTACTGGGGATCATGGTGGGGGCCACTGTGGTTTTGTGGGCTCACTCTTTATTGGTGAATTTAAAACCAGAGCAGGAGTTTAAAGCATGGGAAGAGAAAAAACCAAATGACCCAACTGGTCAGTTATTGAAATCAACCAAGATCTCTAAAACAAAGGACCTCACTGGACATAAAGTAAGTTGTCTGTGGATGGATTTGGGGGGTATTGTTTCTTATCTTTTTATCTCAGTGTCTCCTGAGTATTACTCCACAATCTTCTTACATTTAAAGTTGCAGAATAGAAGGCTGTTATCAGTCTGAATTGTTTTTCTTTTGTGTATAATCTGTTTTTCTACACAAAATGTTGTCTGTTATACTTTCTTATCCCAGGAATTTGAAACATTTCCCTACCCTATACCTGCTGTGGTTCTTTTTTCATTAATTTAGCCTTGTGTTTGGCGAACACTTTTGATTTGAGAGCTCAGAGTTTTCTTCAACCCAGAGACATCTTCTCCCATTATTCCTTTGACTGTTGCTTCTCTGATCATTCCTTCTGTGATTTTTCTTGTTTATTGAAGGAATTTGGCTTCCATAGGTCTTATCTTTTTGCACATTAGTTTTAATTGCTTCATCATTTTACTCTTTGTTCTTGGAAAATTTGGTGGGTCTTTTGATTCACTAATTTCATTTTCTGTAATAGCCATTTCACTGTTCACTGCTTTTATTAACCTTAAAATTTGAAAGTCATGCTTTCCAATGCCAACAACTTATCTCAAATTGCTTCTTTTTAAAAAAAGACTGCCTGCTTTTGTCCTATAGAGTCATTGACATCTCCTTCCTCTAGAGCTGTATTCTTCCTTCACTTCCCTTCTTTTATCAGCCCCTAATCTTCAGGCAGAAAAAACAATTTTCCCTTTGCTTTTCCATCTCACTCATCCACTGTGTAATAGTTATTTGTTTATCTGTTGCCTCCCTTGTTCTCCTGTGAGTTCCCTAAGAATAGATCCACATTTTTCCATCTTTATATCACTGCATCTGGCACAATGCCTTGATGCCTTCGGTCCTCAGTGCAAGATTGTTGAGTTGAACTGTATGTTGCTCTTTGAAATTGGACGGCAGCTGGGGAAGGGCACGAGGGATCTTTTCGAGGTGATGGAAATGCTCTAAAACTGCAACGTGGTGATATTTGCACACCTCTATAAAATTACTACAAGTCATTGAATCGTACACTGAGAACATGTGAATTGGGTGTTATGTAAGTATAATTTAACAATGCTGTTTTTTTAAAAAAGACAACTGATGGCAAAGATGTGCCAAAGCCACTGCTGATGCTGGAAAATGGAGCAAGGGTACAGATAGTAGGGATATATATATATTTTTTTGTTTTGTTTTGTTTTGTTTTTTGCGGTACGCGGGCCTCTCACTGCTGTGGCCTCTCCCGTTGCGGAGCACAGGCTCCGGACGCACAGGCTCAGCAGCCATGGCTCACGGGCCCAGCCACTCCGCGGCACGTGGGATCTTCCCGGACCGGGGCACGAACCCGTGTCCCCTGCATCAGCAGGCGGACTCTCAACCACTGCGCCACCAGGGAAGCCCGGGATATATATTTTTTAATGTTTTGTCTAAAGTTGATTATTGTTACCTGCAAGAGGGTTAGTCAGGTAAAAGGTTGTTGACTGTTATCAGATACGAAACTCCCAGATATTTGTTCTCTTAACATGGGAATGGTAAATACTTTTAACTGGGTTGCCGATTCCAGTCCATTGTAAATATTTGCCTGGGACACTGGACTAAGAAGGATCATAAATCAGTGTCTGGATGCAGTGGTATAGGCTGTGGCGATGGGTTATTAAAGTCGGCCAGGGATTCAGAGTTGTGCGTGCATGCCAGGTACGTGCCATCCATTATATGGCTGGTGTCACCCAGCCAGCCATGCTGGGGTAGCTCAGCCACCACTGGGTGTGGGAAATGATCAAGAAAGTGGAATGGGACCTTATGTTTTGTAATGTAGGGAAGCGAGAAGGCAATGAGCTGCTCTCTCTATGTCTGCTACTCCTCAGGACCACATATAAGAGATGGATATGAATTGAGGCGTATTAATCACCTAGGGTTACCAGAACGAAGGACCACAGACTGGGTGGCTTCAACAACAGTTCCGGAGGCTAGAAGTCCAAAATCAAGGTGTCTGTCCCCTACCTGCCGTTGTGATGAAGTCATCTGAACGTTCCTGATGCTTCTTTGTGTCTTGCAGTGGCTTTCTGAATGGAGCTTTCGTGAAAGGAGGCCCAGATGGTTCCAGCGCCCGCATGATGAAGGGAGAGATCACATTTTCCCAGGTGTGGCGACCCCTCATAGACCCCCTTGAGAAGGTGTTCTGTAACTACACACCCATCTCCCCTGCTGACCGTAAGCTCCGTGAGGGCAGGGCCATGTCTGCCTCACCCGTTTACCCCTTATAACGCTTAACTCACAAGACTGGGCTGGAGACATTTCAGATTGTTTATTGTCTCTTTGATCCAAGCAGAGGGCCACACCCCAGTGATTAGGAAATTTCCAAGCCCTTGAAGATCTATGCCAGGGAATTACAGCAGCCAGAGTAGCTTTTTTTTTTTTTCCCCCTTAAGCTGTGGTTAAATACACATCACATAAAATTTACCACCTTGATCATTTTTAAGTATACAATTCGGTAGCATTAAGTATATTCACGCCGGGTAACCAACACCACCGTCCATCTCCAGAGCTCTTTTCATCTTGCAAAACGGAAACTCTATACCCATTAAACAACGCTGCCCATTCCTCCTTTCCCCAACCCCTGGCAACCACTACTGAACTTTCTGCCTCTATTTAGCTACTATACATTTCTTATATAACTGGAATCATGCAATATTTGTCCTCCAGTGACTGACTTATTTTGCTTAGCATGATGTCTTCAAGGTTCATCCATATTGTAGCATGTGTCACAATTTCCTTCTTTCTTAAGGATGAGTGATATTCCATTGTATGGATAGACTGCGTTCTGTTTATCCATTCATCTATCGATGGACATTTAGGTTACTTCCTCCTCTTGGTCACCATGTCTAATGCTGCTAGGAACATGGGTGTACAAATATAAGTTTGAAATCTTGCTTTCAGTTTTTCTGGATATATATCCAGAAGTGGGATTGCTGGATCATAGGGTAGTTTTCCATTTTTAATTTTTTGAGGAACCACCATAGTGTTTTCCATAGCGGCTGCACCATTTTACATTTTCCTCCCAACAGTGCACAAGGTTTCCGGTGTTTCCACATCCTTGCCCACCTGTTATTTTCTGTTTTCCTGATAGTAGTCATCCTTAGAGTACTTATTTTCAGACAAGGGCCACTGGGTCAGGGGAAGTTTTGTTAATTACTGACTATAAGATGGGTGGACTTTGGAATCTGATGTCGGGATTTGAATCATAGCTCCCACTTACAGACGTGTGAGCACAGCAAGTCACAGAACCTCTCAGAGTCTCAGTTTTGCCACCTGTAAAATGAGATCGATAAGATGCTCCATCTCCTAGGTTGTTATGAAGCTTGAAAAGTGCTTAGCACAGTGCCTGGCACATAATCAGTGCTCAATAGATAGTAGTTATTGTTGTTACTACAACCTCGATTTTTTAAAATTGAAGTATAGTTGGAGATTATTTTTAAATAAAGTAATCAGGATCTAAAACCACTTGAATTCTCAATTAGTGCCTCGGAGAAGAAAGGCTATTGAGAATCTACTCTATGAGCACACAGATAAAGCAGTCTGGTTTTTTTTTTAAATTTATGAGTTACAGCCACCTATCAGTCTAACAGGGAACTTGGGGCCCATCATAATAGAAAGCAAAGCCCACCTTTCCAGTGAAGACAAGTGTGGTCTTAGCATGGGGAGTGTAGTGAATTGTGGTCACTTTAAAACTCTCTGTCTTTCACACACACACGCATACGCACACACACACACACACACACACATATTTTGGCAACTCGTGAATGAAAACTGTAATGATACCATTGGGGATAAACATTACTGAAGCGTGAATCAATAAAAAAAAAGCTGCAGTAATATTGTTGGAAGGTAAGGAAAGGGAGAAGTGGTATGAATTTCATTCATTTACATGTGACTATACAGTTTTCCCAACACCATTTATTGAAGAGACTGTTCTTTCCTCATCGTGTACTCTTGGCTCCTTTGTCATAAATTAATTGACACGTGGGTTTTTTTTCTGGGCTCTCTATCATTCTGCTATTGATGGGTATTTGGGTAATTTTTAGTTCGGGACTATTATATACGAGACAAGAGTGCTACTATGATAGTGTATAAATCAACCATCCATTCTGCTATTAATGGGTGTATTCGTTTGCTAGGGCTACCATAACAAAATACCACAGACTGGGTGGCTTAAACGACAAAATTTATTTTCTCATAGCTCTGGAGGCTAGAAGCCCAAGACCAAGGTGTTGGCAGGGTTGGTTTCTTCTGAGGCCTCTCTCCTTGGCTTCTAGGTGGCCGACTTCTCCCTGTGTCCTCACATTCTTTCTTCTGTGTGTGTCTGTGTCCTAATCGCCTGTTCTTATAAGGACACCAGTCAGGTTGGATTAGGGCCCCCTGACGTCATTTTTGTCGTGGTCCGAATGCAGGTTGGAAAAGAATTTCCAGACACAAAGGCAGAATGTAAAGATGATAGAATTTATTAGAGGGGGGGTGGCTGCCTGAACAGTGGGCCGGCTGACTTCCTAGTAGTCTGGGAGAGTCGAGCCCAAACATGTGCTATTGATCAGTTTTTATAGCCAGAAAACAAAGGAACGGTCTGAGGTGAAAATTTCATTTACGGATTGGTCGAGGCATATATACCTTCCTTCTATAGGGTGGAGTGGGACAGGCAAGATGCCTTTCCTTGTTTGGGCCAGGTTCCGTTGCCCAGGTGGGCGTTGCCCAGGTGGGCTCAGGGAATTTCGTAACCATCACAACACGGTAAGGGGAGCGAGTACGAGTCCTGTTGGGGGTGTAACGCTGCAACTTTTACAGGCAGGGTCGTCCTTTGTCCTTGAAGCACCATTGTCCTTGGAGAACCACAATTTTACCTTAATGATCTCTTTAAAGACCCTCTTTCCAAAGGACAATCACATTCTGAGGTCCTGGGGGTTAGGACTTCAACATGAATTTGTAGGGGACCCAGTTCAGCCCTAACAGGGGGATTTGAGTAGTTTCTAGTTTGCAGTTCTTAGGAAAAGTACTGCTATGAACATTTTTGTACATGTCTTTTGGTGAACATATGTGGACATTTCCACTGGGTATGTGTCCAGGAGTGGAATTGCTGGATCACAGGGAATGCATGTGTTCAGATTTAGTAAATGCTGCCCAAAGCTTTTCCAAGTGGTTTCACCAATTGACAATCCCTCATCAATTCACTTTCACAGTGGATGCCATTCATGGAAGAAAACTGCAGGAAATGTTCTGAGGACTCTGGAATCTGCCTCCCTGAGAATTTCTCTATAAATCAGATCTTTGGCAAGGCGCTTGCAGCAAGAAAGGTCAACGACCCCATGCTTAAGGCAGCTCTCACTCTCAAAAAGAAGGGTAAGGATCTGAGACTGGCCATTCTCTGACCCAACCACACGAGAACCCTTGGGAGGGTCAGGTCAAAATACATCTAAATGTGCATTGAATTCAATGACAGGCACATTTATACTCATATGTATTAGTAATTCCTTCACTTGATTTTCCTTGAAGAGACATTTATTTAGTGGCAGAGCCCAGCTCTTCGTCACAGGCATGTTTGAGGTCACCCTCCCCACGTATCAGTAGCCTTACCTGGTTGTGTCTGAGACATATTTCCCACTCATATTACATGGAAAGGGTCTGTCCATTGACTTATCCTTGTCTTGTTTCCAGCATCTCCCGGTTCTTGTCCTGTGTGGTTAGGCAGGGGATAATGCTGTCTCTGTTTACATTCCTCTGGTTTTGAAGTGGGAGCACCGTCTCTGCCAAGGCAGGTGTTTTGAAGCGTGGTCCAGCAGAGTTTGCAGTAACGTAGACTGAGAGGAGGGTTGGAGTGGCAGTCCAAAGGTGGGATTCTGGGCCGGCCTCAGCTCTGCCTGCACTCTGCGGCTCTGGGCAGCTTAAAATGTGTCTGAGCTTCCATTTTCCCGTTGGTAAAAGTGGGGTGGTAAGATCTGCCCTGCCTGCCCCAAAGGTGTGAGGATCGAATGGGCTGATGAATGTCAAAACTCTGATCCAATGAGCTGACGAATATCACAACTTCTTGCTCTACGATTGCAAGAAATGAAGGGATGTAGTGTTTCCATCTGAAAGCCCTTGGTGCACACCGTTAGAGGCTCTAGCGTCTGTGCCGGGAGGGGCTTATGGGTAACGATGGTGCTTTTCTAACTTGTCAGTTTAGAAGCCAGACATCAGGAGATTGATGTAAGTGAGCAGAACCCCGCCTGGCCCCGTCTTGGGGGCCCCCTGTGGGATACCCGGAGCTTCTCAGAGCAAAGTTCTATAGCTGGTCTATTCACTGGTACCTTCTCACTCAGGATTTACAACCTGCATCCTCACCAACATCTGGCTGGATGACAGCACCCAGAGAGGCAGCCTGGCCCAGACGATGTGTGAGCTCAGGCCGCACTTCGATTTCCTGATTGAGTCATGCAGGATCGGAATGGCCAAGCCTGACCCTCAGATCTACAAGTTCGTGCTGGACGTCTTGAAGGCCAGCCCCAATGAGGTACCTAGACACTGCCTTTCAGTCGAAAAGAATGTTCTAGAGATATTGCAATCAAGAAAAATTGAGGAGTCGTGAAGAGATGGGGGACACCTGGGACCTGGCAGGGTGGTCCTATGTCCAGTGGCAGGTGCCACTTCTCCCAGGCCAGGACTTCTGAAGGGCTTTTACCCACCACTTCAACCTAGAAAGTTCTACCGGAGGTGGGCATCTGGCTCCTCTCCGTGGCTCTTACAGGACCTTGGTTAAAACAGGTATTGTCAAAAGCTGCCAGACCAGCTGCCTCAGTTTACCTAAAAGAAACATAGACCCTGGGAGACTTTCCCAAGACACAGGCTGGTCAGGGTCACCCCACCAAAGGCTGGGCAGGAATGGGCTCCAGTACTGCAGAACTCTCCTTGTAGGGGTATCCCCGCACCCCTAAATTCTGTCTTCATGCCGTCTCTGGATTATCTAGTCTAAAATGTTGTTTTTGTTGTGTTTCCCTACTCCAATCTCCAAAAAGGCCTTTGGACCAAGATGAAATTCCTTCCTCTGGCATTTCTGACCCTTTCTTGTTAACCCTGCTTCACCCACAAGCTGATCAGAGGGAAATCCTTACCTGTTCAATCCCAGAACTCTTCCCTTCTCCTCTCAAACTTTGCTTCTGCTCTTCTCAGACCCCTGATTAAGCATTATAACAGTGCTCTGAATTTTAGTATGCATATAAATAAATGTCTTTTCATTGATGGCTTTTAGGTTGGATGAGCTGCTTAGACAACCAGGCCTGCCCTAATCCAAGATTATAAATAACTGCCCCATGCTTTCTTCTACAACTTTAAGGATTTTCTTTTTTTTTTTAAGGATCATTTCTTTTGACATTTAAATCTTTGATCTATTCAGAATTTATTTGGGGAATAAGTGAAGGAAGGACCCACTTTTTCCCCCAAACTGTTGAAATAATTTAATAATCTTTTAAATAATCTTTTTCCTCACCAATTGGGCATGACACTTTTATTAGAAACTAAAATTTGGATATGAGTCTATTCCTCGACTCTCTGTTTTATTATCTGACTTTATTATAGTTCTTTTCCAGACATTTTTGGGGGGTCTATTCATACATTTTCCTAGATGAATTTTAATGTCATCCTGATAAGTTTATATTCTTCTTTAATCCTTTTACAGTTTCAGAATTCAGTGACCATGTATATCCATCTGTGTGTTTATGTTTATGGAATTAAATGTTTTTAATTTTAAGAGTAAAGAGTTACATGGAGAGAAGAAAATAATTCTTAATCTCTGATCAATCAACCTTATTGTGAGATTATTAATTCTTAATCTCAACCGCTGTTCTCACTTTAACGTGTTTCTGGCCAGTGGCCCTTGTACATGAGTTTTGCTTTGGTAGAAGTGATGCTAGTATCCATGCTCTTTGCATTCAGGTGGTTTTCTTGGATGACTTCGAAGTTAATCTGAAGCCGGCCCGTGACCTGGGGATGGTCACCATCCTCGTGCGTGACACTGACACTGCCCTGAGGGAGCTGGAGAAAGTAACCGGGGTGCAGGTAACTTTCTGTCCGCTCTGAGTCAGATTTCCTGTCGCTCATCTGTGTTTAGGTACGCAAGCGACAAAACAAGTGAGGGCGTTCACTGCTCCCGGTGTGGTTCCCAGTAGGGAGCTCCTCGGTGGGAGACCGTTACCCTTAGTGCAATCAGCATGATGTCCATGAAGAACTTCCTGTTTCCTTCTCTGCAGTCAGTGGACAGGAAAAGGACACTCTGAGAGCAAGAATCTATACTGGTCAGACTCAGAGGACCAAGACTAGAGTGGGGCCTTCAAAGCCACCCATTCAGAGTAAATACTGAGAATGTAGCTGCTGGGTTTGCCCCTGGGGTGTGGAGGGGGGCCCCAGTGCTTCTCTGCTCTGCCTGGTCATGCTGCTTGCACTCAGCTGTAGTGGTTTAGCTCCACCTGGGTCACACCCTCTTGGCAGTCAGAGGGAAGGCTCCTGAGTAAACCTGTCCCGAGCCCGGCAGGCTGGGCTGCCCGTAATAATGCCCCTGGGGGCTGATGGGATTAGCCTGCTGTGCCAGAGCTCTTGTTCTTGTAATGTTACCTAAGATCACTGATCCCACTGAGTCTGGGAGTGACAGTTTCGTAGGCTTTTGTAGGCCATGCTTTGCTCGTGTCAGTATGATGGGAAAGGAGGTGCGGGAGCCCATACACTTGATTGACGTAAAAGGCGTCACACTGTTTTTCCAAAGGGAACTATATTAGCTTCCTACGGCTGCCAGAAAGTAGCACAGACCTGGTGGCTGAGACAGCAATCTCTCTAGGAGTCCAGAAGTCTAAGAGCAAGTTGTTAAGGGTTGGTTTCTTCTGAAGGCTTCTCGCTGTGTCTTCACACGGTCTTCCCCTGTATGTGTCTCTTCTTGTAAACACACCAGTCAGATTGGATTCTGTCTCCAGTAGGTCCACTACAGGGGCGTCATTTAAGGTTCATCACCTCTTTAAAGACCTTATCTCCAGATATTAGTCACATTCTGAGGTCCTGGGGGTTAGGACTTCAGCAGACGCATTTGGAGGGCACACAGTTTTGCCCCCATAACAGGAACAGCTGACTTTTCGTCTTTAACAAATAAATTAAAACATATATCTAATGACTCTACAACCTTAGAGCATCTCACCGAAGCTTGATTTGTCCGTCTGCAAGCCTGGAGGTCTTGTGCAGCAGAGAAGAAAGCATCCAAACTTAGAATTGGAGCATCCTTTTGCCGGTTCCACTTACCAGGTTCCTCCCCTCGTTACCTCTGAGCCACAGACACCTGTCCTGTAAAATTGGGAAAGTGAGCCATTGTCCCACCTACCTTTTCCTCAGGGATATGGGGAAGGTATAAGGAAAAATGATAATCATTTCTTTTTAAACAGAGGAGAAGTGCCTCTTGTCTCTCAGGAAGGCTGTGGGAATCAGTCATAAATGGGCTTTATAAACTGGACAAACACATGGCAGAATCATTAGAGTAGGAAACCCGCACCCTCCCCACCCCTGGAACCAATGGGACATCCCCTGGTGTGTGACCTAGGAAGTCGGGGACACATCAGATAAAGGACCCCAGGGTACGCTGGCCCTGGTGGGTGTCTGGGCTCCCCTACTGCCGTCAGAGGCACCCAGCTGCCCATCCCCATGGGCCACACCCTGGATCCTCTCCAGACGCCACAGAGGTGGGCGCCCACCTATCTCAACCTCTGAGGATGCCCAGGAAGACTCTTCCGTGTTTCGAAGTAGGTGAATTCCATAGCCTACTCCTCCGCATTTTAGAGGGCAGAAAACTGGGTAGCGGAAGAGAACGGCTTCTTCCTTAGGTCTCACCTTTAGGACTAAAGATGAGAAGTCAAACGGTGGGAGTCACCAACATGATGCTGTTCACAAAAGGCCCACTTATATGTGCTCAGCATCCTGTCCTTTGTCATTTCTGTCTCAAGGAAACTGACACCAATACATTACGGAAGCTTCTTAAGGATCCTTTGCTCAGGAATTTTCCTGTTTACCAAGATGGACAAAGATGGGTAACCTGACCCCCCTGGGTCTCCAGAGGACAGAACTGGGGCCGGCAGGCAGAAGGCTTTCATCAGCTGAATTGCATCTCCCCCACCAAATTCATATGCTGAAGCCCTAACGCCCAGGACCTCACAATGTGACTGTATTTGGAGATTGGATCTTTAAAGAGGTATTTAAGGTAAAATGAGGTCATAAGGATGGGCCCTAATCCATTAAGACTGGTGTCCCTATAAGAAGAGGAGATTAAGACACAGACACACACAGAGGGAAGGCCATGTGAAGATACGGGGAGAAGATGGCCGTCTACAAGTCAAGGAGAGAGGCCTCAGGAAGAACCAACCCTGGCAGCACCTTCTTGGACTTCCAGCTTCCAGAAGTGTGAGAAAATAAATGTCTGTTGTTTAAGCACCCCAGTCTGCGGCACAGTGTTGTGGCCGCCCGAGCTGACCCATACAAGGCCCGGAGAGTTCGATTTTGGCCGACTTGAAGAAGAAACCCTTCAACAGAGTCATGTAATGATGGGATGACTGCTCTGTGAACTTGGCATTCCTGGCTGTGTCCAGCATGAGCCTGGGTGACCACTTGAGGAACTGCCCTAGAGAAGAATTATATTCATTAAAGTCCAAAATCTCAGTGTTTGGGAGCAAGTGGTGTTTATTCCTCGCAGATGTGAAATTCAGTGGGTGGTGGCCAGGGGCTTGCCTCACAGCCATTCTAGGACCCAGGTTGATGGAGAACCCCCATCTTCTATTGGTGGTTTCCGAGGTCACGCTGAACACCAGATGAAAAGGGGGAAAAGAATATAGAGAATCATGTAGGGATTTTCACAGCTCTGGTGGTCAGGCCATGCTCTTCTTTTTTTAAATTTTATTTTAATGCATTTTTTATATTCTTTACCATTATGGTTTATCACAGGATATTGAATATCATTCCCTGTGCTGTACAGTAGGACCTTGTTGTTTATCCATTCTCAATGTAATAGTTTGCATCCACTAACCCCAAATCCCCAATCCATTCCTCTCCCTCCCCACCTCCCCCGTGGCAACCACAAGGTTGTTCTCTATGTCTGTGAGTATGTTTCTGTTTTGTAGGTAGGTTCATTTGTGCCATATGTTAGATTCCACATATAAGTGATATCACACATATGGTATTTGTCTTTCCCTTTCTGACTTACTTCACTTAGTATGATCATCTCTAATGGCATAGGCCATGCTCTTTGTCTGCATCCTGTTGGCCAGAACTCAGTCACCGGACTCCACTGACCCTAGAGGAGAGGGGGCTGGGTTGGTCAGTCACCCATAGGACTCAGGAAGCCATGGCAAAGGTGACCCAGGGCCTGTCTTACGGAGTTTTGTGAACTCACTCTGAGGCCTTCTCGTGGAAGGAAGCAGAGCCATCTGCCTCACTGTGTCTCTCTTACTTTCAGCTTCTCCAAACTGCAGCCCCCCGACCAATCCCCTGCGATCCAAGCACCGTGAGCCATGGGTACGTGCCCATAAAGGTGAGTCAGTGCTCTCTCACCAGCATCTGAGTCTCTCTAACCAGCCCCCCTAAAACGATTTGTGAGACGTTTGTGAAATCTCAAGGGTAGCTACACATCCATCATGTATATGGAAATGGTATTTCCCACAAGTATGATTCCTCAAAAATCAATAGCAGGGCTTCCCTGGTGGCGCAGTGGTTGAGAGTCCGCCTGCCAGTGCAGGGGACATGGGTTCGAGCCCTGGTCTGGGAAGATCCCACATGCCGCGGAGCGGCTGGGCCCGTGAGCCATGGCCACTGAGCCTGCGCGTCTGGAGCTTGTGCTCCGCAACAAGAGAGGCCGCGACAGTGAGAGGCCCGCGCATCGCGATGAAACGTGGCCCCCGCTCGCCACAACTAGAGAAAGCCCTCGCACAGAAACGGAGACCCAACACAGCCAAAAATAAAATAAATAAATAAAAATTTAAGAAGCTAAAAAAAAAAAAAAATCAATAGCAGACGCGGACCAATGTGGTCAGACTCCCACGGAACAACAGGCCACGTGGGGCCTTGCTCTGTCCCCACAGCCTGCATGTCTGGCACTTTATTTCATTATTTCATCCAGCGGGTGTTATTGGCCCTTCCTTTGTGTCAGGCACGGGCCAGATAGGGATGCAGGGAGGCACCAGATACAGAGAGGGAAATGCCCAGTCATTAGCCCAGGGGTCAGGGCTGCAGCAAGACCAAGGCCATGTGCAGAGGGGCCCTGACTCCTGACCCAGCCGGGATACAGAGCAGGGCTTTAAAACATCTTCTCAGGTTCACTTTGGGATCTTTCTTCATTTGTCACTGTGGCCATCTAACTAAGACAGGACCTAAAGCTACGGGTTAGCTCACAAGCAAAACAAAACTCAGCAGTTGCTTTGGAGCCGGGTGGAACCAGTTTGAATCCTGGCTTTGGCACTTACTAAGTTGGCAAACGTGGGCACATTTCTTATCATTCTGGACCCCAGTGTATACACAGCTTCATAATGAGCTGGCGATAATACCTCCCCTCAATGTTCTTGTAAGGATTAATTGAAATACCCCGTGTTGATCACGGGGGGTAGTACCTCGTGCTTCATAACGAAGAGAGCTGGTGTCCTGAGCTGTGCAGGTCTGGGACCTGGGGAGGACCTGATGCCCCGGAGGAGAGCCCCATGGATGTTCAGTGAGCATCTGCTATTTGCTAGGCACAGAGAGAAATACCTAGATGAATGGAGGTCTTCTGTGACCTCAAGGATTGTACGGCCTGCATTCTGCCAAGGTAACATTCCCTGCAGTTACATCACAGGATGCGGCCCTAACGGCAGTGGCTCAAGCGCTCAGAATGGGCTCTGAAGGGGGTGGAGAAAGTGACTGTAATTGCGGGGGATGAGATTCAGTGGTGAGGTGAGCATCAGAGGATGAGTGGGATTTGGATAGCGAGAAAGGGCTTTTCTGGTCAACGTGGCTGCGCTTAGAACCCTGGGTGCTCCTGGACCAGTTTCATAAGGTTTCATAAGCCCCCTTCAGACCTCGTCTCTAATGTTGATGCCGAGTAAGGGGCTCTTTGCCTGGGGCTGGGGTCTGTCTGGGCTGTGACCCTGCCTCTCCAATCCTACAGACAGGGTTACTCTCATAATCCTGATGCTTGCGTATCCAGCCAGTTTCAGTAGATTCCCCATTTGACCTTGAAGGAGTGTGATCAGAGCTGCCTAACCACTTCCTCTGCCCTCACCCCAAAACTATAGGGCTGGGGCAGTGGCCTCTGGGGAGCCCAGGCTCTGGGAGTGCTATTGCCTTGATGCTAATGCAACTCCAAGTGCGTTGATAATAGGTCTTTTCAGTTTTCTGGCTTAACGGCAATTTTAGAGCACACTGTTCAAAGGATGGGAAAGTGCATGCATTTGCTGAGCTACTCAGCTGAATCAAATACCTAGCAGCAAGAACGAGCCTTCTAGTTAAGATCCATTGAGGACAGAGGCGGAGTAGGATCATTTGATTGGACATCAGAACTATAACATTTTTCAGTATAAAGGAGCATAGAATTTAATGTTCAAGTCCCTCCTTTTGCCAAGTACTAAAGGGAAGACTAGAGAACATATTCTGATTAAAAAAAAAGACTGTAGTCCAAGAAAGGGTTTGTGAAATGTCAGCCCGATGTTTTCTTGAGCGAAATAGCTTGTTGGGAATTGTGAATGAAACTTCCGGTTTGGAACGCCAGCTTGGAGTAGTGTGAGATGCAGTGAAATAGAGTTGTTCCAAGTGGATTTCTATAAAGTGAAGCTTATTTTTCTCATTTGTTTCCACTAGAAAGTTAGAGATAAAGTACTTTGGGGGAAAAATAGGGTACTTTGACTATATATTGCTTTAGTTCTTTTGCTTAGACCCCCCTGTAATAGTCAGAGTAGGCTCAGTGCTGTAACAAACAGCCCCACACTTTCAGTGGCTTGACTCCAAGTTTGTTTCTGGCTTGCAGCACAATCCCATGTGGGTTGGGAGAAGGCTCTCTCCTCGCAGTCATTCAAGTACCCAGGCTCCTTCTTTCTGCAGGTTCTTCCTTCCTCAAGGCCCAGTCCATTCAGGTGCAGATAGGAAAAGAGAGGGAGAACCAGGTGCGTGGGAGGTTTACGGCCCAGATGGGGCACACATTTCTTCTGCTCATATGCCACTGGCCAGTCACGCGGCCACTGCAGGAAGGTTGGGGGAGGCCTGGAAAATACCAGCAGGAGGCAAGGAGAAGAGAAGAAGGTGGATATTGGGCCCCGGCAGTCTTGGCCATACCCACGTAGCCCACAAAGGACTGGAAGTATAGCAAAGCTGGAAAAAATGTTCATATTCAAGAGCTAAACAGCTTTTAATGAAATAATCATGGTATTCTGCACCTTCATGTGAATACCATGCCCTGTACAAAATCAGCCTCCAGTTTAAAGTGTGGAAAACATGTCAAATGACAGCAGAAACTCTGACAGGATGAGGGCCTTTTAGGGAGGAAGGCCAAGTTGTTTTGTTTTCCAACATTATGATCTTCTTTTCAGGCTCTTGTTCCAGTAAAACTGCCTGTTTTTATTGCACAGTTCGATCACGTGTCTCTTCTCAGACATTTTCTTCTAACATTGGTGGGTTTTTAGCTGAGAAAGCTGGGTCAGGCACGATCTGGCAACGTATTGAAATGGCCCGGGGCGATCTGCGGAAGAGGTGCCTGGTTACCCCCGGCCTGCACTGAGGTCACTCCCCGCTCACCTGTCTCTTCTACAGCCTGGGATGTGTCTGCATTTTGTGGAGCTGGGCTCTGGCCCTGCCGTATGCCTCTGCCACGGATTTCCGGAGAGCTGGTTCTCTTGGAGGTACCAGGTAAGGGAAACTGGGGGAAGTACGCCCCAGTCCGGGTGAGGGGAGAGAAGTGTCTAGATGGTGTGAGCCAGCCTGCAATATCATTAAGAAACTGACACCTTACTGTGGAGCATCATCTCCCAAGTATGACCACGATATCTCTGAAATGTTGGGGCCGGAGATTGCTCCAGAGCTCAGATCTGTGCTAGCTTATATGCCACCTTTGCAGATTAAAAAAAGCGTACTTCCTCAAGATGCTTTATGCCACCTGCTGGGAAATCTCTGTAATGAATATAGAAATCTGCAAGGTCTTTGCTAGGAAAGGTGCTCTGTCAGGTGTGGCATTAGGTGCAGGGCACAAACCCTACGACCATCCATGGCAGCCGGGTGGGCTCATTCCAGCCCCATGGTGAGGACACCAGGTAGTGCCACGTGGCACTTTGAATTGAACCATTTACAATAACAGGGAGATAGAAGGAAGCAAAGAGGTGACGTCAGCAAAACACTGATGAGCCCACACTGGAGAGGGTCTGAATTGTTTCTTTTCCAGATCCCTGCTCTGGCCCAGGCGGGCTTCCGGGTACTAGCGGTGGACATGAAAGGCTACGGAGAGTCATCTGCTCCTTCTGGTGGGTTAGCTGTTTTACAGCTGTCGGTGTTGGTCATGCCTTCTGACTGTCTGAGTTCTCCAACTGCACTGTCTTCCCCTGGTCCCAGGTCAGAGCAGGCAGCCCTTCTAGGGGGTCTGACTTCCCCCTCCCTTCCCAGCTCCTGCAGTGTCTGTGTCTGTGCACTTTGGGCCCCAGAGGTCTCTCCTCCTCATACTCTGAATGAATTCAAGAAACCCAACGGCCTGTGCCCCAAGGGGGTCTCCTGCTAGTCATTGAGGATATAGGATGTAGGAGGTACCATCCCACTCCAGAACTATTTTCATCTTGGAGAACTGAAACTCTGTACCCATTAAACAATAACTCCCCATTCTCCCTCCCCTCAGCCCCCAGCAAGCACCCTTCTGCTCTCTCACTCTATAAATTTGACTAGTCTAGGTACCTCATCTAAGTGGATCATACAGTATTTATCCTTTTGTGACTGACTGACTTCACTTAGCAAAACGTCTTCAAGGTTCATCCACGTTGTAGCATATGTCACAATTTCCTTCCTTTTTAAGGATGAATCATATTCCGTTGTATGTATAGACCGCGGTTTGTTTATCCATTCATCCATCGATGGATACTTGGGTTGCTACTGTGAATACTGCTGCTATGAACATGGGTGTACAAATATCTCTTTGAGTCCCTCCTGTCAGTTCTTTGGGGTATATACCCAGAAGTGGAACCGCTAGATCATATGGTAATTCATAGGCCAGATTCTTAACCCAGCGTCTGCGGATCCCAGTGGGAGTCTATCCAAGGATGGGTGTCAGGGACCCGTGAACCCTTGAGAACATGTGTGGGTCTATGAGCATTTTCCTTGGGGAGGGGGGAGTCCGTTGTTTTTTATCCGTTTCAGAGGGATCCTCAGCCCCAAACCTTTAAGAACCCTGGGTGGAGGCAGGAATGGGAAGCAGCCAGGTGTGCAGCAGAGTCGCTGGCCCTTCCGTGGTCAGTGATGCTCTTAGCAGCTTAGCAAGCCAAGCAGCAGCTCACCACCCCTTTTCTGAGCTGCTTCAGCTGCGTGCACGTCAGACCTGTTGCGTTGAGTTTGAAGCCCGCTGACGTGGGCTGGGGCTCTCAGTCACTCAGGAGGCCACCACCAGGTCATGACAGAGATGTGCTTCCATGGTTGTTCCCTAAATGTCATGGTGTCGACTCAGCTGCTCCTTACTGCCTCTTGAACAATGCAGAAGCATTTTAGACAAAAGGAAGGACTTCAGTCCAAATATTCAGGAAAGACATCTAAGGTTTTTTTTTTTTAAATTTCATTATTTAAATGTTTATTTTTATTTATCTATACTGCAATCTTCCCTGAATCCCCTGGGCATTACTTAGTAATATCATTTATCATTCAAACTACAACACTATTAAAAGAGAAACTGTTAATAATAACACATAAACTAAAACTGTCCTGGACAAACTGGGACTTATGGTCATACCCTAATTATGACTCTTTTTTTAAAATAAAAACATAATTTACATGTTAACTGTTGTCAAAGATTATACATAACATTAATTCTAAAGCCAAGTGCAATGATTTGGAACGCATATATGTACATTTCAGATCATTTGTATATAAATTTCAGATCATTTGGCAGTAGATTTTAAGTAACAAATTATTTTCCCTTAAAATTATGAAGCCTTTGTCCTAGTATTTTCTAGCTTGCCTTGTTGCTATATAGCATTCCAGTGCCATGGTACCTTTTTTCCTTACCCTTGAGACTTTTAGGATCTTTATCTGTTGTGTTCTAAAATGTTATGATATTGTGCTATGATATGGGTCTTTTTTCATCTACTTTTCTGGGTACATTTAACTTTCAGTTCTTGGAAATTTTCTTGAATTATTTCTTTGAAAATTTTTTTCTCCTGTTTTCTCTGTTTTTCTTTCTTTTTCTTTTCTGGAATTGCTATTATTGGTAAAATGTCCATACTGCCCAAAGCAATCTACAGAGTCCATGCAATCCCTATCAAAATCCCAATGACATTTTTTACAAAAATAGAAAAAACAATTCTACAATTCATATGGATCCACAAAAGACTACAAATAGTCAAATCAATCTTAAGAAAGAACAAAGCTGGAGGACTCATACTTCCTGATTTCAAAATACATTACAAGGCTACAGTAATCAATACAGTATGGTATTGGTATAAAGACAGACATACACGCCAATGGAATAGAGAGTCCAGAAATGAACCCTTGTGTATCTGGTCAGATAACCTTCAACAAGGGTGCCAAGGCCACTCAATGGGGAAAGGACAGTCTGTTCAACAAATAGTGTTGTAAAAACTGAATATCCATATGCAAAATAATGAAATTGTACCCTTATCTTACACCATCCACAAAAAACAACTCAAAGTGGATTACAGGCTTAAACTGAAGACCTGACACTAAAATTCCTAAATGAACACATAGTGGAAAAGCTTCATGATGTTGGTATTAGCAATGGTTTCATGGATATGACACCAAAAGCACAGGCAACAACAACAAAAATAAACAAGCAGACTATATCAACCTAAGAATTTAATAAGATATTTTTTTTTTGCCAAAGGGGCTCTTTTAGTTTTCTGGTAATTTTTAAACATGCAAATTAAGTGTATTTCTTTTATTTTTAATTGCAGAAATAGAAGAATATTCCATGGAAGTGTTATGCAACGTAAGAAGGATTTTTGGGTAACATCTGTAACTTCTTCTCCATCCTTGTGTTTTCATTGATATAAGACAGAAGTGTGTGTGTTCATTTAAATCCTAGGAAAGCAGCATTTCACAACATTTGGGTACAAATTCTTTCTGAAAGTCGAAGTATTTTGAAATAATAGCCAACGTTGACTGTATATCAAGTACTTTTCTAAGTGTTTGATGGAAGAGGAAACTGAGTCATGGGGAGGTTAAGTAATTGCCTGAGGTCAACAGCTTGTAGAGCCAGGTTTAAACCCTGTAGTAGCTCCCATGCTCCTGCTCTTAGCTACCCCACCATATCACCTTTCCCTTCTGAGAATTTAAAAAAATCACTTTATTCTGGTAAACACATTGTTGGCCAGACCTAGGGAGTTAGTGTGTGGGCTGGGGACTGCAGAGGCATTCCTGTTCTAAGATAGGCATACGCACCATCGGGGAGAGGGACCCTCATCTTAGAGCTTGCAGGGGAAGGCCAAGGCTGAGGTGAGGAGAGACTGTCACCCAAACCTCCATCAGCCCTGGAGCAAAAGCAAAGGCTGGAGGGACCGAGAGGAAGAAACACGCTCCCGCTTGGCCAGAAAACTGGTGATGCCAGTGATTTTGCTAAAATTACAGAAAGCCTTCATCTAGGAGGGTCACACCTCTGCCTGGAGCACCCCATCAGGCCCCACGTGCAGGCT
The DNA here is from genome assembly GCF_949774975.1 of Lagenorhynchus albirostris. Classification (NCBI taxonomy): domain Eukaryota; kingdom Metazoa; phylum Chordata; class Mammalia; order Artiodactyla; family Delphinidae; genus Lagenorhynchus; species Lagenorhynchus albirostris. The sequence goes on from NC_083101.1 coordinate 103,899,644, forward strand.
TAATGTCTCATAAGGGGAGCTTGTCCGTGCTCGGACAAGTCTGAGGAGCCAGTCTGAGAACCCCAAAGTTAAAGGAATAGTGAAGAAAGAAGAAAGCAGAGAGATGCTATGAATCAAACTGTAGTGCTGAGGGAGTGGTTTGGACAACATCAGCTGGGGGTCCTAGAAGGAGAAGGTAAAGACGTCCCTGCACCTATTTAATTTCCCCCATTCCTCCTTAATCGCTTCTCTCACTGATGGGGGTCCCAGCTCACCTCAACCACTGTAGCTGGACCACAATTCTGCACCCTTCATCCCTTAGAGACCCTCTTACATCAGACAGTCTGTTGGTTCCTCATCGGGAACCTCACTTTGCACCTTATAGGATTTCTGGGAAACCCTCAGCTAAATTCCCCATTAGTGTGTACATTAGTCAGCTTGGGCTGACATAACAAGACACCACAGACCAGGTGGTTTAAACAACAGAAATGTGTTTCTCACAGTTCTGAGATCTGGGTGCCAGCAGGGTCAGGTTCTGGTGAGCACCCTCTCCTGGCCTGCGGGTGACCACCTTCTCACTGTCTTCACATGGCAGGGAGAGAGAGCCGGCTCTCTGGGACTCTCCTTAAAAGAACGCTAATCTTATCAGCTCAGGGCCACACCCTCATGACCTCATTTAACTGTAATTACTTCTGTAAAGACCCTGTCTTCAAATACAGTCACACTGGGAATTAGGGCTTCAACATAGGAATTTTGAGGGGACACAGACATTCAGTCCATATAACAGAGGGTTCAAAAGACCTCCTGACACCATTCAATAATTGTTCCCCTCTCTTTGGGGGGGAAGATGAAAATAAATGATTGAAGTGAATTATACCAATACTGTGAGCCTCCTCCTAAAAAAATATGTGTGTAATTTCACCAATGGAACCTGTCATCTGTGCTTGCTTTTTTTTTCCCCTTAGTTTATTATAAAAGAGAAACATGGAAATTATTTACCTGATGAAAAGATTTCAGAACTTCAGTGGAACGGGCAGCCTCGGTGATGCCATTTCAATAGTGACTTATTTCAGTCTATGTATTTTCCAAGAATGTCACCATCTCTAAATAAGAAGTAATCCTTGTCATCTAGAACTGCTTTGGTGCCTCCATATTCTGGGAAAAGAACTTCATCTCCAACTTTCATGCTAACTAGTTGAATCTCTCCAACCTTTCCTTTAGAGCCCGATCCAACAGCAACTACTGTTGCTTGCAATACTTTTCCTTGAGTATTTTCTGGAAGCATAATGCTTCCTTTGGATACAGGTTTGGCTGCACTTCTTTCAACTAATACTTGGCCAAAGAAGGGAAGAAACTTTCTAAATCCCTGTCCTGCCATGACTCCAGCCACTGCAGTTCGTACTCTGCTCTCATGCCACTGCTGCCAGGAGGGGCGTGCAGTCTGGCCCTCTGGACATATCTGTTGTTGCCTTTTTTTTTTAATTAATTAATTAGTTGATTTATTTATTTTTGGCTGAGTTGGGTCTTTGTTGCTGCTTGCCAGCTTCCTCTAGTTGTGGCGAGCAGGGGCTACTCTTCGTTGCGGTGCACAGGCTTCTCATTGTGGTGGCTTCTCTTGTTGTTCTTGTCTTTCCCCTGTATGCGTCTGTGTCCAAATCTTCTGTCTTATATTGGATCAGGACCCGCCCTAATGACCCCATTTAACTTAATCACGTCTTTACTTAAGATCCTATCTCCAAATAGAGTCACATTCTGAAGTACCAGGGGTTAGGGTTTGGGCTTCAGCATATGAATTTTGCGGGGGGTGGGGTGGGGTGGGGAAGGTGGGGGACACAATTCAGACTGTAACCAAGGCAAACACAGTAATTCTAACCTCGAAGCCGCTGAGGTGATGGATACAGTTCTGATTTTGTGTGTGTGTTTTCTTTCTTAGGACATGGTCACCTTCCTGGATAAGTTGGTAAGTAATTATCTTGAACTCATCTCTCTGGAGAATTCTGTTTGGAAGTGGGCAATTAAAGAAAAGCTGTGACCTTTGAAGGTGTCAGCTGTTAGAGCCCTGAAGGGAGTGGTATGGGAGGGGGAAGGTGGGGTGGTGGGTCGGAAGGGATTATAAAGACAGGTTTGGAGAATATAGAGGTGAGATTGGTTTGGTTCTTGTTTCATGAAAAGCATCTTCCAGGGGATAGAATGTCTCTGTTGGCTTTAAGCCAGATGAAGAGCCTTAGTGCCAATTGAAGAAGGTTGGGAAACATCCGATAGGCTAATACTTCCCAGCTTCTTAAAACTTCCATCCCTTTTGACATATTTAAAATCGAATGTCTTCGTTTAACATGGTTTGGAATGTCAGACTCAATGAAAACGATCAACAGTGGTCATCTGAGAATACACTGCCGCAGAGCACACACACTCTTCTGAGACTCAGGTACACCCTCTGCCACCTTCAGTCAGGTCACGTGGCAGAAGGGAGACACCGCAGCATGGCTGAGGGGGCAGAGGGCCCAGCCAGGACAGTGACGGTACAGGGGGGCTGAGATGACGAAGGAGTTCCAGATCTACAGCAGGGCCTGGTGTAGGACGTGCGGTAACAATGTCATGTCCCATCCTCTGCAGATTCTCAGTCCTGTGGAACTGGCTTCGGAACTTTTGAGTGTGATGGGGATAGCTAAGGCCCAGTGTGGCCGCCCCACTCCTGACTTTTTCTAGAAGATTTCCAACTGGCTGGGAACGTCTCTTATTCTGATGGTTGAGCGGGAGTCTCTGTGGTTGCTGGCCAGCTGGGTCAGGTGTCCGTCCCCGGCCCAGTCATGACTAGGATATGTGGGAAGGAGACTGGGCCAACCTGGATGACCTGGGTGACCAGATGAGGTGGTCATTTGCCACCTGGAGGTGGTGCCTGAAGCCTTTGGAGGAGATGAGCTCCCCCACGACAGGCCTGAAGGCTGAGCCATGGAATAGTCCCAAGTGAGAGGTAGAGAGGGAGTCGTAGACTCAGGGAAGTAGGAAGAGTCTGGAAGGCAGAGTTTCACAGAAGCCCAGGGAAGAATGTTTCAAAGGAAATGCCTCATGCTGCTGTTGACTAAAAAAAAAAGCACAACCTAAAGGTTGAGAATTGTGTTTTATTTGGTGGACAAACTGAGGACGTAAGCCCGATACAGCATCTCAGATAGCTCTGAGACTGCTTCCAGAGAGGTAAGAGAGGAGGCAGGATATATAGTAGTTTCTGCAACAAAGTCTAGGTAGTCGGGACATCAAAAGATTACTCTTAATTAAAGAAAACCACGTATCTCAAGTCAAGGAATTTAGCATTTTTCTCTGTATTGGAAGGTGCAAGAGTCTGGGCTCATAGAAATCATTCCTTCGACATGCACCTCTGCTAGCTGGGGCCGGTATCCTGCTTTTCTCCATCCTGAATCCCCTCCGGGTGCCCCATTGAGGGTGGCTGCAGTGACTGAGGGCTTGGCAGTGGGCAGCCTGTTTGTCTCCATCCTGAGTTCCCTGAGGGTTCACCAGCGGGGTGACTGCAGTGACTTGGTGGCTGCAACATCCTTTGTTTACTGATACGCCAGGCAGCATTTTTTTCACTCACGCTGCAGAACAGTCGGAAGAATGGGAACCAAGAGGGGAACAAAATTATTAATGATTAGTAGCCTTAAAGAGAGAAGTTTCAGTGGACTTGGGCGTAGCAGGGAAGAAGCCACTGGAGGGACTTAGGAAGGTCGTTAGGGAGGCACCTGATATAAACCATTGTGAAAAGCGGGAGAACACAGGAGACGGAGTGTGGCAGAGAGCTGAGGCAAGGAACCGCCTTTCCAGCTCCTTTCCAGCTGGTGGTGGGGCCGGGGCGGATCGGAGGCCCTAAAGCGCCCAGCGGGTGGCATAGAGGAGGGAGCCCTAGTTTAGGTTAGGAGACCTGGGTCTGAATGGCGGTTCCCCCATTTACCATCCGTGCAGCCTGGGCAAGTCACCCGCCCCCTGTGAGCCATCTTTTCATTTGTAAAATGTGAGTTCGAAGGTTACTGGGAGGATTCCAGGTAAAGGGCCTGTGACACAGAAGATCCTGCATGAAGGGAGCTGTGGTCGCTCGGGTTACAGCAGCAGAGGAGGGGAAGGTGCAGGGAGAAATTGGGAGGTGAAGGATGCTTCTGAGGCATGTAGAAAAGATCCGAAAGAATGGGGGACAGAATAATAACCACTCAGTGAAAGATGAGCACGGAGGGGCGGGGCGGTGTCATTCTAACGTGAATACAAAAGGGAGGAAAGGAGGTGAAACAAAGTTTGATTTGTGGGAAGGTAGAGAGGGAATTCATGGCCAATGGCCTCAGTCTTCTGAGAAGATTTAAGAGGCCAGCCATTTGTGTGCAGGGCCGGCGGGGCCCGTGCATGGGACCAGAGGCTTCAAGAGGGCGGGTGTTGGGCGTTGCTGCTGCGGTTAGGCCTAAGGGGAGCCCCAGGCCTCCGGCTCTCAGCATCCCATCTCCTGTTCCGGAAAGCTACTCACACTCAGCCCCCTTCTTTGTCCTTCTAGGGCATCGCTCAAGCTGTGTTCATTGGCCACGACTGGGGTGGCATGCTGGTGTGGAATATGGCTCTTTTCTACCCCAAGAGAGTGAGGTAATTAGGCCTCGGGCATCAAGAATTTGGGTCAGACTGGACTTGAATTCCCTAGACTCCTTCCTCAGGTCTTGAATTCCAGAAAACTTCTTGAAAACATTAGGTTATTACCTGGGAAGGTGACACCGTAGCTCCTTAGCTCATTGGTGTGTAAGTAGGGAGGGTTTAATGAGCTAATGTCTTGGGCACAAGGCCTGTCCCAATCGCCAGTAATGCAACGAATAATTCAGGGCCTGCGTAGCCAGTGGGAATGCAGGAGAATGAGGGTGGACTTTGAGGGGAGGAAGTGAGACAGCAGGGGATGTCAGAGTCATAGAACTGAGTGCCAGGAGACACTTTAGCCCTGGTCAGAGTCAGAAAATGTGGCTTTCACTTTTACCCTGAACTGGCTACGTGACAAATCACTTCACCCGTTAGGCCCTGGTATCTTCAACCACAAAGTGGTAATGGTCACTCCTACCCGACTCTTCAACCTGCAGAATACAGTAAAACAGATGTCAGGTTGGAATGATATGTCATGATCGCCATCACATCACTCATAATCATTCTCAGAATGACATTTCAGGGCACAAGTGGGAGCTTTTAGGTGATGGGTTTTGAACCTGGAGTCAGGTGGTCTTTGTGGCCACACCCCATTTGAGCTGGTAACTGCAGTTAAAGCCTGTCTGACCTCCCATTTCAGCCTCGGATCTTAGCAAATTAATTAAAACAACATCCTTAGCAGCCATCTGTGTTTCCCTAACTAATCCAGTTACTTTTTATTTGGCTGAGTTTATAGGAATGGAAACGCTGGAGAAAATTTGTTCAGCTCAAGCCCAGCTCAAATGGTTGGATGATCTCAAAGACCAGAAAGAATCACACATTTCCTAAAGTATTTTTAAAGGTTTTGCACGCTGTTTTGATCTCTTAAGCTTCTCTCTCTGTCCTCTCTGTCATTCAAAAGTGAGATAAGAAAGCTCTTAAGAATCAAGTTCACCAAAAAGTTACCCTGCAGGCTGTGTTAGATGCTCCTTGAAGGGAACAGAAAGAAATAGAGCAACAACATATGGTCTCCACTTGTTGTTGTTTTATTAAACTTAATCTAGTTCTCCTGTGAGAATTTTAAAAGATTTAACGTGAGCCAAATGAGGTTTTGTGCAGAGTAACGTCAGATCCGAGATGTGGGCGTGCTCTGGTTTCCCGTTCCTCTTCTCCTATGCTGTTTCCACCCTGCCTGCTGTTGATTCTGGAGTAGTTGCTCATTCTACGTCTGCTCTCATCAAAGCAGCCCTGTTACCTCCTTTCTGGGAGGGCGGGAGGGAGCTGAGACCCTCTCGCAGGGCTGTCCAGGATGGGACCCCGCATCTCTGGGTCTGGGAGCATGTTTTATTTAAGGATATTGCTAACAGCACAAATCTCTGCCTTTCTAGCCAGACAATGAATGAAAGAAAAAAAAAGCCCACATTTAATGTGGAATATTTCTTTGAATCCTTGGTTTCGCCTTTCTACTGAAATAAGCTTTGGGAACCTATTTAAAATCAGGGTCTATTCACTTGTTTGTTTTATATCCTTTCTTTAACAATCACCTGGAGACGCTGCTGCCAGAAGGAGGCTGTGGTTCAGCTTTTTCTTCATCTTAATGCAGTTGGCAGCAGCATTTATATATTATCATCTCGTTTAGTGATGATTTTTTTATATATGGGATAAATGATATGTCAAAGCGATTAAAAAGAAAACCCCATTCTGTTCAGAATATTTAGTAAAAGCTAGAATTTCTTGACTTGTGATTTAAGTAATGCTTAAAATAGGTTCCCTGTGGTAGCATTAGGAACTTACAGACATCAGTATAACTTATTTTATACCCTAACCTGCACTGTCTAATCGTGGCTGTTGAACTTTTGAAATGTGGCCAGTTTGAATTGAGATTACTGTAAGTAGAAAATACCTTCCAGATTCCAAAGACTTAGTATGAAAGAAAGAATGTAAAATATCTTATTAGGAATTCTTAATATTGATTACATGTTGAAATTATTAATACTTTAGATATATTGGATTAAATATTAAATTAACATTAAATTTAAAATTAATATTAAGTTAATTAATATTAAATAATATTTAAAATTAATCTCAAATGTTCCTTTTTACTGGTTTTAATTTGGCTACTGGAAAAATTTTAATTATATATATGGCTTGCATTTTATATATACATATATATATATATATTTATTTTGCATTATATTTCTATTGGTTGGTGCTGGTTAAGCCTCACCAGTCCTTCCACTGATTGTTTTATTTGCCCTAATTATCCCATTGCTCCTATTTTATATATCTGTTTCTTTTCTGGGAACAAGTTTCCACAGGGTAAGCATGGGATACGGAATTCTTTGCCGACCAGCCAGGCTCAATGTAGTCCTGGCTAACTTCTATCAGTTCTGCCTTCGTGTGGTCTCTCCAATTCACCCTCTCTTCTATTCCTTTTGCTGCCATCCTCTTCCCCTCAGGATGACTAGTCGTCTGCTGGCTTCTCCCCCTCTGTGCATCCACGTGATGGATCGCTGCTTGATACATCACTTCCTGACTGCAGCTTCCATCCACTCTCACCTCTTCCCAGAAGCCCTCATGGCTTTCTTGGTTTTCTGCAGCTTCAAGTCCAGACTCAGGGCCCTTCATGTTCCCGGTCCCACGAGCCTTTCTGGCTTCATTTCCCAAGATGCCCCATTAACCACTTGGCTTCTGGCCCTGTAGACTCCTCGCTCCATCAAACTCAACCCCAGGCTTTGCCTCATTCTAGAACTGGCTCAGGCGACCTCATGATGTTTCCCTTGCAGGTATTGGTTCCCCTCCCCACCTCTCCCCCACCTGTAAAAGTCAAGTTCAAATGCTATCTCTTCCATAAGGTCTTCCATGATGCCCAAACCTAGAAATCCTTTATCTCCTTGAATTCCTGTGGTATTTTGTAGGAATTCCTATGCCTTATTTTGCAGTCTATCTCATAATATAGTCATGGGTGTATTTGACTAGCCTTCCTTATTAGACTATAAGCTCTTGGAGTATTGGTTTTATATTTTCTCTCCCCTAGTATGTGGCGTGGAATTACACTCAACACAGAGGAAACAGTGAGTGAAAGAAGGAAGAAATGACTGTGTTTTTACAAACCAGAGAAAGATTGTACTGTTCACGTATTGTAATCAAGGTGGATATACTGCACGTAACGTGCGTGTGTCTTTGTTGAAGGCAAGTAGGTGAGAAATACTGCAGTTTAGTGGCAAAAAAAACCAAAACAAAACACACACACTGGGCTGGAGAGTCAAGAAGTATGGTTTCAGGTCCCGTTCTCCCTGCACTGCTGGTGTGAGATCTTGTGTGTAGCGCTCTCCCACTCTGAGCTTGGGTTCTGACACATGAGGTCCTTTCTGGTCCTTACAGACTGTCTTCTTATGGGGTCTGTGTCTTGACACCTCTTCTTTCCACAGGGCAGTGGCCAGCTTGAATACTCCCTTCATACCGGCAAATCCCAAAGTGTCCCCAATGGAGAGAATCAAAGCCAATCCTGCCTTTGATTACCAGCTCTACTTCCAGGAACCAGTAAGTCTGGGGCCCTGTGAGCAATGATCCCAGCAAGGTTTTTGTTCTTCTTTTGCCTTCCTCGTTCCTTCTTCCCATTGATCGGACTTATCTCTGTCGCCTTGAATATTCTGTGGCTTTAATGAGAAGTGAGTTCAGCGATGGGTTCAGGTGAAGCTGGTGCCAGAGAGAGGCTGGTCCTTCCCGGCTGACGGTGCATTTCTCTGTGTGTGTATTTGGGGTGATAAGGGGATTGGGGGGTGGGGATGGCGCATGGGGCTCCCCTGCTTCTCTGAAATTGGGAAATGGGGCGGAACTCTATTTTGGAGCCGCTTCTTCTCAATTCTCTGGCTGAGAGGCTGGTGAAACCCACCTCTTGGTGGTGACAGCTCCTGGCCTCCTGCCAGGGATTTGATATCTCTGCTGAGGAGTGACGTCTGTGATTACAGAGAGTGGCAGAGCCTAAAAGCCCTGCATCAGGCCCCAAGCATCCTTTGAGAGGCGTGAAAGGTTTCTAGGTGTCACCCATGTGCCACAGCTCAAGATGCCTTTCAAAGATGCCCACTGGGGTTTGGATGATGTGTGATGGGTGTGGCTGCCTCCTTTCACTGGATTCACTGAAACAGCAGCATCTGGCCTGGCTGCACCCCCCATAGCTGCCCTCATCTGTGGAGGGTACCTGCTCCTCTGTTCGTGGGCCCTGGACCCCGATGCCCAGCTATGTCTGGGTAATTCCAAAGAGGATAAAAGATGTTTCCTAACACTCCAAAGAGAGAAGAATAGATCAGATTAATTGACAAAGAGCACGAGAGCATCTCATCACATCCCTCCTCCAGCCCTAGCCCGTCTGCGGCTCATAGGAGGTACCATTGCCAGCGAGGGTCACAGCCATCCCAGTTTTGATTTGGCGAGTAACTCTTCTCCAAGAATGATTTTAATTAGTAAGATGGTGCCTTGGAAGAGGAACTTCTTGATTCAAGCAATAATCTGACTCATTGAGTAAGACACCAGGCGCCTCCGGCAACGTCATGACAAGATGCTTGGGTATCACACCCTCCACTGAGGCCAGAGCCCCACTGCCACAGCCCAGAGGGTGGACAGCTAAAGAGCTTCCTCTGGCTTGGATTGAATCACAGTGTCTTGAATTAGTTTGAAGTAACCTTGATCTTGAGAGATAAAGATGATTTAGATGGTACATTAGTCAGCTAGGGCTGCCATAACCGAGTGCCTCAGCCTGGGGGGCTTAAACAGCAAAATGTATTATCTCACTGTTCTAGGGGCCAGAAATCCGAGATCGAGGTGTCTACACAGTTGGTTTCTTCTAAAGCGGTTCTCCTTGCTTTGTACATGGCCCTCTTCTTGCTGTGTCTTCACCATGGCATTTCCTCTGTATGTGTGTGTCCCTGTCCAGATTTCCTCTTCTTATCAGGACACCAGTCACATTGGATCAGGCCCACCCTAATTACCTCATTTTACTTTAATTACCTCTTTAAAGACCTTACCTCCAAATACAGTCACGTTCTGAGGTACTAGGAGTTAAGACTTCATAGGAATTTGGGGGAGACACAGTTCAGCTTGGAACAGATGGGGACCATGAGGGTGAAGGGTGGGGACTGTGAGAAACTGACTTATTTGGAAGGAGACCCGGGCTCATGGGACAGGAAGGAGGACGTGTCCCTGTGCAAGGCCCGGCAAGCAGCCCCAAGTTTGTCGTCGATGTCGGAATTAGTAAAGAGTTGTTGTAGGTTTAATGCTTATCGTAGGGGGCCCCCATCTAATTCTTTCGGCTGGACTAGAAGTCAGCATCCCAGACCAAGGTGCGATGCACTGCCTGTCACCCTTTCCCAGGTGTCTGAATCACCCAGGTGCATCTCAGACTGGTGAGAGAGACTGGTGGTGGGAGAGAAATCACCCAGGTGCATCTCAGACTGGTGGTGGGAGAGAAATGAAGTGCTGGTTCTAGCTTCTTGACTGGCAGCTGCCTCAGCCTTTAGGGACTGGGAAGGAAACAGCCCCAAATAAAACTGTGAAGCTGGCGTTTGGGTCCCTGTCACCTCTTAGCTGACCCTTTCTCAATCTCTGGCTCTGCTTGGTCCCCAGCCCCCAAAACCCAACCCCCTCCCACTGCCCTCTGTGTGCCCAGAGGACGCGACCCCGCCCAGCTGTGCCATCACCTCGAGCGCCCCATGCGTCAGAGTTGCTCTCACCTGTCTGCCTCCTCCCCTGGCCCAGCCCCCAGGCCCTGTGGATAGGTTACGACGGGCCCTTGACACCCTGGCTCCCACCGCTGTGGTACCACACATGCAGCAGAGGGAGAGGGAGGGCGTGGAGTTGTGTGCCCGTTTCTTTCTCTTCCACCTCTTTTTTCCATTTTCTTTCTTATCTTTCTGAATTGGACATTCGTAAGAAGACTCCCAACTGCTGCAAAACACAGGTGGCCCGCAACTGGGGGGAGGGCTGGAGCCTGACAGATCTGTTGAAATGTCAGAAATGTTTCGACCAGTGTCAATTGTAAAGCACTGGTTCATCCAGCAGGTAGCTGTGCACCATCTGCGTGTGCTAGTTTCGGGGGCATCTAGAGATGAGTGAGGGCTTTCGAGGGCTCAAACAGCTCTTGGGGAGACAGGCGCGTAAGAGCCACCCAGGGAATAAGGCAGCGGAAAGGACTGTAACGGAGGTCCAGCTTCCTCTGGGAGCCCACAAGAAAACACAGTTAACTTTCAGCAAAGGAAGGAGCATTTGAACTGGACCCAGGGAGGTGAGCAGGATTTGGGTGGGGGGATCTGAGAGAGAAGGGGCTGCCAGCCTGAGGGGACGAGTGACTGAAGATGCTTATGAAACCCCTTAACTCAGGGATAAATGTCATGAGATGAGAAAGAGAGGGTAACCAAAGAGTCAGTGATCCTTTAGGTGAACTTCAGAAGGTCTGGAACATCTGGAAACTGCTCCCAGAGTTTAACAGGTGCACGCAGTTTTCCAGGAAGAGTCCCTAACTTTCATCAGAACCTTAGCAGTTCGGTAAAGGCTAAGAGCTGCTGAACTGGATGGCCCTGGGCTTTCAGGTGAGGTGCGGAGTCGGGGAGGGGGCGGGCAGCAGCATCAGTGTCACCTGGGAGTTTGCTAGAAATGCGAACCCGCCGGCCCCCTTTGTGATCTGCCCAATGAGAATATGCGTTTTTAACCAGGTCCCCCAGGTGACCCCCGTGCGCATAACCTCCCAGCTCTGACAGCTGTCTTCTGTGATTCTCAGTCAATTTCTGTGACCGTCTAGTCCGATGAACCTCAAATGTCAGTGTGCCTCAGAATCACCTGGAAGGCTAATTGTGACATAGATCCCCGGGCGCCCCCTGCAGAGTTCAGAGTCAGTAGGTTTTGATGGGGCCAAAGGAGTCACAGTTCTTTGGTGAGGTCCTGGAGCCACACCTCGAGAACCGTAGCCCCGAGGAGGGGGGTGATCCAGCCACTTCCCAGGTAGTGATGGGCCGGCAGCCGTCCTTCTCGGTGAATTAGAGACCTCTGGGCAGCTGGCTCCACTCAAGGGTGGCTGGAGGGGATCGCGCAGGGCATTGACTATCTCGCTCAGGTTCCCTTTTAACAGTGATTCTGCGATTTTCTGATCCCAGGCCCCCTCTGCACTCTTACAAATTATTAGGGACCTCAAAGAGCTTTAGTTCACGTGGGTTATATCTACTGGTATTTACCATACGAGATATTGAAATTTAAAACTGTCGATTCGTTAAAAAAGGATAATGTGCCCATGTTGCTATAAATAACATCATTTTTTTAATCTTTATTTTCCTTAAAATGTTTTTTTATTTCCTATTTTTTCCTTAAATATTTTTTTATTTCCTATTTTTTCCTTAAAATATATTTTTTTTAATCTTTATTTTCCTTAAAAATGTAGTGAGAAGTATAGCATTGTTTTACAGTTTTCGAACCTCTTTTATGTCTGGCTTAATAGAGACAGATGGATTCTCCTACCTGCTTCTGCGTTCGGTCTGTTGGGATGTCACATGTTATTGGAGCCTCTGGAAAACTCCACTGTACGCTTATGAGAATAAAGAGGATATAGAACATGTTAGTATTGTTACAAAAGTTTTTCGTCATGGATTCCCTGAAAGGGCCTCAGGGCCCCCCAAAGGTCTCCAGACAATATACTTTGAGAATTACTGCTTTTTATTTCTTTTGGGCTGTATTAGTTATAGGAGATAGAAAAAGGGAAGTAGTGGTTTCACTGTGTATTACCTTTGATCAAACTACATTTAGGGTATGTATCAACAGAATTCAGCTCATTAAAAATTATTTTTCTTTATTATTTTTTAAGTTACGGTAAACTACACATCACACAAAACGTACCATCTTAACCATTTTTAAGTGTACAGTTCAGTGGCATTAAGTACATTCACACTGCTGGACAGCCATCACCCCGTCCATCTCTAGAACTCTTTTCATCCTGCAGAGCTGAAACTCTATTCATTAAACACTAACGCCCCATCCTCCCCTCCCTCAGCCCCTGGCACCCACCCACCTACTTTCTGTCTCTGTGAATCTGACTACTGCAGGTACCTCATATAAGTGGAATCATATAGTATTTTTTTCTTTTGTGGCTAGCTTATTTCAGTCAGCAGGACGTCCTCAGATTCATCCATGTTGGGGCATGTATCAATTTCCTTTTTTTTTTTTTTTAAGGCTGAATAATATCCCATTGTGTGAGTTTTTAGTTCATCCATTCTCCCCTTGATGGACACTTGGGTTGCAACTCCTGCTTTTTGAGTGCCTGTTGGGCCAGGTGGTTCTGTTCGCAACAGTATGTGGCGTTCTTTCCCATCTTTTCAGCTGAGCGGGCCGAGGCTCTGGGAGCCTCCCTCACTCGCCTGAGATCAGGTACGTGACTGGGTCAGGATGTTGACCTCGCCTTGTTTGACTTCAAAGCCCACACACCTCCTCTTAAGCCACACTTTGGAGGGAGTTTGGACTTTCTTTGTGTGCTCTGTGCATCGAAGCAGAGAGGGGAGGAGCAAACCAGGATAAGCTCAAGGTCTTGATGGAAGGAGGGACCTCAGGGGAAAGACGCTTACTTAATTGCAGTCCTAGTAGAGCAAGGATTTTCATTTCAAAGGTTGTTACAGTCTTTGTGGAAAAATCGGTACCTTTATTGGTCTGTGGTAGCTGTTGGCGGATGGCTTTGTTCTTAGAACAAAGCCTCTTGGCAGGGAAATGTTCGATATTCAAATTAGTCATCTGGCCACTAAAAGGCTCCCAGGAAGCGGTTGGGGGAATCCAGCAACTGGGGCTGGTCCGGATGGGCATCAAGCTGTGTCTTAAGGAGAAACCATGGCTGGGGGGGGGGGGGGGGGGGCGGGGCCCGTCCCGCCAGCCTGTCTGCTCCCTCTTGGTGAGGAAACGGACTGGCCAAGTCCCTTCCTATCTATGGCCCTCAGTTTCCTCATCAGAAAAAGGATGGTCTCGTTGGATGGTTTTCACATGGATGATAGCTTTAAACGTTAGCTGAATTCAAGCCAATGAATAAAACATAACATAGAGCAACTCTTTGATCAGGGCTGGGGCCTGGGAGCCCCTCCTTCCCGTCCCTCCTCCCACCCCACCCCGTCTTCCGCACCGCTCTCCAGCCTGGAAGCCGTGTCCAGGAACACTCAGGGGTCCAGACGCCCGCCCCCAGCCCTTCCACCTGTTGCTCAAGTTTGCTGAGCACCTCAAGGTGCGGCTTAGACAAACTGCAGGTTAAGATCCAGCTCCTTGAGCTCTTTGAACTCTTGGCCAACGTTTACTCTCCTGTCCTGTGAATTTGCCGAGTCTGGTGGAAACTCAGATCAAAAGCTGTGTTTTTCTTCTCAGAGAAGGGATCATGGCCTTTGCATTTGTGTAGTAAGAAAGGGAAGAGGAGGCAGCTCTGGGCAGCAAAGACAAATAGAATCAGCTGGGTAATTTCAGCACCACCTGCTCCATTTTTTTTTGCCGTACGCGAGCCTCTCACTGTTGTGGCCTCTCCTGTTGCGGAGCACAGGCTCCGGATGCGCAGGCTCAGCGGCCATGGCTCACGTGGGATCTTCCCGGACCGGGGCACGAACCCGCGTCCCCTGCATCGGCAGGCGTACTCTCAACCACTGCACCACCAGGGAAGCTCCAAGGTTGGTTTCTTGTACTTCAAATCCTTCATGAGCTCTGTGTTGACTCTTAGGAAGCCTTTCTCCTTAAACAGCCCCAGAGTCTTCTGAGACAAAGCTCCAGGATTCATGGAATTCCAAAGGCTTTGTTCTAGGAGTTTTTCCTTAGAACCTAGAGCTGCCTGCCCAGGTGATAGCTTTGGGGTAACAGTAGAGCAGACTCGTTCATTTTTTTTTTAACTTTTTATTTTATATTGGCGTGTAGCCCATTAACAATGTTGTGATAGTTTCAGGTGCACAGCAAAGCTACTCAGCCATACATATACGTGTATCTCTTCTCCCCCAGACTCCCCTCCCAGGCAGGCTGCCACATAACATTGAGCAGAGTTCTGTAGGCTTACTGCTCCCCTCCACCTCAAGCTGGAGGAGAATTACCTTTGCGACAAAAAACTTAATCCATCGATGTAAGACAGAAATGGAAAATTTTGTTCAAGCCGAATTGAGGGCTATAACCCGGGGACAGCCTCTCAGAAGGTTCTGAGAGCTGTTCTGCCTGTTCGAGGTCAAAACGCAGTTACATGTTTTGAGACAGAGGACTGTGTATTAAATGATGTATTATTGACAGTTTACACAATCTGGCAAGTAGTGGGTCATGGCTCATCGTGGTCCCTTACGACATCAGGAAGGAACGTTATCTTTTAAGGAGTTGCCTTGTCGATGCTGGGAGAATATTGCTCTTTATGGTTGAGCAGGTATTTCTGCTGATGGGGGAGGTTTGGTCGATGCATAATGCAGGTACGCAGTGCGCAGTGGAGGGGAGAGAGGAGGCCAAAGGGCAGAGAAGATTTTTTTTATGTTTAAATTTTTCTTGTCCTGCCACAAAATATGGATTTTATTTCACACCCTCTTTGATGAGCGTGAGCTTGCAATGGAGGGCAAGAAAATAAAAGCCACAATCCACGTGATCGTTTAGAAGTCACCCCCACCAAAGTCTTTATCTCACATTCTTTCCTTTTTTCCCCTCTCTTCTTCCCAACCTTCTAGCCTGTGTTGGGTACCTGCTATTACCATGCTATCACAGTGGGAATAAAAATATGCGTAAGATACAGTGTGTGTCCCTAAGAAATTCACAGGCTCGTGAGGGGACCAGATCCCAAAATAGACAGTTCTCATGCAACTAGATAACTTTAACGATGGAGATAATAATAATAACAATGATCACCATTTATTGGCCTCCCTCCTATGTATCTACCAGGCATGGTCAGAAACAGGCATTATCTCCTATCATCCTTACAAAACTCCCATTTTATAGATGAGGAAACTGAGGCTCTGGAAGCTTAAGTTGCCCAGTTAATAAGTAGTAGTGGTGGGGCTTGGAGCCTTGTTTGTTGGATTCCAAAGTTCATCCTTTAATTCCTGTGATCAGGAGCACAAAGGGAGGAACCCTATCCAGCTGGACTGGCGGGAGGCTTGTCATTGGTCTGTGGGACTTAAAAATAGGGTATCACCTTTTATGAATTACAGAGCGTCTGATATGGTATCGGCAGGGCACACAACCAGAGTACAAATGCTCTTATCTTCTCCCCTTTCTGGCCTCACCTTTGTCCTCTTCATCCCTGTTGATCTGACATGCTTTCACGTGGGGAGAGAGACTTATTTACCTTTGGGCTCTCTTTGATTTTTTACTGACCCTTTTGACATTCATTTGCTCTTCTAAGTACTATTTGAGCTCTGCAGCCAGTCCAGACCTCTGGACTCATGGAGATTCCTCCACACACTGAGACACAGCACAAGCTCATGAACAGCAGCTAGGGAGTGCTCTCAATAAATAAGAATGATGACCCGTGGCAACGTGCAGGGCGTTTATTGAGCGCATAAAAGGCACTGCCTTCCATGGCTATTTCTCACCTCGACATGCATCACGTAACTGAGGGCCACGATTGATTCTCTGTCATAATGGAATCTTACACATGTGAGGGGATTGTAATTCACATGCCAGCATTGCTTGCTTCAGAAAATCTCGAACTGCAGACCCGGCACTGCTTGATGATAAATGTTTCCTTGCCTACAGTGCTGCTGTCTCGTAGATCCAGAGCTCTCATGACGTGCCATATGCAGAACAAATGAGTGCAGGGTAGCAGGACCTCTTAAAGTGTGCAGGGTCTGAGGGCCGCTGGCCACCAGAACACTTTGCTGACCTGGCTTACAGGACCCTTCTCTGCGGGAACATTCCTCGGAGGAAAGGAACAAACATACATTCAGCCTCTGCTCCATCCAGGACCAGTCACAGATGCCCTGGGGAAGAAGATGAGTAGGAGCTTACCTGCTCTCAGGGTGGACCATGGAGAGGACATGAAAGGCTCTGTGAGATCCAGGAAGAGCTGAGACTGTTTCACTGTGATGGGGGAGGGGAGGGCTTCTTGGAGAAGGCAGTGTTTGGCACAGGTGTTGAAGGCTTCTTGAAGGCCAAGCTGAGGGAAGTAGGTGCTCTTGGTGGAAGTTACAATACGTTAAACCACAGAGCTGAGAAAGTAGGGCGCCCCTTCAGAAAACATCCTGCAACTCAGTTTAGCTGGTTCAGGTGAGCAGTTGGAAAGGAGGAGAAGAAAGTAGGCCAGCACTGTGCTCTAGACTGAGTGTTTGTGAGCCCCCCAAATTCGTGTGTTGAAATCCTAACCCTGATGTGATGGTATTAGGAGGTGGGCCCTCGAGGAGATGATTAGTTCTTGAGGGTGGAGCCCTCATGAATGGGATTAGTGCCCTTTAGAAGAAACTCCAGAGAGCTCTCCTCCATGTGCTTTCCTCCATGTGAGGACACAGTGAGAAGATGACCATCTATGAACCAAGAAACAAACTGTCGCTAGATACTGAATCTGCTGATGCCTTGATCTTGGACTGCCCAGCCTACAGAACTGTGAGAGATAAATGTCTGAGTTTATAACCCACCCGATCTATGGTATTGTGTTATAGCAGCCAGAATGGACCACCATACACTGCCATACTCTTACTATTATAGGCTCCCCAGCCTATAATAATAAAGTGATTATTATAAGTAATACATTCCCACTGTAGGGATTTAGATAAACAGAAAAGAAAGCAGCAGCCGTAAACCCACCTCCCCGGTGTGGGGTGGGGTGGACGGGACCACTGTGAGCATCTCATGTTTTATTCAAACCTTTTAAAAAAAACAAAACAAACGTGTTTCAATATGAAAATTCAAATTCATGCACTTCTAATGAAACTTGGGCTGGATGGGACAGAGGTTGGGAGCTTCTGGCTTTGGGTCAGATCAGTTTCCAAGATCTCTGCTGAGTCCTTCATTTTGCTTTCTTGGTTGTTCTAGGGAGTGGCGGAGGTTGAACTGGAACAGAACCTGAATCGGACTTTCAGAAGCTTCTTCAGAGCAAGTGATGAGGTGAGGGGTGTGGGAGGCAGGGTAGAGGGTAAGCAGGAAGGGGGAGCTGCAGGGGTGCAGATCCCCAGATGGCTTCCCTGGGAGGAGGGGGGGATAGGGGATGTCAGGGTCTGGGAATAAGCAACTTGCCTTCTTTTCTTTGACTTCTGTAGTTAGGGCAGTTAGGGTCCTCACTCCACGGGTCCCTTCATTAATGAGGAAAGGTCCTGTCCTCTCTGTCACACACCAGTAGGGCTATGAAACCCAGATCAAAGAAGGATTATAATGGTGACAGTTTAGAAATTCTGCTGTTATTACCATTTTCATATGGATAATTGCTTATCAAAGTGCAGAATTAATTGATGCTTCTAACCCTTTTCTTGAACAACCGCAGGAGCCTAGAATGCTTTAACGCGGTAACCCCACCCTCCTGTCTTACGTGTTAGGAGTCACTGTTGCTGTTGCTGTATCTGGTCAGTGCCTACTTAGCTGGCCTGATTTTTGCCAGTTTCTTTGCTGACCACTTCTGTCACCTCACTCTTTTATACTAAGTTCAAATTTCTTTCTTACTGAAGTACCTTCTTTTATAGTTTTCTCAGTAAGAGTCTGTTAGCAGTAAACTCGTAATTTTTTGGCCTGAAAATATCTTTATTTTGCTTTCAATCCCAAAGAACAGTTTATCTGAGTATAGCATTCTAGGTTGACAATTATTTTCTTCTAGAAGCTTCTGTCATTGCTTGTAAGAAATTGGTCTCAGGTCTACCTTCTGGTGTATTATGTGTCTTTTAGTCATGTCTCATCTGCAGTTCAGCCCATCTTTAATTTTGAAAGTTGCATTTGGTTCTTTTCCAAAGCCTTCTGATCTCTTTCAATAGAGTCTTGTTCTATTCTTGTTGTTCAGTTCCTTCTTTGGTCTTTAATCATTTGAAGCATCCTCATTTTTCATTCTCTCTCTGTGCAAGTTCTATTATTTGGTCTTCCTGGAGAGTCTCGTTTTACTGTTTGCTGTGTTTGCTGTCTCCTGCAATGGGGCTTTAGTGTATATGTGCAGCGGGTGGGGCAGGGTAGGGAGCGAGCTCTGTAATTTGGGTTTGTGAGCTCCTCTTTAGCAGAGCTTACTCTGCTCCAACCTGCTCCAGCTGAGATGGAGGAAATGGCCCTCCTGGGTGGTTTAGCTTTTGCTTCTCCTGCCAGGCCTTCTGGTGGCATTGCCAGCCCAAGCTCACTTTTGCTGTTGTTTACTTCACTTAGTGGGGGTTTCCAGATCTCGTAGTGTGGATTCAAACAGAAACACGTGTGAAGGCAGGCTTGTGGCTGTGAATCCCCAGGGGAGCTTTTTTTTGGTTTCCTCTTAGTACCAAACTGAATGGACCAACTCCTTTGACATCCCTCTGTCATGGTGGGTGGGTTCTCTCTGGTCCACCCTTTAACTGAGGACCCCAGATTGAGCGGATTCACCATGGAGGGGTGGGGAGGATCTCACTTTTACCTTCGCATCTGACCAGAGGTCTCATCTCCTGTTCCCACTGGTTGATACACCCAAGTCCTTACGTTCCCAAGACCCGCCAGCACCCAGGAGCAGTCTTGGCCTTGGAGCTGGGCTGTGAGCTGCCTCTGCTCTGACCACTCAGGACCCGCCTAGCTCTCTTGGGCGTTTAGCATGTTCGTATCGTCTGCTGGCACTGGTAGGGTTTTTAGATGTCCCGTTCCTGCATGTTTCCTTTGCTTGACCCATGACATCCCTTCTACCTTTTCTCCCTCCAGACTTTTCTCACCACGAACAGAGTCTGTGAAATGGGTAAGAGACATTCTCAGGAGGGAATGGAGACAGGAGGGCCATGACGGGAAGCAGCCGAACGTTAAATGAGTGTTTCTCCATCTGCCAGCTGTGGGCAGAAGCAGCCACCTGCCCGCCCTGAACTAGTTAAGCCCTGACTTGCTTAACGTAGGTCCCCGCTGGCGAATCGCACTCACCCTAACCCTGGGCTGACCACACAGCCTTGGCTTCCTCTCCCCCATGACGTTTTGGATTCAAGATCTTAAACAGTCAGAGCCTGGAGGACTCTCAGAGCTCTTCAGGGCAGATCCACCCTCTACTGATTAGGACAGAGACCCAGGAGAGGAACTGACCTCTGCAGGGTCACCTGGTGCAGGCAGAGTGGAAATCAGGCCAGACCCCCAGCCAGGTCTCCTCTGTCTTAGTGCCCTGGCCTCCCCTCCATCAGGCTCAGTTCCATCCCGTGAAGACAGCCCCTGTTCTCCCTCCCAGTTTGGATATAAGTGAGGAGCCAGAGCCGGGAGCAGACTGGCGCTCATCCCCTTGACTCCTGGATCCGGCACTGTTCCCACAGAACCTTGCTTGACCCCAAGCCTGTGACTTTGCCATCATTCCCTTGTATTTTTATTAATAATGATGATTGCTATCACTTGTTTGAGCACCTACTGTGTGCATCAGACACTGGGTTAGCCCCCTTTAGTAATATTGTTTATATTTCTTGTGACATCCGTAAGAACTCTCACTATTATCTCTATTCTACAGATGAGGAAAATGGGTCTCAGAAGAGTTACAGAATTTGGCCAGAGTGGCCAGGCTGGAGTTAAACTCCTCCAAGCCTAAAGACCACACTCCTCTCACTGGTCAGGAACACCTCTCCCTTCCCTCCTTCCACCTCTTTACTTATTCACGTAGTCAATCGTTCAGTCCTTCATTCCTCAAAAGTTTTGAGTGCACACTTGGTGTGAGGCAGGGGCAGGTATCCACAAGCACGAGTCAGAGTCATTGCCCTTGGGGAGCCCAAGTCTCTTGGGGAGACAGAGAGCAGTAATAAAAGAAGCAGAGGTGGTGAAGGGTCTCAGGTGTTGGAACTTGGACACCTGACCCAGAGGGTGGGAGAGGAAACAAGTGGCTTTTTGTAGGAGGACTCTTTGTGAGTACGCCAGGGGAGCCCAGCCTCAGCAAGATGGTCACCGAGGAGGACATCCAGTTCTACGTTCAGCAGTTCAAGAAGTCTGGTTTCAGGTAAAGAGAACAGCACCCCAGGAGAACACAGGAGAGAGAAGGTGGGCAGACAGGGGCTCTTCTGCTCTCGCAGTGCAGGGTGAGGCCCAGTGCCAGCTCAGTCCCAGTGAAAGCCTGGCCAGCCTCTGCTTGAATGCCTCCAGTGCCGGGAGGCTCACTATCTGACGATGGTCAGCCTGCTCTAGTTTGGAGAGTTCAACTTGTTGTCCCTTATGCTTAGGGGCCCCTTCAGAGCAGATGTTTTCAACTTTTCTTCAGTGGTGACCTCTGTGAGGATCAGATGACAGCTCTGAGTTCTTACTTCAGAAAAACACAAAAACCCCACGTCACCTCAAAAACTGCATACATATTCGGTGGGGGGGCGGTGGTTATAGGCTCAGCTTTACTGAGCTCTAACTCACATACCGTAGAATTCGCCCTCTGAGAGTGTACAGTTCAATGGTTTTTAGTCATTTCACGGAGCTGCGCCGTCACGACACATTTTATGGATCGCCACGATCCGTTTTAAAGTGTTTTCATCTCCCAGAAAGCAGCTCTGTTCCCTTTCGCGGTCACTCCCACTTCCCCGGGGCCCCCAGGTCTGATCACTCAACCATCTGCTCTCCGTCCCCCTGGAGCTGCCTATTCCAGATGTTTCATGCGAACGGAGTCGTACGCTGTGTGGTCCTTCGTGTGTGGCTCCTTTCACTCTGGTCCGCCCGTGTTGTAGTCCCTGGCAGACTTCGCTCCTTTTTCTCAGGTCTGTTTCTATGCTGCGGTTCAGGGCCCTGCCCTGAGATCCCTGAGAGTCCCTCTTAACAGCCCCTTTTCTGCGTGTCCCTTCACGTATTTGGCTATTGCAAATCCTCGAAGCTCGGGAGTCCTTCAGGGGCGCTGCAGGTCACCGCGTTTCCATCTTCCTCCTCTCTCCTCACGCCCCCATCCCTCACTCAGACCCAGGGGCGCAGAAGGAGCCCAACAGCAGGACCGCCTTCGTCAGCCCAGCCCACAAGTTCACAGTGTGGCGACCTTGGCCGTGAACACCCGTGGTGGCCTTTAGACCCCAGTGTCTCCATCTCCTTTCTTCCCCCCTCCCCACCCGAAGTGGGGGACAATTTAAGAGTCTTAGACTGGGGGACAGAGGTTCTCTGGAAGGGAACGTATAGGCAATCCGATCCGACCCCTCCTTGCACAGGAGGGAAAATCAGAAGTCCCCAAAGGGCACGTGACGTGTCCAAGGTCTCTCCGGGCCCTCCCTTTCACAGGAAGCCTCAAGGGCTGGACAGCACCACCCCATTCCACACCTGAGGATTGGGACAGTGCTCCGGGTACAGCCCTGGAGCCACCCTACCTGTCCGGAGGAGACACCTCGGCATCACTTCCCGATGTCACATTAGGAGGAAGCACCTCCCGGTGGCCCTTTTCTGCGGGCTCCCTGGGACAGGGGAGTGGCCCGGGTTGGTGAGGGCACTAAACCAGGCTCCCCCACCCCCGTCTTCCGAGACAGTCCCGGGAGAAAATGGAGAGTCCTGTGGGGCCGATTTCTGTGTGTCCCCGGATGCCCACTTCAGAGAACATCAGCCCTCGGCCCAGCGCTGTGCCTGAGCCAGGCCGTGCTCGATAAAGCCCGGCAGGCACGCAGGGCACCGGCGTGTGAATCCTGGGCTCTGTTCTCTTCGCCCTGCAGGAGCCTTTGCTCTTCCTGGGAAGACTGGCTCTATGCCGAGCGGGTTGCTGGTGGGGTCTGTAGCACAAGCGTCTACTAAAAGCTTTCCTCCTTTTACTCCTTCGCCCGCCCCTCCCAGGGGACCTCTAAACTGGTACCGAAACATGGAAAGGAACTGGCAGTGGGGCTGCAAAGGCTTGGGAAGGAAGGTGAGTTCAGCGCTGTTCTCCTCCCCGACGAGTCACCCTTCGGGCATCCATGGACCCAACGGATAGGCCGCTGGGTCAGAACCAGGGGTGGACAGACCGGCCGGCTGCTTTGGGAGGTGCCTGCGCTGCAGGGTTTCCTCTTAGGACCTCTTTTGCTGCTGCTTCTCCTGGAACGGCAGAGGGTGGGGAGAGGGCGGGGACAGGGGTCTGCCAGGTGACTGCAGCAGCGGTCTGGACCGCCTAGGTCTCCCGGCGGTGCCCTGGCTCCGGGCGCAGGTGGTCCAGTTAACTCCCAGAGGTAACAAGGATGAAGCTCCTGGCTCACAGAGGAACATTACGTGCTCTCAGAGAGACGGGGCTGTAACCTCTGTTTCACCTCAACCGAGTCAGTCCAAGTCTCAGTTTCCTTGTTTGTCAAGCAGAAGACAGGTTTCCAACCCCTGGGTCTGCAAAGGGAGTCATGGGGTCCCTGGTTTACATTCAGAACATTAAAAACCTAAGGGAAATTGCACTTTCACGTTCCTCAGCTCACTCGGTAGCCCTGGCCATCTTCTTGATTCAGTCAAAAATGATCGGCCCTCTATATGCCAGGAACGGTGCAGATGACACAGGCGAGGTCCTGACCTCACAGGGTTAGGTCTTGAGGCAGTAGAGCATAAAAACAGTGGTTCAGAGCAGGCTGGGCAGAGAGTCGGCCTGGGATGTGGGACCTGTGCCCTGTGTGACCTTGGGCAAGGCACTTAACCACTCTGTTCTCCGTGGCCGCTAATATGGAAGTGACAAGAATGGTGCCTACCTCAGGCAGGAGCTGTGTAAGGTTAAAGTGGGTTGACGCACATCAGATGCTGAGTTAGAACAGTGCCTAGTACGTAGTAATGGTTTAATTAATGCTCTTCAGCCTGTCATCACTCTCATCTGTGATGGACAAAAATGACAAAACTGCAGTTTGATTGGCAGACTCTCTCAAAGCATGAGGGACGAGATTGAGGTCTTCGGAGAGGTGAACCCCGATGGCAGTAGGTTTGGGGACCCCCCTCTTCTGCAGTTTCCTTCCAGATCTTCCTCCTCCCCCACCTCCTCCCATTGCCTCTGCCACCGCTTTACGTTTTCACCTGCAACATTCTAGAGTGTCCATCCCACCCCCACAGCAGCCTCAGGATTCATTTCAGCCACAAAACCACCACTGGGTCTTCACTCCTTGGTGAACGGGGCGCAGTGAGAAGCGCACAGTGCTGTGTTGTAGGTAAAAAACGGTGAGCATTCCTTACCCAGGGACAGTGAACACCATTTGGAAATTGTCATGGTAGCTTGAGAACACAGAGTAAAAGGAGGTTCTCTCGACCTTGCGGCGCCCCATGCATCAGTAGACAAAAAGTGAAGTCCCTTTCCTGCCTGTAATGTCAGGCTGGCCCAGTCACACTCTGGCTGCCCCTGTGAAGGGCAGAGTGTGAATATTCTATTCAATTGAATATTCTATTCAGTTCATAGAAAAGGAATATTGATCTCCATCTAAGGGCATCTTTCCTCCTTCCCAGTGCCACCTGTTTGGTGTCAGGAATATCAGTCACACAGAGTGGACCACACGCGTGTTCTTACTTACACACACACACACACACACCCCCACACACACAACCTGTGTGGTCAATACGTGGCTGAATCCATCCGTATGAGAAAAACCCATTTTTTTCCTCCTGTGTGTCTCCTTTACTTTCACACAAATCGCTTTCTTTCTGGCACTTCTGGTCTCCAAGTGTGTGGGCGTTTTCCCCACACCAAGCAGTTCTCTGCAACACCAGCTGGGGGGCCTGCAGTTTAACTCAGTTTTGGCACCAGCTACCTGGAGACGGCGTCAGAGCCCACAGGTTAGGGGCTCAGTCCCACAAGACTGCTCCCCGCTTCAGACGCCAACCCCAAGTCCAGGTTGTTACCTGTGCTTCCAACTGATTGGCCGTAAATTGGAGGCTCCCAGGACCTCCTCCTTGGGTCTATTAATTTTCTAGAGTGGCTCACAGAACTCTGGGAAACACTTACTCACGTTTACTAGTTTATTAAAGGATTTGGTAAAGGACACAGATGAACCGCCAGACGAAGGAATCCACAGGGTGAGGTCTGGGAGGCTCCCAAGCCCAGGAGCCTCTGACCCTGTGGAGCTGAGGTGTGTCATCCTTTTGGTGTGGATTTCACCAACCGAGAAGCTCTCCGAACTCCTTGCTACTGGGGTCATGTGGATGTTTATGGAGACTTCCTCACGTAGACGCGATCAATTATTAACTCCATTTCATCCCTTTCGCCTTCCAGACGTGGGGGGAAGGAGGGAGCTGAAAATCCCAAGTGTCTAATCATGGCTTTGTCTTCCTGGTGACCAGCCCCCATCCAGGAGCCCAGCCAGAGTCACCTCATTGGAACAGGAGTGCTCTCATCACTTAGGAATTTACAAGGGTTTCAGGGGCTCTATGCCGGGAACCAGGGGCAGAGAGCAAGATACACATTTTCTAATCTCGCACACCATCCTTTCAGATCTTTAGTAATACTGGTGCCTCCTTCACGCAAAGCACGTGGCGGAAACAAAGCCAGACCACAGTGGTGCTGAGGGGTCTTCTGCGGGGGAGTTGATAGTGGAGGAGGCCCCGCGGTGTGAAAATAACATCTCCTCGCCCGGGTGAGGGAGGGCCTGAGCGTGGAGGCTGCTTCTCCTTCCCGTTATCCCTCCCCAGATCCTGGTGCCGGCCCTGATGGTCACCGCGGAGAAGGACTTCGTGCTCGTTCCTGAGATGTCCAAGCATATGGAGGACTGGGTAAGGCGATGGTCCTGCTCGGGGCCATCGGGGCTTCTTGGAGGAGGGCGCAGGCGTCCCAGAGGATGAAGAGTGGGATGTTCGGGGGAACCGCTCGCTTGACGAGGGCTTCCTCAGCAGCATCACTGTCGCCTTTTGGGAGCAGCGATTAAGACTGCTCCTCGGGGGCTTCCCTGGTGGCGCAGTGGTTGAGAGTCCACCTGCTGATGCGGGGGACGTGGGTTCGTGCCCCGGTCCGGGAAGATCCCACATGCCGCGGACCGGCTGGGCCCGTGAGCCATGGCCACTGAGCCTGCACGTCCGGAGCCTGTGCTCTGCAACGGGAGAGGCCACAGCAGTGAGAGGCCCGCGTACTGCAAAAAAAAAAAAAAAAAGACCACTCCTTCCTGGACTTCCCTGGTGGTCCAGTGGTTAAGACTCCACACTTCAGGGAACTAAGATCCCACATGCCATGCGGTGTGGCCAAAAGAAAACGAAAAAAGACTGCTGCTTCCTTTCCCCTTCACTGATGCAATCTCTCATCACTCACTCATTCTTTCATTTCATGGGCTTTTCCTGTGCACTTAGATGAGTTGGGACAGTGCTAGATACCAGGGCGGTAAAGATGAATGAGGTGCAGACCCCACCCCACAGGAGGTCATGTCCAGCAGTGTACCCCATATGCAGGAGGCTTGTGTGGACAAGGGCCCAGCTGGGAGCGAGGGCTTCACAGAGGTGCTGACCACTGCCTCTGGCCTTGAGGAACTCCTAAGCCTTGCCCAGCAGAGAGAGAACGGGAGAGGAGACAGGGTGTTGAGAGGTGAGGATGGATGAGAGAGGTCAGAGGGTGCGGCTGGGAGGTTATCCTGAGCCCACTGGGCCAGGCTGAGCTGTGTGGACCTATGGGTGAGGGGACCGTTGAGGTGGAGAGATGGGTATCAAGCCTGTGTTTTGGAAGCACGCTCTGCTGAAAGCGTAGGGCTTGGTAGGGATTGGGAGGCCTGCAGGTGGGGTCCCCGTGACGGCTCGTGTATCCTGGCTGGATGCTGAGAGCGTTTGCCTGCACTTGGCAGTGTCTTTGTTAGTTAGCATCATCCAGTGCGGTGGAGAGAGCGTGATTCAAGGCATGTTGCCAAGGACGCCCTTTGTGGGTGGTGGAGCCAGTCCGGGGAGGGCTGTGACCCACTTTGGGGATTCAGGCGCCGAAAGGGAGACTGAACAGCCCTGCGTGCAGACCACCAGGGAGGAGGGAGGCGACATGGGAAGGGGACGCAGTCATGGCTACAGGGCAAGAGCCAAGCTCGACCCGCCATTTTCCAGGCAGTGAACGGGCCAAGTCCTAATGGTTCTGGAGGGAGACAGTCTGTTGTGATGAGTATGGGTCAGCCTGAATTTGAATCTTAGCTCAGCCACTGTCTGTGTGGCCTTGGGCCAGTTACCTAACCTCTCTG
Source organism: Lagenorhynchus albirostris (assembly GCF_949774975.1). Lineage (NCBI taxonomy): Eukaryota > Metazoa > Chordata > Mammalia > Artiodactyla > Delphinidae > Lagenorhynchus > Lagenorhynchus albirostris. The sequence continues at coordinate 103,926,397 of NC_083101.1, forward strand.
AGCCTTCATATTACCCAAAGGATCATGGTCAAAGATAAATAAGGCAGGGCTTCCCTGGTGGCGCAGTGGTTAAGAATCCGCCTGCCAGTGCAGGGGACATGGGTTCGAGCCCTAGTCCAGGAAGACTCCACATGCTGCAGGGCAACTAAGCCCGTGCGCCACAACTACTGAGCCTGCGCTCTGGAGCCCGCGAGCCAGAACGACTGAAGCCCACGTGCCTAGAGCCCGTGCTCCGCAACAAGAGAAGCCCCCGCAATGAGAAGCCCGCGCACCGCAGCGAAGAGTAGCCCCCGCTCGCCACAACTAGAGAAAGCCCGCACGCAGCAACGAAGACCCAATGCAGCCAAAAATAAATAAATGAAATAAATAAATGTATATAATGAAAAGATAAATAAGGCAGTGCATGTGGAGCACCTAGTAGGAGCTTGATCAGTGGTCATTCCCTTCCTAAATCACGCGGGGTTTTCAGGGGGGTGGCCCACCGGGAGCAGAGAACTTGCCTTCTGCCATTTACTTTTCCGGGTGGGGTTTTCTTCCAGATCCCTCACCTGAAAAGGGGTCACATTAAGGACTGTGGACACTGGACACAGATGGAGAAGTAAGGAGATGGCGGTCCCTGGGTGGGGGACGTCAGGGCTCCCTGTTCGCCTCCAATAAGCCGCTTGCTTTACCACCCCTGCCTTGGCCTGAGTGAGGGAGTGCGTCCAGACAGATGCGAATTGCCTTCTGTTCCCGTTCCAGGCCCACAGAGTTGAATCAGATCCTCATTGAGTGGCTGGAGACCGACGCCAGCGACCCACCGGGGGTGTCGAAGCTTTAGGGTGTGACGTGTGTCAGCCGCCAGCAGGCAGTCCAACCGCTCCATCTGCTGGGGCGCTTCTCTGGTACCCGGATGGGGCCTTACCCGCATCTCTCAAAACCAGCAGCGTCGTTCTCAAGGGGTTTGCAGCAAAGAGTGATTTTCTCTAAATGAAATGAGTCAGATTTGACACAATTTTAGATATAGGAAAAATCACGTGTGATTAATCCTCTGGGTATAAACGTATCACTTTATGTCTAAGGATGGTTAGTGTTCTGTGGAGGACAGAACGGGATGGCCAGGGGGTGATTTCTCTTTGATAATCAAGTCAGCGTTTTGATGATGCAAAATCAGCAATTTAGAAGCTTTTCAGCAGAGATGGGAACTCCCTTATTCAATAAAATGAAGACAACTGGCTTAGTGCTGTTTGAGTTCTTGGGAGAAAAGCAGATTGATTGTTCTAAGAAAGTATCGCGTTTGGGTGAACACTGTTTCCTCTGCTCTGACTCTACAAGTCTCTGCATGATCTGGAACAGTGCTCTCTGGTAGAACGTTCTTTATTTATTAATTTATTTTATTGAAGTGTAGTTGATTTACAATGTCGTGTTAATTTCTGCTGTAGAGCAAAGTGATTCAGGTACATATGTGTATCCATTCTTTTTCATATTCTTTTCCGTGATGGTTTATCACGGGATATTGAATATAGTTCTCTGTGCTATACAGTAAGACTTTGTTGTTTATACATTCTGTATGTAGTAGTTCGCATCTGCTAATCCCAAACTACTAATCCATCCCTCCCCCACCCCCTCCCCCTTGGCAACCACAAGCCTGTTCTCTATGTCTGCAAGTCTGTTTCTGTTTTGTAGATAAGTTCATTTGTATCATATTTCGGATTCCACATGTAAGTGATATCATATGGTTTTTGTCTTTCTCTGACTTACTTCACTTAGTATGACAACTTCTAGGTCCATCCATGTTGCTGCAAATGGCAGTATTTCATTCTTTTTTATGGCTAATATTCCACATCTTCGTTACCCATTCATCTGTTGATGGACACTTAGGTTGCTTCCATGTCTTGGCTATTGTAAATAGTGTCGGAACAAACATAGGGTGCATGTATCTTTTCAAACTATAGTTTTCTCCAGATATATGCCCAGAAGTGGGATAACAGGCTCAGATGGCAACTCTATTTTTAGCTTTTTGGGGAACCTCCATACTGTTTTCATAGTGGCTGCACCAATTTATATTCGCGTGCAACTTTCTGACACGATTGAAATGGTCGGTTCTGTGCTACCAGATAGAGTGGCCACCAGCCACGCGTAGCCATGTGCCCTGTCTCCCTGCTCTGTTGGCATGGTGTGCTCACCAATCTATGTTCACCTCCCTCGCTGCTCTTTCTGCAGGGCAAGCTTGTGGACAAGGTGGTGTCTCCAGGCTGAATTCTGAATTAGGATGAATGTAAATTAACCAGGCAGAAAAGGGTACGTATGTCCAGGTGTGTGCAGAAAGCAAGGGGCAGATTAGAAATGTTACCAGCGATCATTCTTAAATACCCCTGTGTGCCTGGAGCCCTTCACTGACCAACTCTTACCCTTCCCATTTAACAGATGGGAAAACTGAGGTTCACATAATTTGCCCAAGGTCACTTGGCTACTGCGGGGCAGAGCCTAGATTCAGATGCATGCTGTCTGGTTCTGCAGGCTGAGCTCCTTCTACCAAAAGCTCTTTTCTTTTCTAAATCTGTGGTGAGACTACCCAGATCAAATCCCTGCTCGGACACTGACCACAGAGTGACCTCGAGAAAGAGGTCACTGTGCTTCAGTTTCCTCTATTAGAAAAGGACGTTAATAGCACCAAACTCATAGGTGGTCATGAGTATTAAATGAGTGAATACATACAGGGCCCTAGAACGGTGCCTGGCACACAGGAAGTGCTACTGAAGTATTAGCCATAAAATTTCCGGTTTATCCCAGGATGAGGCTTCTGAGGGCTTTAAACTTCCAGCCAGCCCACCACCACCTCCTCCCTTTTGGATCAGAGAATTAAAGGACTCATTTAAAAAGCAAATGTGTGCTCTGGGGGAATGACTACAGGAGCCGGCTAACATTATTTCACTAACTGCGTGTGTCCAGGCTTACTTGTCCAGAATTGGTTGGAGGAAACAAGAATCTTAGAACATCTCTCATCTGAAGAAGCACAAGTAGGCAAACCTATTCGGCCTGTCTCCATTTCCAGTATTCTACCCAGTAATCCCTGTAAACCATTCAAAATGTTCAGAAATTCTACTCTTTCGGCAAATAAGGGCCGGACGAATCTAGTTCGTAGCATTGCAACACAAATATCACCAGTCATACAAGATTAAGGGTCATAAAAAAAACGCTCCTTTGGAAAAGGTCTTTAGGTCATTCCCGAAAATACTTTTCAGATGCCTTGTTAACTACAAGTTGTTTGAAGTATGTTCACATTGATTTGATTTAAAAATGTTATTTTTATTTCAGACTACAAAGGGCATAAATAACAAGTGTATTTACCTCTGCAGAGGGAAATAGCTTTTTAAAAGAGGCATGGAAGACCCCACCCACATATCAGTGAGATCATAGAGCTCCCTCCAGGGAGCTGAGATCACTCCCAGGTTCTGTCCTCACACTCGGTGGCTGTCAACTAGCAGGGTCCAAGGTTTCCAGGAGAAATATCTTCTAAAACTGCATCTATTTAGAACATGCGACAAAAAGCTATTCCTGTCTCTCTTGGGGTATAACGAACCCACGGTTTTAGGCCTGGAAGTGACTCTAAGGCCCACTGTTCACACTGACATTTCCATGAGCACAAATTAAAACTAAACAATGGTTAAAATATGTAGGCCAGAAGCTCAAAGGTTTTGGCAACAAGAATTGGGTGGGAAATGTCATGCCTCGCAGTTCAAAGGAATCCATCTGGCCACACATAAAATACTTTCTTGGCACTTGTGGAAGTTTCTCCCCAGTGTTGGCCGCTGCACCCAATTGTTAATTGTTTCTTCTGCCAGACTGTCAGCTTCTTGGGATTGGAGCCTGCCTGTCTAGGTGATTCATCCTTGACCCTAGCCCAGCGCATGCCTGGTGTTTTGAATGGGTAAATGAGTTAGTTTCAAATGCTTGGTATTTGATGTCCTTCTTCATGAGATGGATGACCAATGGTCTGAGTATTTTCACCGTCCCAAGCCTTGGTAGATCTCTTACTGTTGGCATGTGTGCCGATAGCACTGAATTCAGGAGAAGACATCCAGATGCTAGACATCTACACATCTTCCCTAGGATCCGTCGGATAAACCACGAGGGTATGTCACTGAGCTTCTGCTTCATGAGACAAATGCGATAATTATTCTAATAACACAGTTGAAGCATTTAAAGATACTGTAGGTTTTTACAGCTTTCATTTGATAAGGTATGGGTAGTCATTTTGGCAGTTTACCTAAATACATTTTGTCTTATTTCCATACATATTTCCTGGGTTTTGAGGCTGGTACCTGCTTTAGAAAGAATACCAGTGATACCCCTATTCCTGTAAATTCACTTTTTAAAAATTGTGGTCAAACTTGCGTAACATAAAATTTACCATTTTTCAGTGCACAGCTCGGTGGCATTAAGTACGTTCACATGGCTGTGTAGCCGTCACCACCATCCATCTCCACAACCTTTTCATCTTCCCAAGCAACCCTGTCCCCATTAAACACTAACTCTCTTTTCTCCATCCCCCAGTTCCTGGAAACCCCCCTTCTAGTTTCCGTCTCTGTAAATCTGACTCCTCTAGTTACTTCATATAATTGGATTCATAGCGTATTTGTCTTCTTGTAACTGGCTTTATTTCACTTAGTATAAGATCCTGTCAGGGAGGAAGAAAACTTTCCTCTACCCTTCTATGTTCTTCTGGCTGGTCCAAGAATTAAATTGACATGAGATAGATTAACAGGAAAGATCAAATTTAATTTTGCACATAACGGGAACCCTACATACGTGAGAGGGTCAGAGAGAGAAAAGTAAAATGAGGTATATGTGCCACCCTGAGCTAAGGAATGGGATAGGAGCCTGGGGCTTCCTAGGACAGGAGGGTCATTCACAGGATGATAAAAGGAAGAGCAGATGCTGGGTACTTAGGTATTTGCCCTGCCATATACGTGGTGCCACTCAGACAGAATTTATCTCCGGTAAAAACTCTTTTCTGGGAAAAATCCCCAATTTAACTTCTTGTAGGTAGTTGAGGAAGGAGCAGTAGTTTCTCTTGAACCCACAGGAGCTCTATTGCCTTTAGCTCCTCGTGCAAAAGTAACACACTCTGGGGAGGCTCGTTCTGAGCCCCTGAAATCCTCAAGGCTCGTCCGTGTTGTGGCCTGTGTCAGAATTTCCTTCCTTTTTAAGGCTGAATAATATTGCGTTGTATGTATATTCCACATTTTGTTGATCCAATCATACAACAGTTGAGACTTGGGTGTACAAGTAAGTATCACTTAAAGGCCCTGCTTTCAGTTCTTCTGTGTACGTACCCAGAGGTGGGATTGCTGGATCCTACGGGAATTCTCTCCATGGTAGTGTTTTCCACACGGACTCTTCGCATTTTACATTCCCATCAGCAATGCCGAGGGTTTCAGTTTCTCCACATCATCATTGTCACTCGTTGTTTTCTGAGTTTGGGGTAATAGCCATCCTAATGGGTTTGAAGGGGCATCTCTTTGTGGTTTGGATTTGCATTTCCCTAGTACTAAGTGAGGAGCATCTTTTCATGTGCTGTTCACCATTTGTATATCTTCTTTGGAGAAATGGGCATTCTTTGCCCGTTTTTAAATCAGGGTTGGGTTTTGGTTGTTGTAGGAGTTCGTTATACACTCTGGCTATTAATCCATTATATGATTTGCAAATATTTTCTCCCATTCTGCAGGTCATAAACTCACTTTTTAATCAAGTAGAAATTTACTTCCCATTTTAAAAGGACCTGGGTTAGGACCTAACCTCTGTTTTGTATGTAGTTCCTTACTGTGCATAAAGTTGCTGCCAAGATGGATGGGCAGAACGCCTCAGCACTGGGGAGCTTGTGTGACTGTTTGGCTTGTATCAGAATTTGGAAGACAAAAGCAAGTCTTTGTTTATGCAAATCAAGGTAAGAAGAATCCAGAGAAAGCCCCAAACAGTGGTCTTGGTTGCCATTGGAATAGATTGAGGAGATGTATTATTTGGTCAGTGTCTCCATCAGTTATCCTGGATTGAGATGGAAGGGAACGCTAAGAAGCAGGGGATGCTTTAAACCTTGCCATCCAGCTTTGTCATTTGTTGAATGACAACAAATGAACTTTATGCCTTACAGAAGCCTTTTTATTTATTTATTTTTAATAGATCTTTATTGGAGTATAATTGCTTCACAATACTGTGTTAGTTTCTGTTGCCCGACAGAGCGAATCAGCCATCTGCATACACATGTCCCCATATCCCCTCCCTCTTGAGCCTCCCTCCCTCCCCCCCCATCCCCCCCTCTAGGTCATCGCAAAGCACTGAGTAGCTCTCCCGGTTCTGTGCTGCTGCTTCCCACCAGCCAGCTATTTTACATTCAGTACAGCAGCCTTTTTATTTTTATTTTTTATTTATTTATTTTTACATCTTTATTAGAGTATAATTGCTTTACACAATGGTGTGTTAGTTTCTGCTTCATAACAAAGTGAATCAGTTATACATATACATATGTCCCCATATCTCCTCCCTCTTGCGTCTCCCTCCCTCCCACCCTCCCTGTCCCACCCCTCCAAGTGGTCACAAAGCACCGAGCTGATCTCCCTGTGCTATGTGGCTGCTTCCCACTAGCTACCTTAAGTTTGGTAGTGTATATATGTCCATCAGCCTTTTTTTAAAATTTAATTAATTTAATTAATTTATTTATGGCTGCGTTGGGTCTTCGTTTCTGTGCGAGGGCTTTCTCTAGTTGTGGCAAGCGGGGGCCACTCTTCATCGCGGTGCGCGGGCCTCTCACTATCGCGGCCTCTCGTTGCAGAGCACAGGCTCCAGACACGCAGGCTCAGTAATTGTGGCTCACGGGGCTAGTTGCTCTGCGGCATGTGGGATCTTCCCGGACCAGGGCTTGAACCCGTGTCCCCTGCATTGGCAGGCAGATTCTCAACCACTGCGCCACCAGGGAAGCCCCATCAGCCTTTTTAAAGAGAACGAGCTGGCTGAGTGGGACTAGGAAGTATATCTACTGATCAGAAAACATTAAACACTCTTCTAAATGTTCACAGTGTTTCAGGTAACTTAACTGTGTTAAGTTACCATGTACGAATTGTATATTAAGGACTCGTTTTCACTGATTAATAAGCACAGGAGGGGAAATGATTTTTAAAAGAAGCTTCAGCGGCCATCGAGATGGTAACATTAATTTCCCTTGCCAACAAATGTTTGAAAAAGTTAAGACTCAGCAAGTATAGAACAAGCTGAGTCCTTCAGACAAGAAGAAATGAGCAATATACCATTGACCTCAACCACGAGGTGGTGGCGAGGCAGATTCAATTAACTGATAGACATCATTTTTGCTGATCTTTATATTTCTTTTCATGTCATTTTATTTTTTTTTTCCATAAAGGCGATTCATAAAAGTGATGCGACTGGCTTGGGGGGGAGGGAGGAAGCATTCCATGCAAGGGTGGTAGCACAGGGTGAAGAAAGCAAGCCTGCTGGGTGACTCCAGGCTTCAGGAAATCTCAGCAGAGGAGGGAAGGGAGCCTGCAGGCAGGCTGGGGGCACAGTCCAGGCCCACCGACACCCATGGCATCCAGCTTCTGGAATGTCCTGCCTCAGAATGCATTCACCCAAAGGAGAAAAACTGGCTTCCACTGTAGTTGCAGAGGAACATCTGTGGGTGGGCGCGGGGTACATTTCGCCTGAAGCTGTGGGACAGGGCTTGAGGGTGAGCGGGAAGCAAGCTATTTATTTGGGGTGGCATCGGGCTGTCCCCTCCCCTCCTTGACAGGGGCCTCTTTGCCCTCCTGGCATGATGCGTACCCCACCCCATCTGGTGGCCACAGCCCCTGGACCCCCTTCCAACTCGGAGGAGGGACAGTAGCCAACCCGATAGGTGCTTTCTCCATCCCTCAGCCCTTGGGCCTCCCCACTGCACCCCTACCAAGGCCTGCCTCTCCCAGGCAGGGAGTCTGTGGGGAGGTGCCCTCGGGTAATGGAGCTGGCAGCCTTGGAGCGCCCTGGCCCTGACTTCCACCAGGGACAGCCCGAGGGAAACAGCGCAGAGGCGAGAGGGCTTGTTCTTCTCCCGCATGAAGTCCTTGGTGGAGACCCTAGCACAGGGGCTTGCAGGCAGCCACAGCAGAGAACCACAGACTGAGTGGCTTCAACAACGGACACTCGTGGTCTCACGGCTCTGGAGGCTGGAAGTGTAAGGCCAAGCAGTCGGCAGGGCTGGTTCCTCCTGAGGCCTCTCTCCTTGGCGTGTGGACAGCCGTCTTCTCCCTGCGTCCTCACTTGGCCTTCCGTTTGTGTCTGTGTCCTAACCTCCTCTTATTTAGACACAGTCATATTGGATCAGGGCCCATTCCAATGACCTCATTTTAACTTTACCTCTAAAAATCCCATCTCCAAATACAGTCACATTCTGAGGTCCTGGGGGTTAAGGCTTCAACCTAGGAACTTGGTGGGGGGAACACGATTCAGCCCATAACACAGGTCCCAGCTCTTGTGCCACATCGGCTCCTTTCTGTGGCCCTGAGCTCTGCAGATTCCTCACCCGTACCTGGGACTTCCCTCTCTGCTGTTGAGCTGCTGCTAAGCGATCATAAACAACAGCATCTCCACTAGTTGGGATCTCCCTGTGGGGAGCACATGGCTACCACTCCCCCTCAGCACACAACCTTGCAGTTGGGGAGTGTGATCACACACACACACGCATGCACACGCACACACATATGCACCCGGCAGCTGGAGAAGATCCTGGTTTGGGGGACACAGGTGTCCCCCAACCCCCATTCCAGAACTTCTTCTGTGTATATCTGACCCCAAGCTCCGATCCTCCAGCCCGGCCTCGCCTCCAAAACCCTGGAGCTGTTGCTCACGCTTCCCGCTAGACCCCAGCTCTTGGCTTGGAGAGATCGAATGCCAAGATGCTCAGTGACTGATTAATCTGTTCATTGCACAAACGTGCCTCGGAGGCTGGTGCGGTGCCAGGCACTGAGCCAAGGGCTGGTGACGTGGACAGGGACGTCCCAAGGAGCCTGCCACCGAAAGCTCAACACTGGGGGCAGATGCAAGAGCTTGAAACCTTTTCCAGCGCTGATGGTGTCCCGGGGCTCCTCAGACGTCTGCTCTAACCTTTATGTCCACCCAGAGGATTAGGCAAAAGTGCCACCACTTTATTGGAGAGAAAACCGAGCTTCACAGAGGTCAACCGGCAAGGCATGGAAGAGGAACCCAGGTCTGCCTGCCTTAAGGCCTGGGGAAGGAAGACCTCAGCTAGAAGACTGCCTGGTCCGAGTGTCACTCGTCCGCCCCCCCCATACCCCGTCCCCCGCGCCCCCGTGCTACAGCCACCAGCATCCCGTTCTGTCTCCCTATAGCGATGGGCAGCCTGGTGCATCCCTCCCCCAGCTCTGACAAATGAACTAACACGCGGGCCCCCATGTCACAGCCTCCCCTGACCTGCGGCATTAAGGACCCAGTTTCGAGGCCGGGGGTCCTCCGGCTCTAGAATGCCTGTACTTGGTGTCAGAGCTCAACAGCTTTCGGGGAGAGAGCAGCCGCCTTGTAAATGCTGCCTGCCCACCCTGCGGCCTGAGAGGAGCCCCGGGGCAGGGGGCAGGCCAAACTGCTGTTTGTCTGGGTGGAGCCTGTCGTCACACTGTTTATCCACCTCTGCCGGGGCCCCAAGCCCCTCTGTGTGCTGCAGCTGCAGAGTCGGCCCTGAGCTCCCGCGGTCACCGTCACCGCGCTGCTGGTTCCAGCCCCCCGCTCCGCCTGGCCTCCGCACCCCGCTGCCCTGTGCTCTGCTCCACGAGGAGGCCGGAGTCCGCCAAGGCCACTGACCCACGCTGGAGCCATGGTAGGTCCACGTGGCCAGCCCTTCAGCCCTGCCGGTCCGCATCCAGGCTGGGCCTGTGAACCCGGCTTGGGAGGGCAAAATGAGGGCAGGTGTGGGGCTACTGGGAGGCCACGGGGAAGCTCTTGAATGGACTCGCGGCTCTGGGGAGCCACTGGGGTGCTGGGGAAGGGCTGGAAGAGGAAGGCCAGGGTTGGACTCCTTTGTCTTTCCTTGGTTGCTCTGTGAGCTTGGGGAGGTTACTCTACCTCTCTGGGCCTCAGTTTCTGCTCCTGAAAATGAGAGTAATATTACCTATTTCGTGGCTTTATTGTAAGGCCTAAATAAGGTGTGACATGCGGAGCGATATGACATGTGGAGGACCCCGGAACAGTGCCCAGCACACAGCGGGGATCCCACAAACGGGAGCCTTTTCCCCAAGGCTCTCTGCTGTGGCCTCCAGGCCAGGAAAGGCTGCTGTGCTGTCTCCCAGGGCTGCACCCCTGATCTCACGTAGCCCCCTTCTCCGAAGGAGGGGCCGAGTTTTCTGCGTGATCTGCTGCGCTGACCATGGGGGTCAAGGGAGATCGTAGCAGGAAGCCCGCACGTGGCTGCACGGCTTTAGAGCTTCCACTGTGTGTTTGAGCTTCCCAGTGGCTCAGCGCCATGGCCCCAGCCTCCCATCTCTACAATGTTGGGACAGGGGGATGGGGGTCAGGGCAGCCCTAGACCACTTACTGGTGGTGACCCGGGTTTTGTCCTATCACAGGTCCATGGGTACAAAGGAGTCAAATTCCAAAACTGGGCGAGGACCTATGGCTGTTACCCGGAGATGTACTACCAGCCCACGTCCGTGGAGGAGATCAGAGAGGTGAGTGTCCTTCTCAGCACGGCGCACAGCGGTCCAGCCGCTGGACCTCCAGCTCCATCTGGGCCCTGCGGACCAGGCCAGCCCCAGAGAGGAGGTGGGCTTCCCAGCTAAGACCCTCATCCCCAGCCCAGAACTGCCGGTGGGGTGACAGCTCCACGGGGTCGGCGGCAGCTGAACGCTGCTGCTGCGTGACCACTTGTGCTGTCTGCCCATGACCGCCAGATTTTTATTTCCGGCTCAGGTCTCTTCTCTGAACTTCAGATTCGTTTTGACTTCTTTCATCAAAGACATCACAAACTTACATGCCCCAAGTGATGTTTTTGATGTTTGCTTTCAACCTGTCCTCGTGTAGTCTTCCCTGACTCTATACCAACCACGGGATTGCTCAGACTAGAAGCCAGGAAGTAGGGCACTGTCCCTTATCGGACCTCAGCAAGTCCTGCCTCAGAAGTTTCTAGAACCCACCTCCCTCTCTCCAGCACTGTTGTCACTAAGCCCAGGCCACCATCCCTTCCTCACGTGCCGTGGCCTGTGATGGCCTCACCCCTGATCTCCCAGCTTCAGTTCTTACCTCCCTCAAATGCACTTTCCACAATCAGCAAAAGTAATTTTCTTAAAATCTAAGTTGAATTGGGGTACTTCCTTGCTCTTCAGAGGCTTTCATTGTTTGTGGAATAAAACCCCAACTCCTGACCCCAAGGCCATGCATCCTCTGGGCCTGTCTCTCTGGCCTCCCTAAGGTCCCTCTCTCCCTGGCTCGCTGCCTCCGTACCTTAGTACTTGCTGTTCCCACTGCCTGGGATGCCTGTCCCATCCCTTTTAATGAGACTGACTCCTTTTCATCCTTTAGGTCTCAAAGTAAATCACCTCCTCAGAGGCTTCCCAGACCATCTTATCTGAGTATTTCCCCATCTTCTGTATCTCAGCTCCTTGCTTATTTCTTTCATTGCATGTTCAAAACCTGCGGTGATTTCATTGACATGAACATTTGCATGCTTTTGTCTCTCTCCCTCATAAGGATTTAAGACCATGCTTGTCTTCTTTTCCATTTTATCCTCAGCACCCAGCCCTGTGACCTGTACACAGGAAGCACTTACTGAATATTTGTTGAATGAGTGAATGAATGAATGAATGAATGGACATGACCCGACTTCTGCCCTTACAAGACTTGCCCCTAAGACAGGCTGCATGTGACTAACCCCAGAGGATGCAGACGTTTCACTAGCACCAGCAGAGAACAGAGAAGGGAGAAATTCATGCTGTGTGTGTGTGCATGGGTGTGAGTCTATGCACAGGTGTGTGTGAGGGCACTTGGAGGAGAGTGGTGGGAACGGCACTATCACCACTAAGTGATCAGCACCACTGCTTCATATCTGTGGTCTCATCCATCCCCACAACCCCCTGTGAGGTAGTGATTATTACCCCCATTTTCCAGATGAGCAAACTGAGGCTCAGAGAGGCTTTGTAATTTTCCCATATTAGTAAGTGTCAGAGCCAGGATCCAAACCAGGATTCAAAACCCCCAGCCTCTCATGCATGAGAATGAAGGAAGGTGGTCACTGAGCCGGGCCCTGGAGGATGCATAGGAGCTACACAGGGAGCTGGGCAAGGGCAGTGTGAGGTGAAGGAAGGTGAGGAGGACACCTGGAGACTCGTCAGACATGGCTGCCGAAGGGTGCATGGGGGAAGGGGAGGGCAGAAGAGGAAGGCTGGGAGGCAAAGTGGCTTTGAACAGATCTGAGGGCCTTGAATGCCGAGGCAATATGCTTCATTCTGAGCTGAGGGGAGAGGGTGGAGGGGTGCTGATGTCCTGCATGTGAAGGCTGTTTCTAGCCATGCTAGCCTGCACGACTGTGAATTACAAATAGGAGGCGGCTACTGCAGGCCTGTGTTTCCCTGGAGAGCTGTTAGGGTTGGGGGGGGCGGGGGGGAAATAAAAATAGTTGTGTGGTCAAGGGAGTGCGAGGGAGATGGTGTTAAACAGATGTCTTCATTGTATTGACCTTCAGTAGAACCTGCAGCCTTAAACGTGCTTCGCGCGTGGGAGTGGGCGTGGAAGACAAGTGCTATGGGGCAGTTCCCAATCTTCCTTGACCCTGGAACCCCTCGAGGTATAAATCCTGAGACTGGTGTTCCACGCCCAGACACAAGGGTCAAAGAGTATGGATTCCTTTGAGTGACACCATGCATTCATTTCTTTATTCATTCAAGATCACTAGAGACGGCCTATTCCCATCAGGCCCGGGGTAGACACGGGGGAGGGGGGGCGGGGGGGGGGCTACGGTGTCAAATTAAGACACCGCCCCTGCCCCCGGGAGCCTTCATCCACCCTGGGAGGCAGCTGAGGCCCATGTGGGCCAACACGAGGAGACGGGCCTTCTTCTGAAGGTGCCGGGTGACTTTGAAAGGTTTTGCCCAGGAGAAGAATGTGATCAGGTTTGCCAGATGCCTCGGGGAGCACGCCCAGGAGCCCCACTTTGGGGTGCTTCCTTGGTTCTCCCTCCCACTCGCTCTCCGGCCCGTCTCTCTGGCTCTTTCCCGGAGTGGCCTGCACAGCGGCCTCCAGCCAGGCAGGGCCTTGGGGGGCTGGGGGCCCAGAGCCTGGGTGGCCCCGCGGCCTCACAGGGAAAGGCCTGGGCCGGGGCTGACGCAGGCGTTGCCTCAGCAGGTGCTGGCCCTGGCCAGGCAGCAGAACAAGCGGGTGAAGGTGGTGGGCGGTGGCCACTCACCTTCAGACATCGCCTGCACCGACGGCTTCATGATCCACATGGGCAAGATGAACCGCGTCCTCAAGGTACCAGGAGCCCTGGGCTCCCCACCTCTGCTGGGCCCCATGCCGGGCAGCCGTGGTCTCCGTCTCAGAGTCCAGGCAGAGACTCCTTAGCCTTTTCCCTTGGGCCTTATCCCCTCCCCACCTCTGAGTCCCAAGGTGACCCCCCAATTCCTGGTCCCCAGTGATCGCCCCTCCCCGGGGTCCTGCCTGGGCTTGCTCAGGCCTCTCGTCTGGTCTATGCGCCCCCTTGCGGCCACGGAGAGGATGTCCTTCCTCCCCTCCGGCCAGAGCCTCCTCTCCACTTCTCTAGAACAAGAATGGCAAGTCAGGCCCCCAGAGGTGGACTCACAATGACAAATCCAGAAGGCTTTGCACTTAACTTGTTTTACGTATGGGGAAACTGAAGATCAGAGAGGGAGAGTGATTTGCCTAAGGTCACACAGCCGATCAGCAGCTGAGCGGGCCGCAAACTCAGGGGTCTGACATCAGCCCTGTGCTGGGATACTGTCCATGCAATTCAGCCATGAATTCAGGCCCCACCACCACCACCTCAGGTGCCTGCCTGGGAGTGAGAGTACTGGCAGGCGTGCCGCCCGTTAGGAGGGCTCCTGTTCTCACCTGACCTGACGGGGCCAGCTCCCCCGAGCTGTAATTTTTGCCAGGTACCCTCCCCTCCAGCCGTGCTAGCAGAGGTTCTGGGTTTCTCTCTACTATTTATTTCCTGATTTGCTCAGGCTGACGGTCACCACCCCGTAGAAAATGTTCCAGTCAAGACATCAGTCATGGCAGAAATTAACTCTGATCGCTAATTAGTGAGGACTGCGCTCCAGTAATTGATTTTGCCAGGCTCTGCGCCCGGGGTCAATGGAACGTGTGTTTTGGAGTCACACAGATGGGATTCTCATCTCCGTTCCGCCACCGATGTTTGTGTGACCTTGGGCAAGTGACTTCAAGTCCCTGAACTTGAGTCTCCTCGCTGTGAAATGGAGGGAGACTTCTCCTCCCCCAGCCCCCGGGGCAGCCATGGTTGGGGGCGGTGGGTCTCAGGACACAGCACAGTTCTCCCAGTCCCGCAGTGACCTGGGCAAATCCCTTCTCTTCCCTGCTTCTTATTTCTTTCCCCTGGGAAAAGAAGGGTTACGCAGAGTAGTCCCAAAGCCCCAGCACTCTAGGGCTCTGCCTGCACCCCTTTGGCTGCCTGTAGCGGGAGACACGCTTGTACTCACAGCCCTGCGGGACTGCAGGACAAGGACTGAGCGACGGCCTAGCTCATCCCAATCTCTGCTGGTCTCTTGCAGGTGGACATGGAGAAGAAGCAGGTGACCGTGGAGGCCGGCATCCTCCTGGCTGACCTGCACCCACAGCTGGACAAGCACGGCCTGGCCTTGTCCAAGTAAGAGCCACCTCCCTGATTCCCAGGTGGGCCAGTGATGGCCCCTGATCCCTGCCCTGGCCTTGGCTGGACCCTCAAGCATCTGTCAGGAGCCTGAGAGAAGCACTTCTTAGGATGCACCTGTTTCTCTGGACCCCTGTTCCTCCCCCACAGAGTACCCATCTCCCCATCCCCTGTGTTCAGGGGCTATTGTGTGAGAGTAGAAAGAAACAGGCTAGCATTTAAAAAAGTCTAGTACAGGGATGGGAAAACCATGCATTAAGCCTTTCTTAAAACTTGAAATAAAACTATATGAACCCAAAGCGAAAGATATACAAAGTAAGCACTCAGAGAAGCAGAAGAGCATATGCTGATTGAGACACAGGGCTTCCTGGTTTACCTATATGTGGCTTCACTTGTTTTTCCTTCCAAACATGGTATCAGTGAATGCTCAAGTTTAATATCAGGAGGTTTCCACTGAAATAGGAAATGAATTTGGCTGAATGCAGCCAAAGGAGTGAATGTCTAACTGTGGGGCTTCAACCACTAGAAACAAGTGACAGAATTATTTTGGATATTGGGGTAGCAGTCTCTTCACAGCTGGAAATTGCCACCATAGAAGCCTGTGGTTGGTCTTCAAGTGTGGGTGGTCCATTCACCTAGCTTTCTCATTGCAGGCCCTGAGGCATCACTATACTTTTTCACTCTGAAAACCATTCTGTTTCTGCCTCTCCAAGGGTCATGGCAACTCAAACATTTATGGAGTGTCTACCATGTGCAGGCTTTGTTCAGGCCCAGAAGAGGCCAGGATGAATAAAACCCAGACCCACTCACAAGGAGCTCCCTGCAAGGGGGGGAGACAAACCCACGAAGTGACAAGCGTGACACAAAGCAAGAGGCTCAATGCCAGAGAAGTGTTCAGGGCACCGTGGTGTTCTTGGGGGCCCGTGTTCAGCCTTGGCAGGCAGGGGAATGTGTGAATGGATGGGAATCAGGGCAGGCTTCCTGCAGGAGGGGCCCCTTGGTTGAGCCCTAAAGGATGACCTGATGTGAACCAGAAAAACGAGAGGAGAGAAGGGATTCAGGCAGAGAGAGCAGCGTGAGTGAAAGCCCAGGAGAGGGAAGGTGTGGGAGTGTGCAGGGGTCTGTACGCAGCTAGCGGACACATCTCCGGGACCAGCAGGAGATACGTTCTGTTAATCACAGGCTTTAGCTTCTGGGCCCTGGAGCATCTCTGTGCCCTGTTCATGATATATCTCTGTCTTCCCTGGGGACCCAGTCCTCCTCAAGTACCTGCCTGCACAGGGCTCATCTGCCTCTCAAAGGGAGTTTGGATGTCCTGTCCTGTGTATCCCAGGGGCCACCTAGGTCTGCAGCTCCAAGGATGCTGTGGGGACCTCAGGAGTGGCTGGGGGCTTGGGGGGAAGCACAGAGCTGTGTCAGGCCGCATGCCGGTGGCTTGACGCCCTCTCTCGTCATATCATCATGCCTGGGAGGAAGGCCCCATTTAAGGATGCAGAAAGCAGGGTCTTGAGGCAAAGGTGCTTCTCAAAGTCACGCAGCTGGAAAGCTCTGGAGCTTCCACTGTGTGATGAGCCAGAGGGAGCAGGACACAGGCGCTGTTCCTAAGAGGGAGGACAGCAGCTTGGTGAAGACCCCAGCTCCAGAAGCAGGCCTGGGTGCAATCCTGCTTCTACCTCGTACCAGCTGTCACTCAAGTTCCTTGACCCTTCTGGGCCTCAGAGTTCTCATCTAGAAAATGGGGCTGTGAAATAGGGGCGCTCAGAGGCCTGCGTGAGTCAAAGTTGCCCCGCATAGTAATTACTAAGTAAGTGTCGGTTCCCCCTTCATTTTCCTGGCTCTGTCTCGCTCCACAGACTCTGGAAGTGACCTTTCCCCTTGTTCTCTCCACCCCTCGGGGGACTAAAGTCTAATCCTTCCTTCCTAGTTCTTCCTCCCTGAGGGCCTCACGTTTATCCAGCTTATTTCTTTTACTTATTTATTTTTATTGAAGCATAGTTGATTTACAGTCACGTGTTAGTTTCAGGTATACAGGAAAGTGATTCAGTTTCACATATGTGTGTGCGTGTATTCTTTTTCAGATTCTTTTCCATTATAGGTTATTCCACGATATTGAATATAGTTCCCTGTGCTATACAGTAGGTCCTTGTTGGTTATCTATATTATATATAGTAGTGTGTATCTGTTAATCCCAAACTCCTAACTTATCCCTCTCTTTCCCCTTTGGTAACCGTAAGTTTGTTTTCTATGTCTGTGAGTCCACTTGTGGTCTGTAAATAAGTTCATTTGTGTTGTATTTTAGATTCCACATATAAGTGATAGCATATGGTATTAGTCTTTCTCTGTCTGACTTACTTCACTTAGTATGATAATCTTGCGGTCCATCCATGTTGTTGCAAATGGCATTATTTCATTCTTTTTTATGGCTGAGTAATATTCCATTGTATATACGTACCACATCCTTATCCATTTATCTGTCAATGGACACTTAGATCAGCTCTTTCTTTTAACGTGGTCCCAAGCCCATTTCCATGTTGCTTGTTAGTCTCTGTGAGCTTCATGGACAAAGGTAGACTTACTGCAGGTTGGTGAACCATCCCCTCCCCTGTCATGGGCACGCTGTCGTCCTCAGTTCTTCACTATCGTTCATGACGCTGTGATGAACATCTTCGCGCATCTGCCTGTCCACACGCTGGGGCATTCCCTGCGACAGGATTTCTGTGGTCTTCTTTTGACGTTCTGGTATTTTCACAAGGGGTGATATCACCAAGTCACCCAACTAATGTGGACAAAAAGGTAAGAGTGACACAAGGGTGAGGGCAGAGGAAGGAAGAGGCTTCGGTTCCTTTCCTCCTCTTCCTGTTTCACCAGGGCCGCCCCAGGTCCCATTGCAGGAGGGTACGAGGCTAGATTTTCTCATCCTTGTCAATCTGCCTCTTTGGAAGCCAGGGCCCTCCTGCCTCTGGGGCCCTGGGTCTGCGCTGAGGGCCAGGTTGGGTCCGATCCCTGCCCTGCCGGCCGGACCCATTTCTCAAGTGTGAACCAAGGCAACTGGGCTATCGTGAAGCTGTCGTGTAGCGTGCAAGGCTCCAATCTCCTTGGCTCCCAGTGGGCCTTCTGTAAACACTGGTTCCTTTCTCCTTTCAGACGGGGCTGGGATGTCTCAGAGAAAGCTCCTGAGAAGTAAGATTTCTGAAAAACTCCTGACCCGCTGTCTTTCCTGGACCCTGAGATCTGAGCACATCTTGCTAATTCCTGTCCTCAGAGCCCACGCCGGTGGAGGCATCTTAGTCCCCTTTGGGAATCTGGTCCTCGTGCACACAGCACCCTCTTATTATTTGTTCCAGGGCCTGGAACACCAGGCTGAGGGGTGCGGGCTTGATCCTGGAGGCCCCGGGGGACCCTGGAGGTTTCTGAGCAGGGGGTGACATGGTCTCCTTCTCCTGCGTCCTCCTACCATCCTGGGATGGCTGTGTGTGCAGTTCTGACATGGGGACTCTACAGGCCTCAACAGGCTGGGTCTGGAGAAGTCTTAGTAGGAGCGTTTGGCCTGTGGTTGGTGGAGAAGATATTGCTGGCAGATGGGGGTCGGAGGAAAGGGATGTTCTAGGCCGCAGAAAGCCCGAGGCAGGCAGGCAGGCCTCCCCTCGGAGCTGAGCCGTATCCCCACTAGCTCATCTGACAGGCCACGCGGCTCACAGACAAGGGCTGGCTTGAGTCAGACGATCTAAGATGTGGTAAGTTGGGGACGAGATTCCCAGGCAGGAGATGGATCAACTATTCTGCTCTGAGGGGTCTCACACCGAAACCCTAGGGGGCATTGTCACAGGAAGCCTAACTGGTCCCTTCGTCCCTCCCCCTCCCTCCAGCCTGGGAGCCGTGTCAGACGTGACTGCAGCTGGCGTCATCGGATCCGGAACACACAACACGGGGATCAAGCACGGCATCCTAGCCACCCAGGTGAGCCTATCTGCTTCGCCACTGACTGCCAGGGAGAGGGGAGGTTGGGACGGAGCCCCTTTCACCCTTTGCACCGTGGCTGCTGGACAAGCAGGTACTCCAGGGCAGTGTCGGCACAGCTCCACGAGGGCCTCAAACCCACCCGGTCTCACCTCTGACGGAGACTCGGCAGGGGTCCTTCAGAAACATCGTCTCCCCTAACCCTCATCCGTTCCCAGCAGACAAAAGTGACGAAGGCGCCCTCATGCATGTTGACGCAGCCCTGCCTCTCAGGAGCCTCCTGGCCACCCTGGGGAAAAGGGCAAGCAGAGCAAAGGGTTCCATCCCCATTGAAAGGTCTTAGGCAGGAGCCAGGCAAAGCGAGGGGACTTTCCAGATTAGCAAGTCGGGGAGGAGCCAGGAAGGAGCCCAGCGCAGGCGGGCCTGGGATCCGCACCTGACCTTCGCCAAAAAGCATTTCTTAAACTTCACGAGAGCCCAGTTTGGGGCACAAGTTTGGGGCTCACACCTGCGCCCCAGACCTAAGCCCGATGTGTGCTGTGTGCGGCACGTAGGCAGATTTTTAACTCCTCTGGACATCCCTGTTTTCAGCTGTCACCTGGGGAGAATACTCCTCAACCCAGGGAGGGTGTTCGATGAGACAGCATGTGTCAATGCCCGGGGGCTGGATGACAGTTCACGACGCCTGCGTCAGGAGCCACCCCTTTGGGGGGCAAACTCCTTTAACTTTCAGTTTTAGGAGGAGCTTCTAACAGGCCAGGCTATGGCTCCGTGAAGCAGGCTGCTGGGGGGTACCCGTGGAGGCTGGCCGCTCACCCTCGGGGGAGAGAGAGAGACCCTCATGCTGGCCGTAACTCACCGCGTGCCTCCCTGCCAAAGTCCACCTACACGCTGGGCCATGTGGCCTCTGGCCATCGGAACATCACTGCTAAGTGCTGGGGTTTGGCTTTTGCCTCTCAGCTCTTTGACTACTGTCTGTGTGACCAGGGAGGGGACAGGTCTCTTCCCCTCTGGCTGCCTCAGTTTGCTCCCCTGGAGAATGGGGATGATCGCAACAGCAGTGCGTGCAGGTGCTTAGCTGAGTGTACACAGTTAGTGCTCAATACATGTTTGTGATGGGTTTGTATGTAGGACAAGGCCCTTTCCAGAGCCCACACTACGCTGTCAAAGAAATTTCAGCATTGTGGCGGCACTGACCGCACTGATGGCTCACGTGTTCCCCAGTCAACCAGCCAGGAGCACGGCTCCTCTGTTCTAAGGAAGACGGACACCCCGGCAGGTGCTGTCTGACTGTGGCTTCTGGGAGCTGGTCCCACGTGCTCCAGTCCAGAGCTGCATGGGGTGGAAAGAAAATGGCCAACAGCACTTTCCAAGGCTTCACTTTGTTTTCTCACACACCACGAGGGGGAGCCACTTCAGAGTTACTGTCCCTTAAATCCGCACTTTGCTTTCTCATCAACCTTATGCACTCACACTGGTGGCCCTTGTCCTTTTCCTCCCCCCTCTTTCAAGCACAAAAGCCTCAGAGAATCACCAGGCAAGGGAGAGGCATCCTGAGGGGATGCCGTGAGCCAGGGAAGGGGAAAGGCCCAGGGCATTCGACCACGAAGCAAAGCAAGGTAGGTTTTGTGGGACCTGATTCCCAGGCACTCAGAGCCCTCCATAGACTTGTCGTTACCCCCTCAGAGGGGGTTCACTGTCCAGGAGAGCCCAGTGGTAACTGGGGCTGAAGGATAATAAACCACCCCTCCCAAGATTTGGCCACAGTCCTAGTCTGCTCTCCAGGGCTGAGGTCAAGCTGGTTGCCTCAGTTTCTACAAAATGATCAGCAGAGTATGGAAAAGAATTCTGAGTGGCCAGAAATCAAAATGCACATGAGATTTACTGGCCACTTCCCTGAGGAGGCTCAGCTGAGCAGCATGGGCCCCTGCACGCAGGAGACGGGAGGGGACTGGCGTATTTAATATCCACTGTATCCCAGGCAGTTAGCTGGGTGCGTCACATACTCTCTCTGAGTTGGTTATTCTCCTCATTTCACAGATGAGGGAACAGAGAGGTTAAGTCACATGCCCAAGGTCACACAGCTGGTGAACCACTGTCCACCTTTATTGTGACTGGACCCGGCTGCAGTGTTTCACTGGCAGCTCTCATGCTCTGCCCTGGATCTCAGACAAAGTCTGATTTTTTTTTTTTTTTTTTGCGGTACACGGGCCTCTCACTGTTGTGGCCTCTCCCGTTGTGGAGCACAGGCTCCGGACGCACAGGCTCAGTGGCCATGGCTCACGGGCCCAGCCGCTCCGCGGCATGTGGGATCTTCCCGGACCGGGGCACGAACCTGCGTCCCCTGCATTGGCAGGCAGACTCTCAACCACTGCGCCACCAGGGAAGCCCCAAAGTCTGATTTTTATAAAAATCATTCTGACGCCCTCACTCCCACAGAGGGCCACCGTGCCCCATTTCTGCCAATGTCTCCTCTTTCGTCTTGGTTGCTGTTAATTAGAATTAGTTCAGCTGTATCTGTTCTCTCACTCTGAGCACCCAGCCACCAACTGCACACGTCGAAAGCAATTTGCATCCAAACGAGCAGGTAGCAGAGTGTGGAAAAGTACTTCCACAGGCAATGCAAGAGGATTCCTCTGGAAATGGGGGCCAAGGGCAAGGACACTGACGATAACCGCCTGTCTTCAACTGCGCAGCCCACTCTTTGCAGAGACCAGAGGTTTCCAGTTGTGTGTGGCCAAGTAGGGGAATCTAGTTCCTGAGGCAAGTGAGAGGTCCCCGAAAGAGAAGATGGACTCGAGTCGGTGCCCAGGGGGGCAGCAGAGCCTGCAGGGGACCCTGGTCCCCGGGCTGCGTGTTGGGACAGCAGGGCCGGCTCTCCCCCGGATGCACACACATCCTCCCTTTGCCTTCACAAGCCCCCTGTACCCAGGGCCTCAGGGCTCTTTGGAGCCTGTGTCATCTTAGACTTCTTCCGGGCAGAGGACAAGCTCGCTGCATCCCGAGTGTGAAGTCCACAGAATGACCAAGGCAGTGGTGGGAGGACAAGCCACTGGGGTCCCGCGGAACCACATCGGCTGAGGGCCGATGCCACCCAGACACAGCCTCCTTCTCCCCATTTCCCCTTCCTCCCTCCCCCAAGACTGAGGCTCCCTCAGGCTGTGACTGGAGACCCAGCTGGGAAAGTTCCCTGTGACCAGATGACGGCGGGCTTCTGGGACTAGGAGAAACCTGGCCTCACTTCCAAGGACAAACGGGGAAGTGAGGGCATCACGCAAAGTCTAGGGGTTCTGAAATGTGGCTCTTCTCCCACTTCCAGGTGGTGGCGCTGACCCTCCTGACGGCCGACGGGACCATTCTCTTGTGCTCTGAGTCCAGCAACGCAGAGGTGTTCCAGGCGGCACGGGTGCACCTGGGCAGCCTTGGAGTCGTCCTCACCATCACCCTGCAGTGCGTGCCCCAGTTCTACTTGCAGGAGACTTCCTTTCCCTCAACCTTGACAGAGGTACTGTCTCTCCTTCATCACCGCTCAGCCTCAGAAAATAAATGGAGGGCATTAGTAAGTCATGCACCACTGAGAGCCCCCGCGGCTCTGTAGGCCCCCTGCATGGGGCAGTGGGCTGACCTCACCAGACCTTCATTGGCCCTAGGTTACTGTAGCAGTATCCCTTTGTGAGCAGGTCAGGGGAGCTCAGAGGAACTGGATGATGGGGGGCAGAAAGGATAGCTTCTGATTGATAGCAGTGTTTTTTTGAATGAATGAAAACCCATGTTGGTTAGCTGGCTGGCTGGCTGGATGAATGGATACATGGATGGATGATGGATGGATGGATGGATGACGGATGGATGAATGAATGGATACATGGATGGATGATGGATGGATGGATGCATGAATGAATGGATGGATAAATGGATACATGGATGGATGATGGATGGATGGATGCATGAATGAATGGATGGATAAATGGATACATGGATGGATGCATGAATGAATGGATGGATAAATGGATACATGGATGGATGCATGAATGAATGGATGAATGAATGGATACATGGATGGATGATGAATGAATGGATACATGGATGGATGATGTATGGATGGATGCATGAATGAATGGATGAATGAATGGATACATGGATGGATGATGAATGAATGGGTACATGGATGGATGATGGATGGATGGATGCATGAATGAATGGATGCATGAATGGATGGATGGATGAATGGATTATGGATGGATGGATGGATGACGGATGGATGGATGAATGAGATGAATGACTGGATGGATGGATGGGTAGCATGGAGTAGGCCTGAAATGCCTGGCAAGCATGGACCTATCCCTGGTAATCACTAAGCTATAGGACTCAAATCTATGGTTCCAAGTTCCTTGGCATTTGAGTTCCTCTATAATCACCTCACCATTCAATACAGGTAGACCCTCTGTGCAGATGGAGTCGGCAGTGATGCAAGCACTACTGGCCCCACATGGTTATGGTGGGATTGGGGACCACACTGACCTGGCCTTGAATGCTGGCAGTACCACTTCCACGCTGTGACCCTGAGCCAGCCACTGAACCTTGCTGAGCCTCAGTTTCCTCATCTAAAAGCACAGTAAATCATGTCTACCTTAGAGTATTGAGTCTGAGGATTAAATCAGATAACACCTGCAAAGTGTCTGGTTCAGTATTAAAACATGTTCCCCATGGTACCTAGTCAGTGACAAATGGAAAATATTGTTACCTAGAATCTGGTCTAAAAATCCTTACCATTGGAATTTCTAATGCATTAAACCTCAAGGCAAAGGATTTAGATCCACAAGGCGCTTTACTCAGAGGCATGGTGTTTGGTGAAACTTTAACCCCAGAAACTTTAATCCCAGTTGGTGGCTGAGAAAGTGATTCTGGGGATGCCTGTAGGGGACGCAGCATTGATCCCTAGAATATCAATGCTGAGCCTGCATGGACCAGTATTGGCAAATGAGCTGCCTGATGCTTTGGCCCCAGAAGGAATTGCTTGGCAGTGACGATGCATGGCTAAGCCAGGGAGCCCCATGCGGGTGGGGCTGGTCCATGGGACTGCCTGGAACCACCCCGGGCTCTGAGCTCTTGGGGGCCACCTCCAGTATGCCTCCCCAGACCAGCGTTAAGGGACAGATCTAGGCCTCTTTTTCACTCCAAGCAGGCCCTAGCTTCAAATATAGTCCCATTCTGAGGATGAGGGCTTCAATATATGAATTTGGGGTAGATGCGTTTCAGCCCAAAGCAGAGATCAGCAGCCCCCTGGGCGGTTGACCATGGCAGTGGATGCGATCACCCACGGAGAGAGGGTCTGGGGGAGGAGAGAAGGGAGCCTTAGTACTTAGTGTCCGGGACAGAGCAGCCAGGAGTCCAACGCTGTGGGGAATCAGGGATCAACACGAGGGTCTGGTCATCAGGAGCCGTTGCTGACCTCGGTGAGAATGGTCTCAGTGGAGCAGTGGACAGGTTAAAGCGTGGGTGGGCATCTCAGGCAAAGAAGGGAGCTGGGCAGAGACCCATTCAACCAGAAAGGGGCTCTAACGTGCTTAGTTGTTGAATCTATTTTCCTGCCTCTCACTTAGGTCAGAACTTGTTCATTTCGAAGCTGAATACTTTGACCCAGAGATAAAGAGATTGCTTCTTTTTTGCAAGTAGGACTGGCCCCTGGGTGCACGCGCATGCGCGCGCGCGCACACACACACACACACACACACACACACACACACACACACACAGTTACACAACAATAACACTCAACGAGTATATTGTAAGGGCTCTGGGGAAGCAGGCAGGGCCCCAAGCCTGACTGTGCAGCTCACTCTGTGTGACCTTGACCAAGTCCTTCAAACTTCTAGAGCCCCGGTTTCTTTGTCTTTTAAAAGTGGGGTCAGATTAGGTGAACCCCGAGGTCCTTTTCAGTGCGGACGTTCTGTAAACCAGTGCGACACTTCGATACAAAACTGTGCCCGCACCTCGTCACCCAGCCCTGCAGACAGAGGGTCCTTTCTTACGTTATTCTTTCTTTCCCCTGGAGCATCTGGTGACGTTCTCGGCCCTTATCCCCAAGGAGGGGCGTGAACCCTGGTGGGAAGGCCCCGTCCTTCCCCTGGGACCCCAGCCCATCCTGCAAGGCCTCCCGGGGCTAGACCCTGCTCTTCCCCCTCTTCCACGAGTCAGCAGATCCCCCGTGGATTCTCTCCCTACCCACTAGCGGCTCCTGCTGCTATGCCGCCCCGCGCCCTACACCCAGCTTAGGTCTCTGTCGGGCCCGGCATCAGCATATGCAGGACGCCCACGGACAGCCTTCCCTGCCCCCAGTCGCCGGCCACAGATAAGGACTGCACAGAGGGTGGGTGGCATTTACAGCCCTGGCATTTACTGCCGGCAGTATGTACAGTCAATCGGCCCACATTCAGTTCACTTTTGCCCTCTCTCCACTCAGAGCAGCCTTTAAGGGGCCCCTTCAAGGGGCTGGGAATGCTTGGGAAGAAGTGTAAGATGGAGGTGGGATCCAAGACCCAGGCTGCTTCCCTATAGGAGGAAACAGCCCATAGAGGAAGGAAGGAGGACCGATCGGAGAACCGTCACTAGACCAGTTGTTCCTCACTCTTGAGTTGCATGGAGGTTTTCCTTCTAATCCAAAAGGAAAAATAACGGGGCCTCACTTCCAGGAGCACTCAGGTTCCTGAGAACCGATAGGAAGACAGTAAACCTTCCTGGGTTCATACGTTGACATCGGCTCCCAGTTTCTTGCCATTCAGGTGTCTAGGAAGCTGTCCCACCTCCCCTGGGGCTGCAGACCATGCTGCCCCGAGCGTTTGCCTCTAAGTAGCAGCTGCTCCGAGATGCACACAGCCCCCCAGCCTCATGTCCCCTCTAGACAAGGGTGGGCTCCCTGATGGCCAAGCACTCCAGGTGGGCTGGCCATGAGCCACAGGAGGGCATTGGAGGAGAGGACTGGAAGCCAGGACAAAGGACTGTGACGATGGCTTCCTGCATGTAAAGGCGGGTTTGAAGATTCAGCTTCTCGGCCACTTTTCCTTCCCTTGTGTGTCTTTCCTTTCCTATTTCCTTCCTCCCATCCAGCACGTGTATCTATCCTGGGGCTTCCAGCCTGAGCTCTGGAAGAGTCCCAGGAAAGCCACCACGAGGGTGCAGTGTATAGCCTGTGACACCTCTCTGAGTCAGACCGCCCTCTCCACTGACCGCTGTGACTTTGCACAGTTCCTCCCTCCCCCAGCCCCAGCTTGGATTCCTCACCG
This sequence comes from Lagenorhynchus albirostris, assembly GCF_949774975.1. Lineage (NCBI taxonomy): Eukaryota > Metazoa > Chordata > Mammalia > Artiodactyla > Delphinidae > Lagenorhynchus > Lagenorhynchus albirostris. Next base: position 103,952,509 of record NC_083101.1, read on the forward strand.
ATACAGTAGGGATAGGAGCACCACTGTCCCCACGGGGTTGCTGTCAGGACTCAAGGACACACAGCCCTTGAGTCCACTGCCCTTTATAGCCTCCGAGAGAGGGACCCTCAGTCCGTCCTCTCTCTGGCTTTATTGGAAGAGAACACTACCTACTGATCCCTGCTCTGTGGGTAGATTCTAGACTCTGAATCCAACACTGCACTTCCCAGGCCACACATGCTGGTTGCCCTGATTTGCTCAGGAGCTTCTTAACATTTGTTTTCCCTCCTCCTTCCTGCTTGGTGGTCAGTTTCTGGAGAGCAGGGATGTTATCTGAGGTCTTTTTGCCTCCCCAGGGTCCACAAAATACAGACCTCAATACCAGGTAACTCAAGGTCAGTGGGTCAAGAATTTATTGAAAATCCATCCCTTTCTGGGATTTTCCGCATCTCCTCCCACCCATGCTGTGTGTGGTCCATCTCAGGTGCAATTCGTGCTTCCGTGACTGATGTGCTTAATTACATCCCAACACGGTTTCTGAAGTTTGCTCAAAGCCATATGAGGGGAAGGGGGAGTTCGGAATCAGTGCTTCTGGGCAGTGAGGCCAAGAAAAGGGCAGCCTTCATGGCTTTTTGTGACAGTCTCAGCATTTCTGACTCTTTGCAGTCTGATTGGTATGAAATCACAGCCCGTGAGAAGACATGAGAATTTTGGAAATAGCTGTCAGCCTTTTGCCCTTTATGCCATGCAAACCATAATGAGATGTGAGGGGTACTGCTGGCTGCCTGCATCACCCGCTCCCGCTACGCTCTGGGAAGCAGGTTTGGTCCCAGGGACACACCAGCCTTGTCAGCAGCATCCCAATGCCTGCCACTGATGACTGGGTAACCCCCAGCCATGGGACATGGAGCTCTCAGCTTCTGCTCTTGAGCCTGGTAACCAGGTCCCAAGAACCAACTCAGTAGTGGCACTAATTTGGGGGGAATGAATCCTCTAGAGCCCTTCATGCCAATAACATGCCAAGGAAGACTTCTCTGGGGCCCAAACCCCTTTGATGGTGCTCTCAGGGACCACAAGTCAGACCGAGGAAATCCATGACCCTAGGGACCCTCCTCCTCCAGATAGGATTGTTTGTAGGCCCTGAAGGGAGAGAGTTAAGCTCACAATGGGATGGGCCTTGGATGGGCTCCAGCCTTCAGCCACCACTCCATGCTAAGTTAGGGAGCACCGAGGGTACAGAGCTGGAGCGTGCGTGGTGCATGCCTCCAGGAACTTAGAGTTTAGTGTCAGGGAAAAAGATATGCCTTGTCCCTCTAATTCAGGGAGGAAAAGAAATGACAGAGGTCAGGAGAGAGGCACAAAATGTGATGTGACAGTGGCTCTCATCACTCCATTCGGGGTGGAAATCTGGGCACGCATCTCTCAGTCACCAGAGCTGAGAAAGGGGCACCATTACATTTACTGCTAAGATTCTGGGCAATATAGGATGGCCTTGGATGCTGGTACACGAGGAAATGGGGGATTTTCTGCTCTCTCGTGTCCTAGCCCCATCCTCCATCCAAGCCCCAGACTGTGTCCCCTGCTCTCCCAGGAGAAAATCAGCTCTGCCCGGAGGTGATGGGTCATGGGTCCACCCAGTCAGGAGGGAAATGATAGTAACAGGGTTCTGGAGTTTCTTCCTGAACTTTCCCCAGGTCTATAGCCCAGCAGAAAAGGCCCTCCTCTTCAAATAAGGAATCATAGGGCCCTCCCACATTTATTGTGTCCAAGGGGCTACGCTAGCAGCTCTAGGGCAAGGGGTTGGGAAACTACTGCCCGCAGAGAAGAGCTGGCTTACTGCCTGCTTTTGTAAATAAAGTTTTATTGGCACATGGCCACGCTCCTTGTTAATGTATCCTCTGTGGCTGCTTTCACGCTACCATGGTAGAGTTGTGTAGCTGGAACAGAGACGATAAAGCCTAAAATATTTACTATCTGGCCCTTTACAGAAAGAAAATGTGCTGATCTCTGCCCTCGGGGAGAAACTAAATATGAATGAAATCGTCATTGACCTATAGGAGATGCTTGATGAATTTCAGAGACAGATGTATGCTTCAATACCTGTAATATACTTCTGGGATGGATGTGATATAAATAGAAACTGCTTAGAATGGAAGGAGAGAGCTTTGGGGCGGGGGGGGGGGGGGGCGGGGATTTACATGGACCTTTAAAATTACAATACATCTCAGTTCAGATCCCACACTTTGCAGGTGCTCCACTGTCTCTCGTGGCCAGTGGTGAAGGTACCGGACAGTGTCTGTAGAAGGAGGCTTCTTAGTCCTGAACTGTTTGGGCTCGATTCCGTAGGAAATGGAGCACTGCTGGGGATTTTTGAGCTGTGTTTTGGGATGCTTCCCTGTGACATTGTCTGGAGAGATGAAAAATGGAGCAAATTATGAGGCTAGTGCGAGAGGGCCGGTGAGAGCGAAGAAGGCAGCTAAGTCAGCCACCGTCCTTGGCAGCAGGAGCGGATTATAGGGAAGACTGGAGAGACACGTGCGGAGATGCAATAGGGTGACCGGCAGCCTGGGCCTGGCATGGGCCGGGGGAGGTTTAGCATGGCAGCCGGGTCACTGGAAGGCAACCCATTCCTGTATCCCCCAGGCCCCATCAAGCATCGGTTAACAAGTTAGGGGGCCTCCCTGAAGTGATGACAAGGATCCAGAATTCTAAAGTTCCCCCACTGCTCCCAGATGCTCCAAACTGAAGTTTTAGGTGGGCTCACCTCAGCGCTTCACCTTGGCTTCACCTCCCTTCCTGATCAGATGTGGAAATCACAAGCTGTGTTTAACGGCTTATAAATTGCTTTCACATCCATCAACTCCCTTGGTCCTCACAACAGTCAAGGAAGGAAGGGAGGGAGGGAGGAAGGGAGGGAGGGAGGGAGGGAGGAAGGAAGGAAGGAAGGAAGGAAGGAAGGGAGGAAGGGAGGAAGGAAGGAAGGAAGGAAGGAAAACTATTAAGGTCTTGTTTCTACAGATGAAGACACGCTGCCCAGAGGCCTCAGAGGGCTTCCTGAGACTCACAGCTGAGAACTCGGGGGGTGGGGAATAGGGCCGGGGCCCTAAATGTGTGGCAGCATTGCTCACATTCAGAAACAAGACTCTCCACTGGGCACAGGCCACGTGGCAGGCACTCGACTCGGAAGCTTCAGCATAGGTTATTTCATTTCATCTGCACAAGTGCCCACATGTTATTGGTGGGAAAACCAAGGCTCAGGGGATGGGGTTCCTGCAAGGTCGTGCAGCTGCGGAGCCAGGACTTGAATCCAGAACTTATTCCAGGACCACTGCTCCTCCCCTCCCTCCCGGCTGCCTGTCAAACCCCAAATCCGTCTCTGCTTTGGCTCAGAACTTGTCCTGTATCAGCTTGATGGATGTCAAGGAGACATGATTTGCTCTGCGACGTTATTTCCACGTGTGCAAATGATGAGCCGTATTCGAGCAAGGCTCTCCCGTCCATTTCATTGAGGGCCCCCGACATGTCAGGCCTTGTGGGGATGAGCGATGATGACAATGACAATGTAACAGTAGCAGCAGCAGGCTGTACCTGTACAGGGCTCACCAAGCTTGTGACACCGTTTTAAGCACTTTCTAAGCATGAATGCATTTAAATCTTCATAACAATCCTGACATAGGTACTGTTATTAATCCCACTTTACAGATGAGGAAACTGAGGCACTTGCCCAAACTTACATAGATAGTAATTATTCAAGCCAGAACAAATGAGAGGTCATTTTTGTCCTCTAAGTTACTAAAGGAAGTCCACCTGTAAGTGGATATTGTTAACGTCCAGCATCTTATAAGACACATTCTGTGCTATTTGGCAATGTTAGGACAAGTTCAGGTATTTTCTTTTGATGGTGGGCTCTGGCTCCCAGCATCCCCACCATCATCCTGTGACCAATACAATCTCTGCTTCTCCCTCCTGCCTCGGACAGGTTCTTGACAACCTGGACAGCCACCTGAAAAAATCCGAATACTTCCGCTTCCTCTGGTTCCCGCACAGCGAGAACGTCAGCGTCATCTACCAGGACCACACCAACAAGGTAGCCGGGGCATCTTCCGCTCCTCACACACAGCCCACCATTCCCACACGTCCCCACCCCCCACCCCCGCCAGCTCCCAGGGCGCCTGACGCCTGTTATCGTGCTGATGTGTCGTGAGAAGTGAGAGGAAAAGCAAGGGTGAGCATCACTGAGCCTGAGGAGAGAAGCACAAAAGGCCAGAGGGTGGAAGGAAGAAGGAAGGTGGGCCCAGTAAGGGTCCATGTGTCTGCGGGGAGGGATGCGTAGGGGTGAGGTCAAGAGACAATCTAGATGTGGGGCAGGGGAACGGGGGACAGAGGTGTGGGCAGGACAGGATAGGCTGAGTCCTAGGAAGCTGGGCTAGACCTCAGAAGCCAGCTAATACATCCCACCTTCCCTCCAGCACCCCCATCTTTCCCACCCCCAACCGTACAGGTGAAGAAACCCTTGGTTTTGTCTCCCCACCGTGACCTTCTCAGCAGAAGAAAACAAAACCATCACTTAGGATGATGTTGATTGAACAAGTCAGGCAAAAGCCAGGACACCTACTGTGTGTAAGGGGCTGGCATAGGGTTCATAAAGGATGATTGCTGGACACCCGGCCCGTGGGCTCTGAAGAGGAGGGACAGATGCACAGTTTTGTCTTGTGCAAAATACATGAATACCTGAACATATAAAAAAGCATGAAACCGAGGGGATAGGCCATGGGAATCAGCGGTAGGAAGTGAGGCTTTCAATCATCCTGGCAGGTGGGTCACCCTTCCCCCAGGACACACACACAGCCTCTCCTGGGACCCATCTCCCTCTAAGGAGACACTCAGCTCTGGCCCCAAACTGACCACACATTCTGCTTCCCAGCCTCCCTCCTCTTCGGCCAACTGGTTTTGGGACTATGCTGTTGGATTCTATTTACTGGAGTTCCTGCTCTGGATCAGGTAGGAATGCAAGTGTCTCTTTTCCCAGCACCTGCCATATACTGTTGCAGATGTGGTCCATCAGAACAACATCCTACCTAGTTGTGCAAACTGGGTCTGTCTCCTGGGTCCAGAACAGGGGTTTTCAACCCTGGGGAGCTTTTTAAAAAATACCAGTGCCCAAGCCTCACTCCCTGGCTCACAGGTGTCGTGAAGCTTCGTATTGTCCTGTTTCTTACCTCCTTCCCAGCCTTAAGTCTGTGCTCAGGCTCAGGCCCCATGTCTGCCACCAAACACGCAACTATGAGTGATGGGGAAGGTTTTATGGGGCCTTGAGTGGTGACTCTGTATCCAGCCAAGACGTGGAATGGCATCAGATAAAGATTTTTGAAATGTTTCATACATGGAAATAATATAGGCAACACAAATTTAAAATATAAAGACTAATAGAGTAAGCACCCACATCTTGTTGTTGCTACCGTATTAAGAAGTGAGACAACAGTAGTAAAATTGGAGTCCTCTTGGTGGAACTCCCAGATCACAGTATCTCCCCCAAAAGGTAAACCACCCCCCCCAACTTTATGCTTATCATTCTCTTGCTTTTATTGATACTGTAGTTTTCTGAATCCTGAAAGAAAAAATTGGTAATTCAGCTTTGATAGTGATATTTTTCCACGTTGATATGAATAGCTGTAATTATTCATTTTTCACCGTACGCGTTTACCACAATGTATGTATCCATGCTCTTGTTGATGGATATTTGGGTTGTCTCCAGGAATTTTTTTGTCCATTACAAACAACGTTCCTGTGAGCATTCTGGAAATTTGCTTCTGATGTCTTGAGTATATAATCATGAGTGGAATTCCTGGGTCACCAAGTATAAGCATCTTCAGTTTTATAAGATCAAGTTGTTCTCCTAAGTAGTAATACCAAGTTAACTGCCAAGCACTGTAAGATTCTCTGTCCTCCATAAGCTGGACAAAATTGGACCTGTCAGGCTTTTAAATTTTTGTGTGCTATGTGTTAAATGGTACCTCATTATGGTTTTTAATTCTTTTTTCCCTGATTATTAATAAGGCTGCCCAGCTTTTCAGTTTATTGATCTTCCAGATTTCTCTTCTGTGAGGTGCCCATTTACGCACTTTGTTCTTTTAAAAAATTGGCTTGTTTTTTTCTTAGTGTTTTGTACAGCTTTAGTTACATGTATCTTGAGCACCAGTCCTTTGCTGGTTACGTGTGTTGCATCACCTTCTCCCTGTTGGTGTCTTATCTTTCACTTTCATGGTGTTTTATGATGTGTAGATGTATTTAATTCTATCAAATGTAGCCATCTAGTCTTTTATCTTGAGGACTTTGGTGTCTTTTTAAAGACGGCGAGTCCAACCTAGAGGCCATCACTCCATCAGATAACGGATCGGGGGTGAGAGTGGAAAATGCCCAGCCAGCTTCTCTCTCCTTCCATCACAGCAGCCTGGCAGCTTTATGTGCTTGTGTCTGTGGAGTCCGGGCCCAGGGAGCATCTAAATAAATTGGGCTGTAAATCACAGTTGGCACATCCCAGCCAGGGCGGATGCTCTGAGGGAGCTCCGTGACCTCTGAGCACAGCCCATGTGGCCCCCCTTTTCATGTCTTCTGGAAACTGCATCCACTCAGCCTCATCCCTGCAGCTCTGGGCCTCTCGCTGAACTATGTGCCCAAGGATGCGGGAATGAAAACTAACATAATGGATTGGGTACCTGGTGACTTAATGGCTGCTTTGCGATCAGACTCACTGTAGCCCCATGAGGGCAGGGATGCTGTCTGTCCTGTCACTGTCAATCCTCAGAGCCCCAGAGAACGCCTGGCACCTAGGGGAGGCTCATAGTATTTGTGTAGGAAATGCTAACGAAAAGCTTGGTCTCTGTCCTTGAGGTGTTCAGTAGCGGTCAACTGTAGGGGTGATGGTGTTGGCCCTGGCTGACCAGGACAGAGAGACAGGCTTTCTTGGGAACAGATCCCTGGAGGGTCAGCCAGGACCAGGGCCAAGCTCAGCTCCTGTGCTGAGAACAGCCTGGTGCCCTGGGGCCGGTGGGAGCTGCCCCATGGCCATGCTGGCCTGGGACACTAGAGAGCATCTGCCTTGAGAGAGACAGCATTCTCCTCCTCTTCCAACCCCTGCAGTGTGTACCCTTCACCCTCCCAACCCCTGCAGGAGAAGGAGAAGCAAGGAGAAGGCTGATTTTGCTTTCTTGGCTTCCCAACACATCTACAGTGAAAATGGATTTCTTTTATAAAGACAAAAAAAATGAACTTTAGTCTGTGTGTGTGTGTGTGTAAGTATACATTTGGAAGAATGTGACTTGGTGAATGAGTTTCCCAGAGCAGAAAGCCAGGTGACAGCTCCTTCGTGGCCCAAGAAGCGCAGAGCCTTCCCTTTGCAATTCCTTGGGCAGCTCATTTCCAAACACAAGAATCCATAAGCCCAGCCCCCATGCTAGGCCCCTGGCCCCCACTGGCCGCTTACAACAATCAGCTCCTCCCAGGATGGCCAGGTGTGGAAGGAGGGTGAATTACTACAGTCCTGATGGAAATTAAACTGGCAGCAACCTGCTGAAATCAAAACTCTGCCTGCCCTTTGCCCCAACAACCTGGTAAGGATATAAGTACAAAGACCTTTGTTATGGTGTGGCATGTGGTGGTACTACACCAAAAATGACAGGTTTTGGCGAGGATGTGGAGAAATTGGACCCTTTTGCGCTGTTGGTGGGAATGTAAAATGGTGCAACCGCTGGGGAAAACAGTATGGAGGTTTCTCAAAAACTTAAAAATAGAATTTCCATATGACCCAGCAATTCCACTTCTGAGGATATATCAGAAAGAACTGAAAGCACGATTTCAAAGAGATATTTGCACACTTGTGCTCACAGCAGCATGATTGCAACAGCCAAAGGGTGGAAGCAACACAGGTTGGGGTATGTCCGTACACCGGAATACGATCCAGCCTTAAAAAGGAAGGAAATCCTGACACATGCTACAATGTGAATGAATCTTGAAAACATTATGCTAAGTGAAATAAGCCAGACACATAAAAGGACAAATATTGTGTGATTCCACTTTTATGAGGCACCCAGAGTAGTCGAATTCATCGAGACAGGAAGTAGAATGGGGGTTGCCAGGGGCTGGAGGGAGGGCGCAATGGGGAGCTGCTGTTTAGTGGGGACAGAGCTTCAGTTATGCAAGATTCTGGAGATGCACCACACAGCGATGTGAATATACTTAACACTACTGAACTGTACACTTAAACAATGGTTAAGGTGGTAAATTTTATGTTACGTGTTTTTTTTTTTTTTAATCACAGTTTGGGTTTTTCACCAAACCCAAACCCTGAAAATAACCTAGTCATTAAAGGGGAAGAGAGGGATAAAATGTGAGATAAAATCCATAACTGGATCACAGGGCAGCCATGGAGAGAGTGATGGAGGGGCGATATTCACATCCCCTGGAGGGATTTCCAGGCTGTAGGTAAGCGTACGTGGCAGAGTATGTGGAGAATGAAGTCCTGGTTTGTAAAGGACTTAGCCCGGCGCCCAGCAAACAGCCGGCACTCACTCACTGCTGGATAATACGATGATCCCAGGCCCCTCTGCCCTGCGCCCCCAGCACCTTCCTCCCAGGCCTCGTGGGCTGGATCAACCGCTTTTTCTTCTGGCTCCTGTTCAATGGGAAGAAGGAAAACTGCAACCGCAGCCACAAGATCTTCACCTATGAGTGCCGCTTCAAGCAACACGTGCAGGACTGGGCCATCCCCAGGTAGGGGCTGTGTGGGCCAGCCTGCGGGTGGGTCGGCAACAAACAGATTCCCTTGGGATCTGCCCTAGCACGTACACTGCCAACCAGGCTCCCCGTTCTACCTGTTATTAGTGGGGGGCAAACTGGAGGCTCTGAATCCCCATCCGGTGCCCTTGCACCATTGTGACTCTCAGGGAGACCAGCCAGGGGATCCCCTCCGCTTTCCCCATCAGCTCCTCTCCAGCCATGCGGCCGGGTAACAGCAGGCTGGCCAGCATCTGGTCCCTCGGTCGGCAGAGTCCATGGAGCAGGCTGGGGGCTGGTACTCTGCATCTCAGTCCCGAGGGACACACCCCCCTCGGGACTGAGGCAAGGTCTGTAGCCCAGATCACTGCAGCTTTCTCTCTGAATTGCCCCCTCTTTGTCCTTCTCCAAGAAAAGGTGGTGGGGGGGGTTGGTGCCCAGGGCTTAAGGGATGCCTCTGTTACCATGTTCAGGGGCTGAAACCACCACACTCTTGGGGTAGGACTATTAGAAAAAGTAGAAGTCTTGGAATCAGAGTGACCTGACTGTCTGAAGAAGAGGAGGCCGGGGCATGGGACAGCTGTGGTCAGAGACCCAAGGGGAGCCCCCGATTGGGCGGGGGCCCTGGGATCTGAGCTGGGAGCAGTTGGTAGGTCTCCTCTTCTGTGAGGAGGACTTTGAGAGCAGCCATGAGGAAGGGGCCTCCTGGGGACCGGGATCCCCAAGGCCCCCAAGGCTGGGAAGCCGTGCAGAGCCTCATGGGAGCTCAGGAGGCCCCTTCTTGAGGTCTGGGTCCCATCCCCCTGGGCCGAGTGCAGAGAGAAGACCAGGGAGGCCCTGCTGGAGCTGAAGGCCATGCTGGAGGCGCACCCCAAGGTGGTGGCCCACTACCCCGTGGAGGTGCGCTTCACCCGGGGGGACGACATCCTGCTGAGCCCCTGCTTCCAGCGCGACAGTTGCTACATGAACATTATCATGTACAGGTGAGCAGCTCGCAGAGGGGGCAGGGTGGGGCTGGGCTCCCTACCCCCACCCAGCCACCCTGCTTCGAAGGGACCCCTCTCCTTCCCCAGCTTTCAAGGCCAGTTCAAACGCCACCCTCTCCCGGGAGACTTCCCTGATCCTGGCCGCAGAAAATCGTCTTTCTCTCCTTCGAGTTCCTACGACCACCCTTTCTAGCCTATGTTATGTTAATGCAGTCATTAATATTAATGAATATGTAATATTAATGTTAATGTTAATATGCGTAGCTACTACTTGTGAAGCTGATATTACTGAATGACAAGTCTATGCTATCTCATGTGCCTGCCCTAGTCAGTGATTCCGAGAGCCTGGAACTGTGTTGAGAAGGATTCTGAGGCCAGGTTTCAGTTCAACCAAAAAGAGAATCAGGCCTGGATGCATTTGCCCATCTTAACCGGCTTGTGCCGATACCTTAAACTCACGACTGCGTTTTTTCCTGATTAGTTGCACAGTAATCTCTTGTATGAGGCTTATGGACGTGGATGGTTTAAGAAGCTCCTCTTTTCTAAAACTTCCTGCCTAAGACATGTCTTCCTTCCTTCCCATCCCCCATTGATAATAGCCCTTCTCTGACTTTGCAAAAGACAAATATACTCTCTCCCAGCCTGAATCTTACTATGCTGTATTTCTCCAGCATGTAAAAAACCCCAAACTCAAGGGATCCCAAGGGCCAATTCAAGAAGGCGCTGTCCTGGCGGGAGTCCCCGAAGCCAGAAGGGAGTTTCTGAAACACGTACTGAATGAGAGGCGGCTTATTTCATGTAGGGACAAACTTGCAGCCAGCCTCATCCACATCTGTCTGTCTATCTTATCCCTACCTGTGCATGTCAATTCAGAAGTGAGAAAGTTGCCATGAGGCTGCATCATAACATTTGAATTTTTTAAAGCTCTGACTTCGATTTTTTCTGTCAGTAAATCTGACTTTGCAGGACTGACCACCTAGGTTATATGGCCATGCTTTCCATACATCAATGAGGGGATTCTGATATAAATGTTTATTTTTAAGGTTTGTGTGTGTGTGTGTGTGTGTCTGTGTGTGTGTATATATATATATATATATATATATATATCTCCTTAAAGTAATCTTTACATTAAATTTTTTTAACTTACATTTTAAAATATTTAGATTTAAAATTGAAATCTTCAAGCTACATGATATATAAATATACATACATATATATGTGTGTGTGTGTATATATATATACATACACACACACAAATCTTTAAAATTATTTAAACTCATGACAACTTTCAGTGGCCAGTTAAAAAATATGCAAGAGGATGTAAACCTTTTCCAAATCCTTCTGAGCAGAAGCCCTCAAGGTGCTGGGTCACTGCTGTCCATGTCCTGAGGGCACAGGCAAGGTGCCTGATAACAGTGGGTGGGACCGTGCAAAGCAGAGACAGGGCCTCACCTCCTTCTGCCCCCTCCCCAGGCCCTACGGCAAGGACGTGCCGCGGCTGGACTACTGGCTGGCCTACGAGACCATCATGAAGAAGGTGGGGGGCAGGCCCCACTGGGCCAAGGTAGGATGTTTCATGGGGGTTGTCAGCTGGGCAGCTGCTGTGAGCGGAGGCTTCCACCAGAGGGCGCCTCTCCTCCCAGTTGCCCTGCCTGCCCAAGGCTTAGATGTGGGGAAACTTGGGCTGAGCAAGTGACAGGAAGGAGGGCCCCCACGACCCTAACCAGACCCATCTTCCCTCTGCATTCATGTTCCAACAGCCCAGTGACTAATTCTCTGAGTTTTCAGAAAACTTCCTCACCTTTCATTTTATTTAATTCTCATAGTAACCCTACGAGCAGGATAAGGCAGTGGGTCTATTTAACAGACAGGAAACTAGGGGTCTCTCAGAGGTGATGGGACTTACTTACTAATTAGCAGTTGAATTGGGGCCAGAGCCCTCTCCACTCACACACTGCCAGGTGGCAAAGGGAATGGGAAGTTTAATGCTGCATTTTAACACCTTCCTTCTTTACTTTGCAAGAACTTCCTCCCTCCTCTTTGGGTCTCTACATTATAGGTGCATGTGAATGAATGCGTGCATGTATGTGCTTATGTGTGCCTGGAGGTAGCAGCGTCACACATGCAGGCATCCAGACGTGGGGGCCTGTTTGCAGCCCTGCTGCAATGGTGGTTCCAGGGAACGAGGCCTGTTGTATCTGGTTGCTTCCTCAGGCTCACAACTGCACCCGGAAGGACTTCGAGAAAATGTATCCTGCCTTTCCGAAGTTCTGTGCCATCCGAGAAAAGCTGGACCCCTCGGGGATGTTCCTGAATGCGTATCTGGAGAAGGTGTTCTACTGAAGCACAAACAGAAAACAAGTTGAGCCCACCCCATCCCATTCCCCAGGCCCACTTCCCATGAGGTTGAAGGCTCAGCGTCCCTCCGGCCTGATGGGGAACAGACCTCTCCCCCCAGGCGCTCTGCCACGGTGCCCACAGCTGCTCTAACCCAGAGTAAGGAGTCTGGATCCGGGCAGCTCCCACTTCCCTCATCCTCACAGGAACCCCATGTAAGGAAGAGCACCAAATCCCCATTTACCTCTTCAGCCGCATCCTTTCAGCCCAAGCCTGCAATCACCACATCCTGTTTCCCAGAAGACAGAGAAGCCCCCAAATGTTCTGTGTCTAGGAGGTCAGGATTCAGCCTTTCACAGGTTCCACCCGCTGGTTGGGTGTCCAGAGCTCCAGGGATCCCTCGCCCACCCTTGCAGGGAGGGGTCCCCCTGGCATGTGTTTGGACACAGAGGTCGTGTGTTCTGTGCTCTGCTTTCTTTCACTCTCGAGGGTCTTTCAGATGCTCAGGTGCGTGCCCCCTGCCCTGGGACTGCCCTCTTCCAGAGGGTCCACCTGTTCATCTGACCTTCCGTAGCCCGACCTACAGTGTGTCTATTCCAGGGGATGTTTGGGGAGTGGGACTCTCCTTGCCTTCTTTTTAATAAAGGCCAAGAGTTCATTCACTCTCTGCTCCCTCCTCTTCATCTCCAAGGTAATCCTTTGGGAGCAGGGGGCTCCCTGATTCCCCGACTGCCTTCCAGAGGTAACGGGTCTCGGACTTGCCTGGAAAATGCTCTTCATATCCCTCCTGCAAACTTAGTTTCAAGCTGTCTCTGACCTACCACACTTTGTGGCTATTCTTTCACCAGGCTCTTGTTGAACATCTACAAGGTGCCAAGTGCTTTGGGGGAATTAAAAGGACCTTAAGGGGCTTCCCTGGTGGCGCAGTGGTTAAGAATCCGCCTGCCAATGCAGGGGACACAGGTTCGAGCCCTGGTTCAGGAAGATCCCACATGCCTCGGAGCAACTGAGCCCATAAGCCACAAGTACTGAGCCCAAGTGCCACAGTTACTGAATCCCGTGCGCCTAGAGCCCATGCTCACAACAAGAGAAGCCACCGCAGTGAGAAGCCCACGCACCACAACAAAGAGTAGCCCCGGCTCACTGCAACTAAAAGCCCGTGCGTGGCAACAAGGACCCAATGCAGCCAAAAATTAAATAACTAAATTTACTCTTTTAAAAAAAGAACCTTAAGACAGGTTCTTGGCATCCAGAAATGTATATTTTAATCATATGTTTCATAAGACGTTAATACGCAGACTATATAGGAACTCCTCAACAACACAAAAACAAACAGCTGATCAAAAATGGACAAAGGGCACTGGTTGGGAGTCTGCCTGCCGATGCAGGGGACACGGGTTCGTGCCCCGGTCCGGGAGGACCCCACATGCCACGGAGTGCCTAGGCCTGTGAGCCATGGCCGCTGGGCCTGCGCGTACTGGAGCCTGTTGCCCCGTGGCCGGAGAGGCCACAGCGGTGAGAGGCCCACGTACCGCAAAAAAAAAAAAAAAAAAAAAAAAAAGGACAAAGGGGCCTCCCTGGTGGTGCAGTGGTTGACAATCTGCCCGCCAATGCAGGGGACACGGGTTCGAGCCTTGGTCTAGGAGGATCCCACATGCCGCGGAGCAACTGGCCCCGTGAGCCACAACTACTGAGCCTGCGCGTCTGGAGCCTGTGCTCCGCAACAAGAGAGGCCGCGACAGTGAGAGGCCCGCGCACCGCGATGAAGAGTGGCCCCGGCTCGCCGCAACTAGAGAAAGCCCTCGCACAGAAACGAAGACTCAATACAGCAAAAATAAATAAATAAATAAATAAATTTTTTTTACAGGGCAAAATTCCTTTAAAAAAAAAATTGACAAAGGACTTGAATACACATTTCTCCAAAGAAGATACACAAATGATCAGTAAGCACATGAAAAGATGCCCCACATCACTAATCACTAGGGAAATGAAAATGAAATCACCATGAGCTATCACTTCACACCCATTAGGATCACTATTATCAAAACAATAATAACAGAAAATAACAAGTGTTGTCAAGGACCTGGAGAAATTGGAATCCTTGTGCATGGCTGGTGGAAATGTAATGAAATGGTGCCGCTGCCGTAGAAAATGGTATGGAAGTTCCTCAGAAAGCTAAACATAGAATTACCACATGATCCAGCAATTCCACTTCTGGGCACATTCCCAGAAGAACTGAAAGCAGACACTCAAAAGAGATATTTGCACACCCATGTTCATAGCAGCATTATTCACAGTTGCCAAAATGTAGAAGCGACCCAAATGTCCACTGATGGATGACTGCATAAATTGTGGAATATACATACAATGGACTATCACTCAGCCACAAGAAGGAAGGAAACTTTGATATATGCTACAATTAATGAGCCTTGAGAATATTCTGCTATGTGAAATAAGACAGTCACAAAAAGAGAAATGCTGTACAATTCCAATTACATGAGGTACCTACAGTAGTCAGATTCACAGAGACAGAAGGTAGAACAGTGGGTGCCAGGGGCTGGGAGGGAGGGAGAGCAGGAGATAGTGTTTAACTGGTACAGGGTTTCAGTTGGGGAAGATGAAAAATTCTGGGGACGGATGGTAGTGATGGTTTCACAATAAAGTGAATGTACTTAATGCCACTGAACTGTACACTGAAAAATGGTTACAATGGTACATTTTATGTTATATATATTTTTACCCCAATAAAAGTAAAGAAATGTATATTCGCATTCAGGGAAACAAGACTAATGTGCATAGGGCGTTAAATAGCAATACCAGGGAGTGTGTAATGGAGTGTCAGGGAAATGGTACAGCCACAGAGACCTGGCCAGTCCACTTGGACTCAACTTCCCCAGAGAGGCTGGCTCAAGACCTAAGTCCACGGCCTCGAGGGCAAGAGCTACCCCTTCAGCAGGACCAGCTGTGTAATTCACAGGGCCCAGCAGAAAACGATTAAGAATTTCACGAGGGCAACTATACTTCAACTGAAAAAAAAAGAATTTCAAGAGGGTGACAGCAGAGCATTAAAACAAGCATGGGGTCCTTCTGAGCACTGCACAGGCCAAGCACCCATGAAACCAGCCCCACTCGCCGCCACCAGGTGTGGACAGTAGGCATGTGTCAACTTACTGGGCTACAGTCTGAATTGTTTCATCAAACACCGACTTAGGTGTTGTTCTGAAAGAGGTATTTTGTGGATACACTTAACATCTACCATGAGTTGACTTTAACTAAAGGAAATTACCCTCCAAAATGTACGTGGGCCTCATGCAATCAACTGAAAGGCCTTAAAAACAAACACTTGAGGTTTCTGGGAGAGTAAGTTCTGTCTCAAGAGCTCCTGGCTGAGTTTCCAGCCTGTGGGGCTGCCCTACACATTTCAGGCTTGAGCCAACTCCTTGAAAGCAGTCTGACATAAACATATACATTGGTTCTATTTCTCTGGAGGACCCTGACTGATACATAAGGACAGAGATGGATTGGTGAAGTTAATACAAAGAAAAGCATGGCAGGCTAAATCCTGAGGCTTGGGAAATGGCGGAGTCCGAGTCACTCCCATGTTCTACAGATGAGGAAACAAAGGCTCGGAGAGGTCAGGATACTTGGCCAACGTCGCATAGCACGTTAGGAAACGCAGTGCCAGTAAACCAAAGTACATCCTGAGGCCCTGTATTTTCAATAGCTGGAATCTAATTTTTAAAATCTATGAATTTTGGGGCTTCCCTGGTGGCACAGTGGTTGAGAATCTGCCTGCCAATGCAGGGGACACGGGTTCGAGCCCTGGTCTGGGAGGATCCCACATGCTGCGGAGCAACTGGCCCCATGAGCCACAACTGCTGAGGCTGCACGTCTGGAGCTTGTGCTCTGCAACAAGAGAGGCTGCGACAGTGAGAGGCCCGCGCACCGCAATAAAGAGTGGCCCCCCCTCGCCGCAACTAGAGAAAGCCCTCGCACAGAAACGAAGACCCAACACAGCGAAAAATAAATAAATAAATAAAATTTTTTAAAAAAAGGCAAACTTCCTTTAAAAAAAAAAGTGGACAAAGGACTTGAATACACATTTCTCCAAAGAAGATACACAAATGATCAGTAAGCACATGAAAAGATGCCCCACATCACTAATCACTAGGGAAATGAAAATGAAATCACCATGAGCTATCACTTATTCCCATTAGGATCACTATTATCGAAAAAATAATAACAACAGAAAATAACAAGTGTTGTCGAGGACCTGGAGAAATTGGAATCCTTGTGCATGGCTGGTGGAAATGAAAAGAAATGGTGCCGCTGCCGTAGAAAATGGTATGGAAGTTCCTCAGAAAGCTAAACATAGAATTACCACATGATCCAGCAATTCCACTTCTGGGCACATACCCAGAAGAACTGAAAGCAGGGACTCAAAAGAGATATTTGCACACCCATGTTCATAGCAGCATTATTCACAGTTGCCAAAATGTAGAAGCGACCCAAATGTCCACTGATGGATGACTGCACAAATTGTGGAATATACATACAATGGACTATCACTCAGTCTAATTTTTAAAATCTATGAATTTTGGGGCTTCCCTGGTGGCACAGTGGTTGAGAATCTGCCTGCCAATGCAGGGGACACGGGTTCGAGCCCTGGTCTGGGAGGATCCCGCATGCTGTGGAGCAACTGGCCCCGTGAGCCACAACTGCTGAGGCTGCATGTCTGGAGCCTGTGCTCTGCAACAAGAGAGGCTGCGACAGTGAGAGGCCCGCGCACCGCGATAAAGAGTGGCCCCCACTCGCCGCAACTAGAGAAAGCCCTTGCACAGAAACGAAGACCCAACACAGCCATAAATAAATAAATTAATTTTAAAAATAAATAAATAAAATCTATGAATTTTTCATTCTATTTCATTATGTAATTGTCTTTTAAACTTTTGAGCTCTTTTCCAAATCTTTAAATGACATTTCCGCTCAATGCAGGCGTGCCATGTTTGTTGTGTGCTTTTATCGCACCTCACATCTACCCCAGGGGGAGAAGTACAGACATTAAGGAACACACAGTGCAATGACTTAAGCCCCAAACCCTGAGGTTCAGTAAAACTTCAATTCCTGGAATGCTGAGGCCAAAGAATGTTCTGGAAATAGACGTTCTAATTACCAGAGAACCCGGGTCCCCTTTCTGGATCAGGCTTTTGATGAATATAATTTACTCTTCCTTTGATTTCAGACCTTTTGATGCCTGAAGGTCCCCCCCCCCCAAAAATTCTCCTTGCCGAGTCCTTTCGGCACCAGCTGTGTACTGAAGCCATAAATTGCGCTTCTGAAGGCATTGCTAATGCAGATCCACTTTTCCCTCCTCCCTCGTCTCCTCCTGGCCACTGCTGGTCCAGGTTCCCACTGACTGGCTTCTCGCCTCTCCCAGCGCTGCCCTCACGTCCAAGCCTCAGGTAGCATGAGCCCCGCTGGCACACACTCAACTCATCTCAGGGGACTCGGAAAAATCGTGGGTACTGAGGCTCAGAGCCTGTACTTCTAACAGCGAACAGTGATTGCCGGCGTCAGCTAAGGAACCGGCTGGCAGGATGAGGAAGGCGGTCCCCCCGGGCCAGTGTGAAACTAAATCATAGTACAGCATCAGAGCTGTTGGGCCGTGAGCGGCTCTCAAAGTTGAATTTGCGGTGAGTGGTCACCGGCCAAAAGGAACCGTATAAATCTCATGAAGCCGACTGAGTGAACTCTGGACAGCTCCTCCCCTCAGGGCGGCCGCCTGGCCCCAGCACCCCACAAATTCACAGCTGAGAACGGGAGGGCTCCGGGTGAGCTCTGAGGGTCCCAGAAGGATGCACCACCGCTCAGAAAGCCTCCCCAAATGCAAAGATGTGGGACATTTAAAAGCCAAGCCAGATGCCCCCTCACTTCAATTGTAGGTGTCTCTGCATGGGGATAACCCCAAATCTGCAGAGTCAACTTGGCCACCTGCAGGGGCTGGGCCCAGAGGAAAGATACGGGGAGGTGGGTGGGTCACCTGACTGGAGGGAGAGAGGGCAGCGAAGCCCAGCCATCATTGGAGCCGGAGCGCAACTCTGGTCCTTCTCTCAAGGTCCGCGTCCGCTGTCAGCCCCGGAACAGGGATTCATGCCGCCCCCTGGTGGCAGCTGTCGGGATCTTTCGAGGTGCGGGCGCAGGCGGGGCAAAGCGTCCCCCTCTGACCTACAGGCAAGAGGCTGGCTAGTCCCAAACCCTAAAGCGACCAGGAAAGCCTCAGAGAAGGGAGCAAACCCCGAGGGACGCCCTGGAGGAGGGGCAGTGCCGAGAGGGAAGAGATCTCTCCACAAAGGTAGCTTTCACAGTTAGAAGGGGTGTCTCTGGGTCCGCTACTAGGAAGATCTTACCTATAGGTCTCCAGTCACTAAAATGAGTCCAAAGCAGGAGTTATTCCAAGGATGGGGCAGTGGAAGCTGGAAAAATAGCTACGAAAAATAACTAACGAAAAATAGTTCCATGAGGAACCCGTGAACTAAAGGGGAATAAATACAAGGCAGTGTCTGAGCGAAGCTGCACTAAATACCCAAGCCTGGCTTATCTTCGTTTCCATCCTGAGTTTCTTTCCCCATGTGGCAGGATCAAGAGCGGCCCAGACATTTCCAGAAAGTTCCCAAAAAGAGTTATCAAAATTTTGGTTTAAGTTTTGACATCCACAAATGGATGTTTTTACACACACAGAGTGAGAGAACGTTACACTAGGCTCCAGATAATTGCTATTTTAAAAAATGATACCTTGGGGGCTTCCCTGGTGGCGCAGTGGTTGAGAGTCCGCCTGCCGATGCAGGGGACACGGGTTCGTGTCCTGGTCCGGGAGGATCCCACATGCCGTGGAGCAGCTGGGCCCGTGAGCCATGGCCGCTGAGCCTGCGCGTCCGGAGCCTGTGCTCCGCAACGGGAGAGGCCACAACAGTGAGAGGCCCGCGTACTGCAAAAAAAAAAAAAAAAAAAGATACCTTGGGACTTCCCCTGGCGGTGGGTCCAGGAGTTAAGACTCTGAGATGCCACTGCAGGGGGCACGGGTTCCATCCCTGGTCAGGGAACTAAGATACCCCCATGACGTGGGGCACGGCCAAAAAAAGAAATTTTTTTTAATTAAAAAGAAAGAAAAAGAATGATACCTTGTGCACTCTGGGCAGGTGGACTGGGGAGGGGTCGCAGGCTTGAATCTGGGGAATGAACACCTTCCTTCGGTGCTGTCAGTGCATCTCTGTGATTTTATACCTGTGCACGAAGCCCTTCCCAAAGAAGGCAAAAGCCTCTTTATGGATGTGAGGCTGGAGTAATTGGTCCACCCATCACCCACACCTGTGTGGCGGTCAGCGTGGGTCAGGTGCACGTTTTTATTGAATTGGGCACCGAAGGGTCTGGATATCAAGAGGAGGTTGTAGGAGAACGTCTGGTCCCAGCTGAACGTTGTTATCTTTACTCCTTTGGTGCTGGAGGCAACAAACAGATGAGGGCAAGTAAAGTGCTGACCTGTCTCCATTCCCTCTCCTAGCCTGAGTGACACCCCTTCCCCAACCTTGGAGTGGACTTGACCTGGCTGGAGGCAACTGTTGACCGAGGCCTCAGAGTGGTGGGCGCAGGGCAGGAGGCGCTGGACCAACGGCCGTCACCCCACCCCACCCTGCGCAGTGTCATCCTCCGGGAGGATTCTGACCGAGGGGTTGAGATATCCCAGAGGCAAACAGAGAGTTCATTATTAACCTCGTAAATTGTTCCACTTGGCCTGGCATTCACTTGCTATCATATTGACTGATTTGGTAATCATCAGTTCTATTAATAAATTCTGCAGACCCGAGTCCCTCTTGGGCTGTCTTTAGATCCATTTCATACTTCCTGGGTTTGCCAAGCTATCCTGTCACAGCGAGAAAACCCCGGGCAAATGCTGGGTCTAGAGAGGATACTAAGGTGGGAGCCTGGCCAGCGAGGGCCCCATGGACCCCAGAATCAGACCTGGGTTTGATCCCAATTCTGCATGACTGCAAATAAATTATTTATGTCTTATTATGTCTACACCCGCACTCCCAATGACCTCTCCCCGAGCCACTTCCTGTCTGCACCTCATGTTCAACTGTGGCTGCGACTCCGGGAATCTGTTTATGGTGGAGTTTCGATTGCTTTGGAGGCACAAACATGAAACAATTTGATTCACTCTGACCACTGTTCCCATCACTTAACAGCTCATGCAGATTGGGTTTTTTCTTCCTGAAAAGGTCACAGTTACTAAAACGATCCTAAGTTTACTATGGAACGTCACCCTTGCATCCAAAGCAAACTCTTCCCCTCCCGCATCAGAGGAGGAGGGCTGGAGGAGGTGAGGGGCACACAGGCTGCCCTCCTCCAGTTCTGAGCAGACCAGCGGCGGGGCGTGTTCCCACGCTGGACCCCGACGTCCTCCTCGCTCCTGGTCAAGCTCCTCTGAGGTAAGGTGGGGTCTTGCTTGGTCTGTTGACCCGGGCTGCTACTACCAAGGGGTCTCCTCTCCTCCTAGACAAGTGGATGCTGTCCTCGGGCCAGCCTTGAACTTGGTGCGTGTGTCCTCCTTAGGCCCCTGCCAGCAGTCTAAGCCTCCAGCGCCCTTGGAGTGGGACAAAGTTTCTCTTCCGTGGTGAGCATTTTCCTCCAATCCCGTCACTGTGACTCTGTGACCTTGTAACCCCAGGGGAGGTGACGCCTAAAGGAGACTAATTGGAGGCCTTTGGGGGAAGGGAAGCCCGAACCAAGGGGCCCCTGTCAAGCCCACCCTCACCACTAGGTGGCGAGCTCTGCTTGGCGCACTCTGGCGGGGCTTCCGGGCTCCCACGGCTCCCCTATTCCCCACCCCTTCAAAGTGCAGGGCTGCAACCCGGGGTCCCCGCCTATAGTCTCTGTGGACCACGAGGAACTGGGGTGGGGTCTTCTCCCCTCTAGGCCTTCCTGTCACAGGGCACTTCTCTAATGAAGGCTACTCCTGGAAGCCTTTGTGCTGTGCAGGGGGGAAATAACCCCTGCCCTGAGGGGAACTGCAGGGACCCAATGGGATTGCCCAAAGCAATTGGCCCAGGGGTTAGAGCACGGTGGTTGGCCCAGGGCTGCTAGTTACAGTTGCCCCAAGCTACACACGGCACAACTCTGGGGTCGTTGCACCTCATCAGAGATGATATCTAATTACAATTTTCTAGCAGAAGGCTTTCAAGTGTCAACGTAGAGGCTGACAGTGGATTTGTGCCACTCCCCTGGCCAGGCAGAGGACAAGCCCTCTCTTCTCAGAACATCAAGCCCTGCTCCCATTCTGCTGCAAGGATCCTGGAAGCCAGAAACCAACATCTCATTTCCTGCCTCGGACCTTCTAGGGCCTCAGGCTGGAACTTCTGTTGGGGATGGAGGGACGTCCACGGACCCTCAAACCAGGCCACTGTGCAAAGAAGGAAGAGGGTGGGGAAAAGGGGTCCCAGTGAAACTGAGTCAGCTTTAGCCTCTGAATTTTAAGGGGCAGGTCTAGGAGAGTTTAAAGGAGGTTGCGTAAAAAGAAGCAACAACTTGGTGTAGTGACTGCCGGCATCCAGCAACATAATGGAAAACAGAAAATAAGTTTTGAAACATAAGCTGTGACAATGATGTAATATATAATTTACAATTATGGTCATTTTAGCAAATGCCTTCTGAACCATAACCCTAATTAAGGTTATGGTATATCTTTAAATGAATCACCCTAACTTTACTCTGAACTTCCTTGATAGCAATACTAAAGTACTAGCTTCTGTGGACATATACTGAGCCATAGAGTTTGTTGCTTGTGTGGCAGGGTTGTTGATAACTTGGAGAAACAAGGAATGGTAAACTAAGAATATTTTAAGCTTTTAATTTACACGTGGACTTTGCTACAAACCTTGAAGTGTATTTGATGAACAGAATTCTGTAGAGAAGATTCATAAACGGAGACGCTTCTTAATGTGAAGTACCGCGGTTAGTCACTGCCACCTGCTGGCAACGTACGGTCCTGCAGGCCAGCTATTTCAGAGTGAGGGGTGAATAGTCATCACGAGAAACCCAGGCAGAGGAGAAATTCCTGGGGTTGAGGGAAAGATATAAAGTTTGTATAGACAGACAGTGGCCAATCAATGCCACAGTCAAGAAGGTGCCTCAGGGATTCTAGGCTCTTACAGCTAAAAGAAAATTACCTCGTTTTTTGGGGGGGTGCACTACTTTTTCCATAAGGAAAATATCAATTATGTATGGAAATAACTGGTATGCCTTATTTTTACCCCTTCTGCACCCTAATTTTCAATGTATTCCTTCAGGGTATCACCTGCGCCCCCATCAGAATATATCTGCTTTATAATGGAATGGAAAAGATTCATTTTTCAGAAACGTATTTTTAGCTGGCTATAGGGAACATCTCTCTTCCTAAAAGCAAGAAATCTTTGAACTGGGTCAACTTCACTGTCCCACTCCTTTTATGCTCAACTATATGAGAACATACCATCTTAGCCATTGCTTTTTCTTTTCTCCTTTTTTCTTCCACACCCAAATGAAAGTGTGTGGGAGATGTAAAAAAAAACAAAACAAAACAAAAATAGCATAAAGAGGACACAGCAGAGCATTCAGATTACAAGGCGGTTTATTGAGTTAGTGGCATGCGGGGAAGTTCTTCCCGTGATCAGCAAATGCAGGCATTACAGTGCAAATCCAGAGGGAGAAGCTGGGTGCGGTCAGGAGGGCCTCGAGCCCAGGGCCTGGTCAGCTGGTGACGTGCAGAGCTCTCTAGAGGGGGCTGTGGCTCATCGCGGGGGCAGCTGGACGCAGACACCCCCATACTTGGAAAAGCAACGCTCACGTCTCACTCCTCCCTGAAAAAGAAGGCGGGGAGGGGAAGGTGAGGCCTGATATTCACAGAGAGGCAGCAACCAACGCTCCAATTCTTATCAACCCAGAAGAAACATCCTCCAGAGGAAGGAGAAAATTCCCAGTAACTTCGTGGCTCCCTGCCTGTGCTGTGGCTACAGGAGCAGCGATTCCCAGGCCAGGTCCCTCTTCTCAGTCCCCAGGGACCTGACGGGCCCAGAGGGACCGCAGGTGAGGCCCGCACACTCACCGGCTCTTCTGGCGGTATTGTTGTAGCGCTTTCTCTGCCACAGTCTCCATAAACTTAGGACTGGAGACTTCTTGTGGGACCGTCACAGTGAAGGGGTAGGAATCAAAGAGCTTCACAACCACCTTAGTGAGGCCAGAGGGAACGCTGGGGTCGGAACTGTGGGAATTCACCTAAAAGGAGAAAAGTCACGAGAGGGCGGAAACAACGGTCAACACGGACTCATTTGGCACCTGAAGTCAGGCTTATTAATTCAGATCGGTTGACCCCTTTGCTTTTTACTCACCTCGACACCTATACAACTTGGTGAACAGAAATGCCCTAATTCAGAGACCCTCGTTTGTGGGTGTAAATGTCATTCACGAAGGACCAACCTGGGGGAGCCCCACCGAGTAAAACATGTTTCCTTTGAGGAGCCACTGGCCACGTGGTGGTAGAAGAGGAATCAGGGAAAGAAAAAGAAAAGGTTCCCAGCACGAGAGGGAAGCTTCTTATCACTGGAGGAGAACGATGGGACAATTCATAAGCCATCCTAAGCAGGACGGGGCAGCAAGGCAGCTCCCCGGAAAGGGCACTAGCTCTGCAGCCGGGCAGACAGGTTCAAACAAACACCCAGGTGATCACCCTGCAGATAGGAGATGCTGGGTAAGATGCTGAACCTCTCAGTTTCCTCATCTGTAAAATGGGTTCATGACATTGCACGTCACTGAGTGATGAGGTTTCCATGCACCACTGGACCTGAGGTTTTTGTTTCCTGCCATACGACAAATGCTCAGTGAAAAGCAGACATGCGCCTTTGAACATCTTCACCCCGTTTCGGCCCTGGGGGAGGATCACATGAGCTCCAGACAACACCTTGAGCCCAGCTTCAGTGTGTGGCCAGGACAGACTCACCGTGGAGACCTGGAGATAGTGCTGGCTGTCGCTGTGCGTGAGGTTGGCCAGCTGGGACACCCAGGTGAACTGCTCGTTCAGCTGCTTCAGCAGGGAGGATGTGTTCAGCATCTTCTGCTGGTAGGACTGGAGCAGCTGGTCGTACAGCTTGCTGAACTTCTCCGCCATCTGCAGGGACATGTTCAGCTGCTGGCGCAGCTGCGTCTGAGAGGAGTCGTTCGCTGAACAGTCTGCCCGGAGATTAAAAAAAAAAAAAAAGACAAACGACAGAAACGTGAAGCGAGAGCTAAAAGGGGATGAAAACAAATGGCAACCAGTTCACGCAGCCAGGACCTAAGGCAGAGCTAAGGCAGAGCTACTCCAAGCTCCAGTCCACCAAGCGTTCGCTAGCAGCTCAAGACAAAGCAGAAGGCTCGCCCCGCATGTAAATCAGCGTGCGCGTCCTTCATTGAGAAAGTCTTGCCCTGGGAGACGATGTCGTCTGAACCAAACTGTCTCAGTGACATCACTGATTTCTCTTTGGGTGCACGACCCTGTCCCCTTGGGGACCAGCAATGAGGGGCACTGCCCACACCTCAAGCAGCACGGACCTCAGGGCTCCATGTGCTCAGACCTCACTGCCCTCCTTCCCTCCATTAGTCATTTCAGGAAACGGTGGATGTTACTTGTAGCTGCCATGGTACCTGCTATGTACCGGGCACCACCAAGTGCACTGGATAGCCGTGAGCTCTAATAGTCAGATGTATTCTGACGTGAAGTATTATCAAGAATGAAACTGAGGACCAGAGCGGTACATCATTTGCCTAAAGTCATAGGATGAACGATTTGCGAGGGCAGGATGTTGAACCCCGGGCTTTAACTCCTAAACTTGGGCTCTTCCTACTCTGAGTCTGTGGCTCTGGAAAATTCTCCAAGCTTGCCTATATCTATAGAGTTGGAAATTCTGGCCTCAGGAGCCTGGGTAGCAGAAGAGCCAGTCAGGACCCTCGGGCCACACAGCACAGTAGCCTGGGGTTGGGCATCCGGGCTTTGCCCACCTGCCCACCATGGCTGGTCGCCAAGCTCACCAGAGAGCGGGGAAGTTCATGGCTTTTGGTCACCAAGTGCCCACTGCAGGTTGTCAGGTGGATAAGGGCTGGGAACTACCCACTCTCTCTCTCTCTAAAAACTACTGTTTTTCTCTCCCTTGATTTTTGAAAACTATCCCCAAAAGAGCACATCAAACCCAAGCACGTCAGGGGAAAGGGGGAGTTCTTTGCACACTTCACCATGGTGGCTGTAACGATTTCTACTAGAATAAAATAAAATGTCAGGTGGGACAAGACATAGGATTATTAACAATAAACTCGGTTGAAAAAGGTATATAATGACGAAACTTAACTCTTCTTACCAGGGAATCATTGAAAATAAGGACTGTCATTGAGAACTGGGTAGCAGTCTAGAGCAGTGGCTCTCACCTGGGGCGGTGCTGTCCCCAGGGATATTTGACAAGGTCTGAAAACCTTTTTGGTGTCACAACTGGAGTGAGGGTGGGAGGCTACTGGCCTCCAGTGGGTAGAGGCCAGGGATGCTGCTAAACATCTCACAGTGCACAGGACAGCCCACCACAAAGAAGGACCTGGTCCAAAATGCCAGTGGTACCGAAGTTGTGAAATTCCTGTCTGGAGGTCCCGGGCAGCACCTGCTCAAATGTCTGCAAGCATCTTAGATAAGGGGTCATAAGTCTTCTTCAATGTAGAAAAGAAAACCGCTGTTTCAGGAAGCTGTGATCAGTGAACATTAAGATCAGTGCCAGGGGCGCCAGTCTGAGCTTGGGGATCTGTAGGTCTCTTCTTCTGGCCCTAACGTGACTCTCTCACGGTGTGATTTACACCCTTCTAATCGTGGTATTTTATGGGATAAACCCAGGAGGTTGTGTACTCACCTCTCGCTTCTTCATAGATCAGCCTCTTACAGCACTTGTATTTCTTTTGCAGTAGCTTCTAAAATCACAGCAATGAGACTAGGAATATTTAGCTAGACTCTGAAGGCCTGCCCGGGCAAACCCAAAAAGGATTAAGTAAGAGCAAAGCCGTAAGATCGATCCGCTCGGTACAAGGGAAACAATTAACTTTTTCCGAGCATAGACTGTTGTCGGCCAGGAAGTATTTCGCCGCTTTTATAAGTGTTATTTCCAAGTAAGAAGAATTTAGTCCCCCTGATAAAACCGAAGGAAACAGCGGAAGGGAGGTATTTCCTCTGCCTCAGGGACCAACCTACCAAAGGTAAAGTTGCCGGGAAGCTTGGGTACCACTAGGAGAGACCCACGTGTTCAGGGTAGAGAACACAGCAGCACTGATTGGGAACACACCACAAACGCCCCCAGGGCGTCATGTAATCTTGGGCAGGTCACCAAACCTCTGACTGAGTGTCCTCCTCCGTAAGACAGGGATGATAACTGTAGCCACCCCGGTTGTTCCAGGAAAAAGAGTAAATGTTTGTAAAGTGTTTACAAGAGTGTTTAGTAACACACACATGGGAAGAGTTTGTTTAACAGAATCCACACTGCCTAAACTCTCACTGTCTGCAGCAAAACATGAGGATGTCTGCTATGTCTGGCCCTTGGGAACAGACGAACTGAGGGAAGTCAAAGGATGACAGCTCTTTAGAAAAGCACGGCAGCTCCTGCCACCGTCAGCCTGTTAACCGTGAGCTGGATCGTGTGGTAAGCACCTTGTATTCTGTCCGACTTCAGGGACAGCCCCTCATCTTAACCCGCGACCCCAGATGGGGACCCAAGCAGAGCTGGGCAAAGGACTCCCCCACCCAGAGTCACAGCTGGAAGGCAACAGAGCTGGCATTTGAACTCGCATCCGTCTGAGCCCATAAATGCAGCCCTAGTGAGGTGCTGGAGACCCGAGGACACAGGAGACCGCGGGGCCCCCCGACTCACCCATGGACAAGATCTCCTGGCACTTTTCACACTGGTCCTTCATCTTCAGGCATCCCGTGGAGTTGTGGCGGATTTCCTTGCACACGGTGCGGTCACTGCTGTTTTCTGGACACACACAGGGAAAGTCACACAGAGCGACACAGAGATGGACCACCGCGATCTCCCAGAGCCCTTCCACACTACTGTCTGGCCCTTTGACGTGGTTCTGCGGGCAGAGCAGGTTGGACTCTGGTTGTTCGCCTGCAGACACAGGCTCGGATCGGGGCTCCCTGCAGCGGGACCAGCAGGTGGTCCCCAGGGCCCCCTGAGCTGGGTTCGGCCCCCTCCCCCACCATCCCCACCTGCTGGCATGTCTCCTGCCTGCTCGTACTTCTCTCTGGCATCATAACCCGTTCTGCTCTGCGTTCTCTCTGGCTCATTTCTCTCCCCGGGTCAGACAGCAAGCGCCTTGAAGGCAGGAATAGGATCCACCTTAGAACCTCCTTGTAACACAGGGAGCCCCCCATTATGGATATGCAGTAAACTCCTCGTTCAATTCAATACCCTCCTGTGTTTCCAATCCGTTTCAAGCCACAGCCCAGTGCCGGTCAAACTGTAGCATTTAGGAGATGGGGTTGGCCAACGAGTGTCTATTGGTTCAATGAAGGAAATCACTTCTGAAAAGTTTTGGCTTCTCGTGTCCATGTTAGAGTTCCTTCATTCAAAATATATTCATTGTGTGCCCATTCTCTACCAGACCCTAAGGTTACAGCCACAAACAGCTTTCTTAACCGTACCATGAGCTGATTATATAATTTGTCACCAATATATGCATGGCGTCCACATAAAGCCACCTGAGTTCCCAAGACAAAGGGGTCTAGTTCTCTAGAGGAAAGAGTCAATGTCATGCCCTCCAGTTGCTGGAAGGAGCTTGGTACACTCGAAAGAACACAGATTCTGAATCCTGCAGGGCTATCTTTGACTGGCTCCCACTTTATCAGCTGTGAACCCTTGGACATGCTCCTTCACCATCCTGTCATAGTTTTCTCCCCATCAAACCGGGATGAGAGCACCCTCCCCAGGTTTCTGGGGGTGGAATTCAGATGACACATGCCAAGCCCCGGCCACAGTTCTGAGCATCTAACGGGTTAGCATCTCAATGAATTGTGATTTCCCATCCCATCCTTCTAACCTCCTGGGAATTCCGCCATCGGGAAGTGGTAGGGAGTTCTATGCATGTGGTCATCCATGGCCTGCTGGGCCTGGTGGATCATGTCAAAGAAGGGCTGAAACATGTCATGGAAGTTCAGGGGTTCCAACAAGGGGAAAGGCATGACGTTCCGGGCGAAGCGGGACTTGGGATTGAAGAAGAGCGATCCCCTTGGGAACGAGCCAAAGGGCGAGTAATACTGAGTGTCCTGGAACTTCCGGGGAAAGAACCGGTCCTGGAAGAGCTCGTCCATGATGTTGGATGCGCGGGTGAAGCTGTCCTCCATGACGTCCATCACGTGGCCCTGCTGCCGGTCGTTCTCCAGCAGGGAGTCGATGCGGTCACCGTTGATCCATAAGTAGAAGGGGGAGCTCTGGTTCAGGAACTCCTCGAGCTGCGACAGGAGACAGGGGACAGTCAGGGGTGCTTCCCCCTTGTCAAGACGGGCCAGGCCCGGCCCCTCCTGCCTGCACCCGGGGCAACTCAGAGTCACAGCAGGCGGCAGAAGGCCAGGCTGGGACTGGCTCCCCATCTCTGAACTGTCCAGGTCAGTGCCTTTCCTTTCTACCGACCCCGAGGGGAAGAGCTTAGGAAGACCTGCGAGGCCGAGAGAGTCACAAGGCCCGTCACATGAGACTAGTCTGCTGTCCTCTTTGGCCACTGGTGATCCCCAAGCCCGCTCAGCCAAGGGCCCACTGACGGGACTCCTGGAAAGGGCGAAATTCATGAGCCCTAGCTGAGCAAGGCCCGCAGGACAGGGAGGATCAGTAATAGGGTACTAAAAATTCTTAATTCCTTCTGTTTAAGTGGATGCAGGGCTCTGCCATACCGTGGAGCCATTTGTTACGTTAGGCAGCTAATAATTGCTGAATGAGAGTCTTCGGAAGATGGCAAATACCTGGCACAGGTGCTTTTCATGACTCCACATTACTGCACTCATAGCAGACATTACCAATTGATCACAGCGCTCTGGGCCCCAACGCAGCCAGAACTAATCAACTGCATGTGAAATGAAGCTGTGATATTGTGATTTATAATAAGAAATATATATTTGGTCTGGTCCTTGATAAAGAGGTCCTAAAGCCCTTGGAATTTCCTGTGCTAAGAGCAATAAAGGTGTCTTTTGTTATGTTAGTGAGGTGACTTTTCGGAAAGCACCTAGGGATGGGGGCTGGTCGCCAGGGGAGCCAACCCTAGGATTAGAGGGTTGGAACTTTCAGCCCCACCACCTGATTTCCAAGGAGGGGAGAGGGGCTGGACCTTGAATCAATGACCAATGGTCAATGATTAATCAATCGTACCTATGTAATGATGCCTCCATTAAACCCAAAAGGATGGGCTTGGGGAGCTTCTGGGTTGATGAACACATGTGCCAATGAGATGCAGGAGACTGCTGAACTCGAAGAGGTGATGGAAGTTCCCCATCCTTTCCCCATCCCTCCCCCTGGGCATCTCTTCCATCTGGCTGTTTCTGAGTTATATCCTTTTACAACACACCAATAATCTAGTATGTAAAATGTTTCTCCGAGTTCTATGAGCTCATCTAGCAAATTAATTGAACCCAAGGGGGCGGTCATGGGAAACTCTAATCTACAGCCAGTCCGTCAGAAACACAGGTGACCACCTGGACTTGTGATCGGCGGCTGAAGTTGGCAGTGGGGATGGGGAGGCGTCCTGTGGGACTGAGCCCTGAGCCCGTGGGGTCCGACGCTGTCTCTGGGTAGACGGGGTCAGAGCGGAGTTCAACTGCAGGACACCCAGCCGGTGTGGGAGAAATTCTTGATGGGGAAATCCCCACACTTGGAATTGGGTGCAGAACCAAAGAAGCATATTCAGTTCTCCTCACTGCCCAACCAGAGCCCAGGCTGTGCTGAAGAAGCGGGGCCCCTTGTCACCTGTTGGCCCACCAGTCCCGAGCCGCTTCTGCAGACACGCGCGTAGAACTTCATGCAGGTCTGTTTCAGGCAAGGCTTACACTCCTCCCAGAGGGCCGTCATGGTCTCATTGCACACCCCCTGGGACGCCTTCAGCTTCGTTTCAGAATCCTTGGTGTCATTCAGGGCATCCTACAGGAGGACCGAGGCTGGGTTAGCAACAGAAACCACGGCTTCCCCTTCCCCAAGCAGGCACCGTGGTGCTGGCCCCCCGGCCCAACCTGGCCACATGGGGTGCTTATTTCCACCCCTGCTCTGGCTCACGTGTTCCCGCATCTGCCCACCTGGAATTCCCTCCCCATCTGGCTCTAAACATCCTCTCGCCTTCAAGATCCAACTGCTCCTTAGTCCTTTCCAGCCATTAGAGCTCATCTGGACAGCTCCTTTCTCTGACGCTGCACTTACAGTCTCTACCCCAGAACTTCCCTCTCGTCAATACCCCACTTCCTAGTCTCAGCTTCTGGAATTTAAACGTCATCTTTCAAAGCTTCCCTGAATCTTATTTCTCTATTGCAACCATGGTCCCCGGCATGCCACAGGAATAGGTAAGCTTCCGAAATTAAAGTCACCACTACTACCGAAACTCTCCAAGATGACCATGACATTTGATCCAGTAATTCTACAAGAATCTATCCCAAGGAATTCCTGCAATAAAGGAAAAATCCATATGCTTGAAGATATCTGTTACAATATTCATGTGTGGCAACAAAAATACTGGAATCAACCCCAATGCTCAAAACTAGGGGACAAGTTAAGGAAACTGTGGTACCTACAAAAGGTAGATAGGACAGCATTACAAGGGATGTTTGTAGTAAGTTTTAAGTATTATAATAAGCATTTTTCATGTTAAAAATTCAGGAGTTTGAGTATAGTCACTGTCCAAAAAGTATAGAGGAGAAAATGTAGTAAGAAATAGATCAAATGTTAAGTGAATTGTCCTTAGGTAAAAGGGTTATGGAAAAACTTCTGCTTTTCTATATTAAAATCTTGACAAATGAGTGTATTACTCTTCAAAGAATTAAGTAGACCATCCATACCCCAAAGCAAAGCTACACTATGAATATCTGAATATGTGAGGTCTTCTCTTGCTCTGTGTCCCCTGCCCCCCTCGTCCGAGATGGCCACCACGCCTCCAACTGGGCCAACTCACAGGCGTCAACTCTGCTGCCCAATTCCTTTCTTTCTGGTTCGCATATTCCTCAACTAAGAAGTCATGGAGCCTTTTTCCAAACTTGATATGCTTTATCATAGAACCTGGATTGTCAAATATCAAACTCCAATGAGAAGCACAAAAATTCATGAACAGGACCTGCCACTTCTACAAGGGCTCTAGGTTTCTCACAGTGTGATGAGAACTAATACTGATGCCAAGAAAGGTACTAAGTTTCCAAGAAAGTTAGAGCTGCACCCAGGCCAACATTTCCTTAAGTGGTTTCCATGGAATTGTGCTACAAGCTATCAGGAAAAAAATAACTGGATTCCATGGTCAATTCGATTTGGAAAACACTTGGATTAAATGAAGTTACACGTGCTTCCTTTACCGCACAACTTTTCTGAGTCTTTATAATGCTTTTACTCTATCCATCAGGGGTCATGAAGGTGGCAGGGGGCCCCATCTCAGCATCTCTGTCATTACGGGTAGGGTGGCAATGGGAATAGGCTTTGAGGAGACCCTGAAGGACATTATTGACTTTTTAAA
Organism: Lagenorhynchus albirostris; assembly: GCF_949774975.1. Lineage (NCBI taxonomy): Eukaryota > Metazoa > Chordata > Mammalia > Artiodactyla > Delphinidae > Lagenorhynchus > Lagenorhynchus albirostris. The sequence goes on from NC_083101.1 coordinate 103,984,365, forward strand.
TAAGCTCCTTATTGAATTATAGTGTTTTCGTTTTGTATGTTCACCATTGGACATAGGTGTCTCTTTACGAAGTAGTCCAGAACTCTATAGAGCCTTGGGCAATACAGCGTGCGCCTGCCGTACCCCCGAAGGTATTGCCCCTACTGAAGGTAGGGTGCCACCCCTCTCCTAACCTGTGACAGTGACAGGCCCTACCCAAAGCCTGCCTTGGACCTTACACATAGTCTGGGTTTAGAAAAATCTACTAAAGTGAATCTGGGCGGCAGGCCCTGGGCCAGGCTTGTAACAAAACCAGATCCAAGATCTCACTGCTTGAAGCTTTGAAAAGCAAATAAACCTTCCCTATCTGTTAACCACAGCCCCAGTATCAGCTGACACAACCGGAGAAGGCCTGCGGGTCACCATAGTAACCTGGCAGGGCGTTCGGAAGAGCAACGGCCCCTCCCTCCCTCCAGCACAGCGGATCAAGGTGGGGGTCACCCGGGCTCTTCTTACCTCTTTCTTCTTCTTGGCCTCCTCTAAGGAGCCAAGCAATGATTTGCGCTCTTCGTTGGTCTGTTCTATTAGGGTCTTTATCTGTTTCACCTCCTTGAGAGCATTTTTAATTTCTTTATTAATGTACTTACTCCCCTCGGTGGACATTTCTGCAAGAAAAGAGCAGGGAGGTAGATGAGGCCAGAGGAAGGGATGGTGCTGGGGATATAACCCTGGAACCAGCTGGAATGGTCAGAAAGGCCAGTGGGCCCAGGGGCTGCCATGGCTGGGATCCTCCTGGCAGGCAGCCTTCCGGCCCAAGCTTTGCCCTGACACAGGTTCCATCCCAGGGCTCACTGTAGACCCAGGGCCAGAGAATCGATTACACCCAGCTGCTCAGAAATGCAAACCATCGGAGCGGACACGCCCCAGAGGAGGGACAACCCAGTCTGCCCCTGGAGCTCTGGAGAAGCAGCCTACCCAGCTGCAGAGGAAATTTTTCAAGGGAAAAAAAAAATCCTGGAAGCGTAACTGTTTAAGCATCAAAATATAAAATAGTGTTATTGTGGATACAAGTCTTTCTGCAATGCAGTTTAAGCAAACATCTGAACTTCGCTATTCCGATGCAGTGTCAGGTGACAGGGCCACAGAGGTGACTTAATAGCACCATCCTTCAAGGAGACTGTGATCAGACACCACACCGTGTGACAAATGTAATGAGACAATGTCACCAAAGTACCAAAAGTAACAGCCAATGCTTCTCTGGTTCTTATCCTGGGCCAAATGCTGAGCTGGACACTTCACGTGCATTTTATTTAATACTCTTGACACTGTCTTCACCCCTTTGCACAATCGAGGATAAAGAATCGCAGTGAGATCAAGATACTTACCCAGGGTTATACAGCTGGGGAGGGCGGAGCCAGATTTCCACCCAGCTCTGAGCTCAACGCTTGGGTTTTTAACTATTACCCCCAGAGAGTCAGTCAGCTCATAGGACAAGAGTGGGGCAGAGGGAAGACAGGTTTCAGGAAAGGCCTGGCAGCAGAGGGGAACCACCACCTGGGCTCTGAAGGATGACAGGCCCTCGTAGTGAATGATATTCCGCCTTACCTGAATCCGGAGCATTGGTTTTCTAGGTGGAAAGGTGGTGGATACAGGTAGTAAGTGCTATGGAAACTCAAGGGGAAACCCACAGAGGCTCCAATGGTCCAGGCTTCACGGAGCTTCGTGGAAGAGGTGTGGACGCCGGACCGAGCAGACGGGGAGGGGAATAGCCAAACGAGCTGCAGCAGCCAGAAAGGGCTTGGGGTCTACCTGAAACTGCCTGGAAGCCCACCTGACCACAGAGAGCCTAGGCCGGCGAGAGACGGCTCAGAGAGGGGCCCGGGCAGAGCAAACCCGATCCGATGCACAGGACAAAGGTGGTCTTAACCCTTGGGGCCCTGACACAGGGAAGCATGCCAGGAGAGCACGCCTGGTCACTTACCCTGGAGCTCTTTGTCCGAGATTGCCCTGCCATTCTCCCAGCTCAGCAGCAGGCCCACGAGCAGCAGTAGAGTCTTCATCTTGCCTCCTTCTCCAATTCTGGAATCCTAGCACGCCTCTGTTTGCAGAGAACAGGGGACTGTCATGGTAACAGCTAGACAGCCCGCTGGTTATGGGCCCAGCCTGCTGCCTGTGCGGCTTCCCAGGAACCCTGCCGAGGCCTTGCCCTCCACTCTCCCCGCAGCTGGCATCACCGACTTTTTATCCCAGGGAAGTGACAAGAAAGTATCAGACTTGCCACTGGGCCCCTTCAAAAGAAAGTGGAGGAAGTGGGTACGGGGAGGAACCACAGGACAGCAGCCTGATATAGAAGAAACGAGAACTCCAGAGTCAGAGCCACTGGGCTCTGGTCCGAGCCGCCCTCCTCCTTCCTCCTTCTCCTTGTCCCCCATAATAGCTGACGATGCCTAAAAAAGGCACATGTGCTTTCTGCATCCAGGAAGGGCATCTATCTCATGATACCTGCTCACATCAAACCAACCCTGAAAACACCTCTCTTGGGTCACTCAGCTGGCCTCTGCCGTCCCCCTAAAGTGGGGACTGCAGCCCACAGCACAGACAGCCCCCTGCTGTCTGCATCACCCACCCTGCCCACAGCAGGCATCACCAATCAATCACAGCACTGTCCCCATCAAGGCTCGACACCTCCTGAGATTGCTTTTCAAGGGTCTGAGGCAGTGACAGCCTCTGGGTTGCTACAGGGAAATAAATCCATTTGTCATCCCTAGCATGGATGAGAGTAGAACAAGGTGGGGAGGACGGTTGTCTTCAGGGAATAGAGAGGGAGGGGCAAAGCCAAAGGATTAACGGCGGAGGGGGGGGCAGGGCAAGGAACCTCCCCAGGAAAAGTCCCTGTGGGAGGACGTGCCATTCTGCTCTGCCAGGTCCCTTTCACGCAGCCAGTCCCTCTAAGCCCACAGCAGGGTGTGTGCCAGGGTCCTCCCACCACCACTCGGCTAGCTGCCTTGAGCCCTGGACCAGCTGGTCTTACACAATGGACCCTTTCCCAGAAGCTGAAGTTGTTGCAAAACAGAAACCCCTCCCCCTGCACTGCCCTTCACCCCAATGCTCATCTGAACTCACCCGTTTCCCCTAAGAGAATGGGAAGGGGGTCTCCCCTTCCTGAAATGATGCACATCCAGAAGCTGCTCTCCGCTCAGCAGGCCCATCTGGACCCTTGGGAGAATATTAATAAGGCAAGTCTCTCCTGAGACGTAATTAGTAAGGCAGCCAGGCTGTGGTTCCCGAGCAGCGTGGGAGAAGAGAGCGGGTCACCGCCTTCCCCAGAGATGGTGAGCGGGCAGCTGAGCCAGGGTGCTATTTCAGGTCTGCGTGGCTCTGTCCTAGCTGCTCACTGAAGCCTGAAACGCCTCAAACAGGGACAGAGCCTTTGTCACGCCAGAGAGAGAGCTGGCGAGAAACACCCCTCCAGCAAGAGGCCCCCGATAGCCAAGACTTCTGAGAAATCCAGACACGAGCCTCTGAAATAGGTTGGGACCAGAAGACAGGGCATTGGGTCCTGAGAAAAAGAGAGACAGGGCAGCTAAAGGCAAGAGCTCTGGATGAGAAGTCTGGAATCCCAGCGGTCAGTACAGGATCTCCCACCAAGAGCCTGGGGGCCGTGGGAGCCATCGAGTTCCGAGCTGGGAGAGAGACCTGTCTCCTGCCCAATCCCTCCACCTCAGAGGGGAGGCCGAACCCAGAGACAGGATGGGGCTCCCCAAGGCCTGCAGCAAGCTGGTGACAACCCCAGGATGAGGACTCAGCCCCCCCAAACCCCAGTCCAGTGTTGTTTCCTTGACACCAAGTCACTTAAATCTCTGAGCCTCCGTTTCCTCACCTGTAAAATGGACCTAATAGAGACCTTAGAGATGGGAACGTGTTCTGTAAACCCAAGGGTCTTATGTAATCATAGGAAATTCCGACTCCTTCAAAATTGACGTAGGGTCAATCACGGGCATCGGCAGTATCTATCGGGGAAGTGGGAGGAGGTGGTGTGTTGGGAGAGGGACAGAGGAACTGAAGCAGGTACACAAAGGTCACCTGTGGTCCCTCCCCGACTGTGGGCTTTGCCTCCGTGATGTGATCAGCTCCTACGAATTACCCGGGAGTCTTGTTATAATGCTGATTCTGATCCAGAGACTGCTTTTCTAATAAGCTTGCAGGTGATATCGATATTAGTCCAAGGCCACTAGGAGAACAGCGGCTGCGCGGCCAAACTGCCCTCCCTTTGCACTGACTCACCTCCCCACCCATCTCCTGGCCAGGGTGCCTGGTTGCCAACTGCTCTGATTGAACAAGCCACTCCAAGGCCCTCCTTTCCCCAGAGGAAGCCGTGGGGAGGACATGGTCAGGCAGCTAGTAAGCTGCAGGGTTTAAAGCCCAAAGCCCAAGCTCCTCTCCTACTGCCTCCCCAAATGCAGAAAACTCAAACAAAAAGAAAAATGAGAAGATAATTCACCTGTAATTCACACCATCGAGAGGCAAACATTAGCACTGTGGTATATTTCCTCTTTTCTATGCATTTGCATACAATCGGATCCTTTACACCCACTATCTTCAAATACTCTCTAAAACCACACTTTTGTGGCTGTGTAATAGAGTCCTTTTTCTGATGTACTTTATTTTGCTATCCCACGAGGCCAGGCATTTAAACTGTCTGTAATTTCCCACTATTACTATCATGAACACTCTGGCGAGCGTACTTACTCTTAAATTCCAAACTTCACTCTTAAAAAATAATAAGTTTCTTTTTTTCATTAGGTCCAGAAATTCTGGAAGGTCAAGGCTTGGGTTCTAATCCCAATTCTGATCCCTATTTGCTGTCTATCTTTGGAGATGGTCCTAAACCTCTCCAGGCTTCAGATTATCATCTATAAAATGAGACAGTTGAATCAGATGTCTGAAGTCTGATGGAGGTTGTGTGATGTTTCTCTGATGTACCCTGGTGCATTAGGAAGCAGAAAGAGTAGGATTTCAGTGGTTGCAACATATACTTAAATCAAATCATCATTACTTATAAACACACAATCCAGAGAACTAGAGAATTCGCGAGCAAACAAGATGACTCATGCGCGCAAGCTGACAACCACCCCTGGAGCTCAGTACCTTTCCAAGGAAGATGCTGCAGGAAGGCTGCAAGTGCAGGCCAGCTCTGCCACTCACTAGCCTGGCCTCGGGCAACAGCGTCAGGCCTCCAAGTGTCAATTCCCACATCTTTACAAAAGGAGGATCCTTACATCTATCCCGTTTACTCCACAGAATTGTGGTTGGAGCTGATGAACAAAGGGCTTCCTGAGTCCCTTGCCTGTCTGCCGGCAATTCGGTCCCGGCTCCGCTGTCTGGTGATGGGGCTCCGACCACCTCCCTTCCCTGGATCCGCGACTCCATCTAAAGCGCCCCTCTGACAGCCCTGTGACTCCCAGTAGCCGTCCTCTCCTCGCCTGGGTGCCGCCCCCCGCCCGCTCATCAGTCCCGGCCAGGCTCTGCGCAGGGGCAGGAAAGGTGGGGACATCTCACCGGTCAGCGGTGCCCGCGCGCTCCTCCTGGCGACGCCGCGTGCACAGCACGGTGAGGCGCTCGTATTTATAGCGCTCTGCTGCGTATACACCCACTTTGGGGCTGGCTGCAAACCTGCATGACTCACGCCCAAAGAATGCGGTAGAAAGCACCGGGAGCTTTCTGGAAGCCGGTGCGGGAGGGGGTTCGGAGGTGCGGGCGGGTGGATGTCCGCTGCAGCACCCGGCAGGGGGCGCGGGGGCGCGTATCAGCACCAAGAAAGGCCCAGAGGAGACAGACCCTGGGGTGCGGGCGCGCACCGCTACCGGCTCCCCGTCCCCGGGGGCTCAGAGCTGGGGCACTGCGCCCCCAGGAGGGCAGAGCCTGAATTAACGTGCAGAGCTGGCACCCAGCTCCGCAGAGATGGAGGGATGCTCTGCGCCCCTGGCTGGTGCCTCGTCCCCGGTAGAACGTCAGTGTTCCGCTGCCCAATTGAACGTTAATCTTTCGCATTCAACACGCGCCACTCCTCTGGCTCCATTGAAGTAGAACAGCGTCAGAAATAACGTGGGTGTGATGGAGAGGGATGTCGTGCTAAAACACAGGAAGTACAAAATGCCGGCTTCCCGAACCACCACCTGACCTGGTGGTCCTTTGGCAGACCTGCTGGCCGGGAGGAAACAGAAATGTGTTTTTAGGGATGAACACAGCATCCATATGGGGAACTAGAAGGCCTCCCAGGCTCCTTGACTCCTGGACGTTAAGCAAGTATTTTCCCCATCCACTTGGGACCCAGCCAAGCAGGGCGGGCTTCATGAGCACGGGACCCTGCCGCCCCACACTTTGAGGAGCTACTGCCCAAGTCTTGAAATTCTTAAGAGTTTTTGAACAATAGGGGCCCTGCGTTGTCATTGTGCACGGGGATGCGCAAATTATGCTGCTGGCCCTGCTTACAAGGGAGTCACTGATCTCCACCAGCCCCAAGTTTCCTCCGCTGGCTCAGGAGGAATCTTGCCAAAGGACTTTTTTTTTTTTTTTTTGCGGTACGCGGGCCTCTCACTGTTGTGGCCTCTCCCGTTGCAGAGCACAGGCTCCGGACGCGAAGGCTCAGCGGCCATGACTCACGGGCCCAGCCGCTCCGCGGCATGGGGGATCTTCCCGGACCGGGGCACGAACCCGTGTCCCCTGTATCGGCAGGCGGACTCTCAACCACTATGCCACCAGGGAAGCCCTGCCAAAGGACTTTTTTGGCAGGGGGCTTTGATGTGGAACAGGGATAGGAGGCGTCACACCACTCCCTGGCGGGGAGGGGACTAACTGAGAAGCCCCTCAGGCATAGCTACTTCTTGGGGAAGAAACAGAGCCACGCACTCTGACCCCAGGATGTTTGAGCCCCAGGAGAAAGGTCCAGGGGCTGGAGGGTGGTTCTTATACTGGCTGGGGGAGATGGGTCGGCAGGGCAGGTATAGGCAGCTTGGTTTGCTGGCCGACTGAAACCCCGCAAGATGAAGGGCTCAGAGGAGAGCTCTATGGCCAGGGGCTGAGTTGTCCTGGTCACAACTTTTGAGATACAGCCTAAGGCCCAGTCCCTGGTCGCCCAAGGTCCAGGGGCAACTAGGACCCCACCCTTTTCAGGAAGGAGCACAGAGGGAGCTTCTAGGCCTGTGAGAAAAAAGGGGATGGGGGGAGGACCTGAGCTGGGTGCATGGAATTCTGACCACAGTCTCAGCTCTGTCCCGAGGCTCTGGGTGACCTTGGTTGGACCAAAGACTTTAACCCCCACTCCTGGGTTCTCAGTTTCTTCCTTTTGGACGATGAGGAATCTGGAATGTATCATCTCTGAGGTCCCCCTCACCCTCACCCAAGGCAATGCCAAGTGAGAGAAGATCATTAGCTCAGAAGGAAAAAAAATCAATCGACAATTGGGAACAATATTTCTCCCCTGAGGCTTCACTTTATCTTCCTTAAAAAGTCGAATTATCAGGCTTCCCTGGTGGCACAGTGGCTGAGGGTCCGCCTGCCGATGCAGGGGACACGGGTTCGTGCCCCGGTCCGGGAAGATCCCACATGCCGTGGAGCGGCCGGGCCCGTGAGCCATGGCCACTGAGCTTGCACGTCCGGAGCCTGTGCTCCGCAACGGGAGAGGCCACAACAGTGGGAAGCCTGCGTACCGCAAAAAAAGAAAAAAAAAGTTGAATTATCAGTAACAGCTACATTTTCTATGGCAAGTGCCTCTTCCTTAGCATCTTATCAGTGCCCAAGGCCAGAAGTCTCTCTGAGCACGCTCCTTGTAACTTTTCTATTCTGCAGTTCCCCCAGCATCTGGCACAAATCTGTAACAATTATATTTTTAAAAATCGGACTTTGGAGGACAAGGCAAGGAGATCTGCCTTAGTCAGCTGAAGTAGGGGAAGGGAGGAGAGGAAGAAGGGTTTGGGAGAAAATAACATGATTCACAGCCATGACTGCGGTCCTCTGGGAAAGATCACTTGATGACTCTAGCTCGCTGCTAAGCACACAAGGCTCAGAAGATTAAACTTTAAGGAAAACAGTTCACCATAAATGCATCACTGGATTTTAAGTAGTCTAAGTAGATCACAGATGCCAGTCGGTACAGCCCTCACCCAATACTTGATTCTGTTTTTTGTTTTTTTTGTTTTGGCATATAGTTGATTTACAGTGTTGTGTTAGTCTCAGGTGTACAGCAAAGTGAACCAGTTAGTTATACATATACATATATCTACTCTTTTTTAGATTCTTTTCCCATATAGGCCATTACAGAGTATTGAATAGGGTTCCCTGTGCTCTACAGTAGGTCCTTATTAGTTATCTATTTTATATATAGTCGTTTGTATATGTCAGTCCCAATCTCCCAATTTACCCCTTCCCCACTTTCCCCCCAGTAACCATAAATTTGTTTTGTCCATCTGCAACTCTATTTCTGTTTTGTAGATAAGTTCATTTGTACCCTTTTTTAGATTCCACTACTTGATTCTTAACTGCCCATTCTTAACTACTTGATGCCACCGCTGCCACATTCCCATCAGGTGGTCATCCTGCCTCTGTTTGAATGCCCCTGGCAACAGGGAGCTCACTACCTCCATGGGAGCAATTGTCTAGTAAAACCGTCTACAGAGTTAGCTGTGTGTAGACTTTGTTGAGTCAAAGTCTGGCTCCTGCAAGGGACAACCCCAAACCCAGCTCTGTCCCCTGGAACCACACAGAGAAAACCCAATCCATCACCTGGCTGCTGGCCCTTCAGATATTTGAAGGCAGCTAGTCACTCCTCCCAGTGGTGCCCCGGGCTTGTCGCTGCCTGCGTCGTCACTGAGTGCAAGATTCTTCCCCAGCCCTTTGGCCTTCCGGACCTTGCCTCTCTCGAACCCTGGGCCTGCCAATACCAGTGAGGACTGACCACAGAGCAGAGTGGGACCACCTGCTCCCTTGCCCGGACACTCGAGATAAGCTTTTATTTAGCTGCTGAGTCACTTGGCCGATTCATCATCATTTTGGCAGACGCTGCTGTTTAATCATTTTTCTCCCATCATGGACTTAGGCGGTCGGGTTTGGGGTTTTGGGCTTGATGTTTTTCTTGGAGTCGGGGACCATCGGAGAGGGGGCTGGGGGAAAGTAAAGAGCTTTACATTGATCTGTTCATCTCTTAATGCTTTGCCCACCCTCTCTCCCCTGCTATGCGATGTCTTTGCTGTGCACCCCACCTTTGCCACCGCGGTCCAGCTCTGCACCACCAACAGGGCGGCAGCTTAACCACTGCTGATAGAAGTGGAACAAGTTGGAAATGGACAAGAACAGTAAGTACCCTGTTATGGCTCCCACGTTTGAAGCTTGCGCAGCTAATACAGTTGTTTATTTTTATATAACAAACCACCCCAAAATTTAGTGGCATAAAACAATCTTTTTTTTAAAAAAAAAGAAGAATCAATCTCCAGGCTCTAATTATTATTTGGGTGTATTCAGTCAATCATGGGCTGATAAAAAGTCATGGATAATAAAATCAGATGAGATAAAATTAGCCCACAGCTGATGCGGAGGCATCCTGACTGCTTTTTCAGGGCCTACCTAAAGTCCAGAAACATTCACTCCATCTGATATGTTTCCCTTATCTTCCCAAATAAGATCTCTTTGGGAAAAATCTGGGGCTAGTCTCTCCTGAGTTGCTTAGCATGGACCTATAAGTAGACAAGTATTTCTTAAACTATCTTCACTGTTCATCATGCTATTGACCAAAATCCAAGGATGCTCAAGTGTCTTACAAAAATGGCATAGTGGGGGCTTCCCTGGTGGCGCAGTGGTTGAGAGTCCACCTGCCGATGCAGGGGACACGGGTTCGTACCCCGGTCCGGGAAGATCCCACGTGCCACGGAGCGGCTGGGCCCGTGAGCCATGGCCGCTGAGCCTGCGCGTCCCAGAGCCTGTGCTCCGCAACGGGAGAGGCCACAACAGTGAGAGGCCCACGTACCAAAAAAAAAAAAAATGGTATAGTGATTGCATATAATCTACTCACATCCATATACTTCTTGCTTATACATATTATAAGCAATCATCTCTAGACTGCTTATAATATACAATACACTGTAATGATATGTAAATACTGGTAAATACAATGTAAATGCTATGTAAATTGTTATCAGAATCTCAGTAAATTCAAGCTTTGCTCTTTGAAACTTTCTGGAATTTTTTTTTTTTTTATATATTCAATCCGTGGTTGGTTGAATTCACAGATTTGGAATCTGCAGATACAGAGGGCCAGCTGCATCTCACTCCAGGGCTGGTCAACGCTAACCTTTAGCTCCAATTCTTAGACTAATGGGCGTTTTTTAAAATTGGCCCCCAGATCTGCCTCAGGTCAAATCTACGTTTTCCACAACCACCTGGAATCCAACGGATAATTATTTTAGATCAGTGATTCTCATTGGAACTGTACAATATAATTACCTGGGAACTTTAACAATTAACCATGCCTGAATCCCACCTCCGGAAGTCATGATTGAAGTGATCTGGGTGCAGCCGGAGATTGCATCAGGATTTCCTAAACCCTCCAAGTCATTTTAATGCACAGCCAACGTTGAGGACCACTGCTTTCCAGTTTATGAATTCCTAGCTTACACTTTGCCCCATCTGATCCCTACTGCATCTCTATGTCATTGCTAGAGTGTGTGGTATTAGTCTCACTTTATAGAAGAGAAAACTGGAGGTCAAAGGAATCTTAGTTAGCAGGTTTTTACACCGAGTTGAAATCTGCTTCCTTGCATCTCTTCTCTGTCCCCTGCGAGACGGCCCTCTAAGTATTTGAAAACAAATATTCTATCTCAAATGTACTTCCTTTTCATAGAGTGAGGTCACCAGACCCTCGCTCTGCTTGTCCCTGCCCCTAGGGTGTTCCACCCTGTCATCGTCTCTCTAGCGTGGCTTTAGGAACAAACGGAAGACACCAGCTTTGGTTGGCCAGCTGAGGGGGCAGCGATCAAAGACTATCACTACATGTGATTTGATATGAAGTTCCTGGAACCCCTCTGCTTACTTTTACATTATGTTTTAACAAACTGTGATCCTCAAATGGGTTTATACTGGCCCCCCGGGGCAGGCTATGGTATGCCGGCTGTACACAAAGACACAGAAGCAAGTGGCTCTAGTTTTACTCAAAGATTTAGAGGGAAAAGTTAATATTTAGTGAGTAATCAGTCTTCATTCTCTCTCTCTCTTTCTTTCTTTCTCCCTGTCTTTTTTCAGTTCCCCTCTAAATCTCGTGCTTCTAAAGCAATGGATGTCTATTTACATTTGTATTTAGAATGTGTGTGTATGTATAATATATATGCATAATATATACTACATATATAAATGTATAAGCGATTTTTCTTTTTTCTTTTCTCTTTAAAATAAATATAAAATCAGATTATATGTGCTGCTTTGCAACATGCTCTTTTCCACTTAATAAAATACTATGGCTAGCCCTCCAAGTCAATGCTTAGATAGATCTTTTCAGTAACTACTGTACATATTTTATTCAGCCATTCTCCCATGCCAACTTTTTCTGTCACTATAAGCTGTGCCACAATAAACGGACTTCTGCATATATCCTAATATGTTGGTGCCTTTGTTGGTATAAGAGATTCTCAAATTGGGACTGTAGGGTAAAAGAGAATGTTTTGTCTTAATGTTACTACATACTGGCTGATGATTTTCCCAAAAAGTAGCAGCTACTCCCACTGTCTCTGAGAAAACCCATTTCCTATGTGACCATAAGGCTGGATATTGTCCTTTTGAATTTTTGCCACTCCAGTGGGAGAAAATGACATTTTGCTCCCTTAATCTCTTTGCCTGTTTATAGTTTTCAGCTATTCATTTAAAAATAAAGTTTCTGTTTCTGTGACTTGCTTATTCATATTGTTTGCTCATTCTATTGGGTTATTCATCGTTTTTTTAAATCCAAGTATAGTTGATCTACAATGCATTCTTTTTTTTCTACCAGTGTATAGGAGCTCTTTAAATAAATGAGGTAATCCTATGTGTGTTGCAAATGTTTTTACCAAAGCTGTCGTGTGTCTTTTACCTTTGATTATGGAAGCTCTTAAAGTTTTTTAAGTAGTGAAATTTATCTTTTCCTTTATAGTTTCTAGGTCTCCTATCTTGCTTAAGAATGTCTTCCTCTCACTAAAATATAGACCGTTAAAAATACTATATCACTATGCTATACACCTGAAGCTAATATGGTATTGTAAATCAACTATACTTCAATACAAAAAAATTAAAATGAAAAAATTATTAGGTAGATGTCTATTATGTAATACATGCCCAAATACTGCATAGTGTAGATTGGGTATAGTTAGATATAGATAGATAGATGTCACATAGCTAGAGAGACAGATAGTTAGATGTAGAGCTAGAGATAGATAGATAATAGAGATGATAGATACAATAGATGATACATAAACAGAAGATAGATAGAGTTAGAGATAAATAGGTATAGATAGATGATAGATATAATAGATGATAGAATAAATAGTAGATGATAGATAGATGATAAACAGAAATAGATAGATAGATAGATAGATAGATAGATAGATAGATAGATAGATAGATGATAGATAGATAGGGCCTTATCCTCAGAAAAGCAAAAATATAACAGCAATGGAAATATTAAATGCTATAGAATAATATTAGGAAGTGATGCTTTCATTAGCATTCTTTCAAAATACACTTTAAAAAATTTTTTTAAGATTTTTTTTGATGTAGAGCATTTTTTAACTCTTTATTGAATTTGTTCCAATATTGCTTCTGTTTTATGTTTTGGGTTTTCTTTTTTTACTGCAAGGCATGTGGGATTTTAGCTCCCTGACCAAGGATCAAACCTGCGCCTCCTGCAATGGAAGGTGAAGTCTTAACCACTGGACCACCAGGGAAGTCCCTAAAACTTTTAACCTAGACAAGTGCATCTAATACACCACAAAAGACAGACGTGAGAGCAAGTGTAAGGCCCTGCAAATGCCTAATACAACTCCTGGGTTGTCAAAGAAATATTAAGTTATGAATACACTCAGGACAAAAGTGAGATTAATTGTAGTTTATAGCCCATTAACTAATCAGTATTTATTTGGGAAAAGATCCCAGGGGCTGTCAGCTTTCGTCTGGCTGTAAAAAGAGAGCGCTATTGGGTAACACTGAGAAAAAGAACCATAAAGGAAATAAGGTGCAAATAAAATATAGACAGTTATTCTCATTTTCTTCTAGCTTTCTACTGTGTTAATTTTTATATTCAGATTTTTTAATGACTTTCTAGTTTATTCCTCTGATTTCTTTGTTCATGTGTAATATATTGTTTTTATCACATGACTTTAAAACAGTATTTAATGTTGAGAAGGTAATCTCCCTCACTCTTCCTTTACAAATTTTCTTGGTTGTTCTTGGACATTAATTCTTTTCTATAAATGTTCACTTAATTCTACCCAGTTGAAAAAAAATGATATTGTAATTATAATTTCACTAAAAGTACATAATAGTTTTGGAAGAATTCATATTTTTATATTCTTTCTTCCTATATAGAAGCATAACATATTCTAGAAGTCATTTAAACTATTATTTTTATTTCTAAATGAATTTTTTATCAGTCTTGTATGCATATAATTAAAAAATATCAAATAGTACAAAAGTACTAATGCAGAGTCCTCTGCCATGTTCCTCACCATTTCTCCAGCCTGCCACCAACCCACTCCCAATCCAGGAAAACCATTATTTTTATATTAAAACAAACATTATTTCATCATGCTATGGCATGCAACTTTTATATCATTTTTTAAATAAAAGGAAAGATTTCAAAGATATTTTTGCTACTTCTATCATTATGGCAGTGGAAAAGTTTGAAAAACCCTGACTAAGTATATTGTACTGAAATTGATCAGATGATAGTTCAAATGTTTCCCCTCTTTCATTCAGCTTTGTGCTCCCATTCTCTAAGACATAGCCCAGCATGCAGTATGTATTTAATAAATACTTGTTAAATTACCTGAATTAATTTTTCAATTAGTGCCATCTAAGATTCCATTTATTTTGTTAGCAGTCTCACCCTAGTTTTGCTTTTTTTAAACGTCATTTTATTATTTTTTTAAATTTTATTTATTTTTGGCTGCGTTGGGTCTTCGTTGCTGTGCGCGGGCTTTCTCTAGTTGTGGCGAGCAGGGGCTACTCTTCGTTGTGGTGCACAGGCTTCTCATCGTGGTGGCTTCTCTTATTGCGGAGCCCGGGCTCTAGGCATGCGGGCTTCAGTAGTTGTGGCTCGCGGGCTCTAGAGTGCAGGCTCAGTAGTTTGCGGGGGACACGGGTTCGAGCCCTGGTCCGGGAAGATCCCACATGCTGTAGAACAACAAAGCCCGTGCACCACAACTACTGAGACTGCGCTCTAGGGCCCACGAGCCACAACTACTGAGCCTGCATGCTGCAAGTACTGAAGCCTTCACACCTACAGCCCGTGCTCCGCAACAAGAGAAGCCACTGCAATGAGAAGCCTGCGCACTGCAACAAAGAGTGGCCCCTGCTCGCCGCAGCTAGAGAAAGCCCATGCATAACAACCAACACAGCCAAAAAATTTAAAAATAATTTTTTAAAAATGCCAGAATTGGTAAGTGTAAAGTGAGGCAAGAATCCCAAACACAGAATGAATCTTAGGGAAATTTCTGGGAGGAAGCAATAAAATATAGGAAACTTAAAAATCATGAAAGGATCACATAGTTCAGAGAATGGAGCAAAAAGAGGCCAACTTAATTTTTCTCTGGATAAGTCTTCAGTTGAGAATGTTGATAGATCCCCCCCCCACCAGGGAATTCTATTTCTTATTTTAAATTGAAGCCAATAGGAAAATGGGATTTAGATGTTCCTTTATGACCAACGTTGCTGGAGTACTGCTATGAATTGCCCTGGACTGGCCCTCTCGTCCTTTCAAACATACTGTACTGTGCAGCATTGGTGGTATTGTGGTGAGTATAGCAGCCTTCCAAAAAGTATTTTACTCTTTGGCTTCCAAAGGAGTCATGATTTGGGTGAAACACTCGCATTAACAAGGCAGTAACACTGCATGGAGTTGGAATCCATGCTATTGAAGAAGAAAGGGCAAAAAACTTTGAAAGGTCTAGGTTGGGGAGAGGATTGTAAACGTATGGTAGGACTCACCAGTATCCACGTTTCCTCCTTTCCTTGCAGTCCCTTGCCTTTGGTTGGGCCATGTGACTGAGTTCTAGCCAATGGAATGTGGCTCGTAGTGACTGTATGCCTCGTCAAGTCCTGTCCCATGATCATCTCAACCCACAGCACTCCAGTCTCTCTTCCCCTTCTACAGCAACCTCGGAGGCCGCTTACTGAAAGATGGCAGCATCACAGGATGGAAGAAGCCTGCATCCCTAAGTCAACATTTGTAAGAGAACTACCCGACCTGCAACGGATTGTGATACGAATGAGAAATAAACCATTACTATACTGTCATTAAACTCTTGCAGTTATTTTTTAGAGCCTGTGCTCCTTGCTTTCACTGCTATGGAAATCGCTATCTTAAAACGGGATGCCATTGTAATAAAAACATAAATATGTAGCATTAACTTAGCATTGGGCAGCCCGATGTGAGGAGCCTGGTACCAGAAGCTGAAAAGATGAAAATCTTTATTATGCAGTGGCAATAAACTGTGCCTATGTTATCTGGGATAGCAGACCACATGCTTACTAAGTAGGCATGTCCAGGGGGCACTGGTTAGAAAAGAAAGAAAGTGATAGTGTATGATTTCTGCTCCTGGCTGTACTTGGTAAAGCAATACAAGGCAGAGATGAGCTCTGGAGAAGTGGATGGTTTGCAAAGAGAAATAAGAGGGAATGGGGAGAGTAGAAAATTTGAGCCTGTAAGAGGAAAACATCGACTGCTTCTAGATCCCAAATGGTAGAAAATAAGATTGGAAAGCTTTCTAGCAGCAAAGACCCATTAAGACCTAGACTTGGTAAAAAGGTCAGAGTAAGGATGACTTTCCCAGTCAAGTCTTGGAGCATCAAGGTAGTTAACTGCCCTCTGAGAAACAGAGAGAGGCACAGGGGAAGGGAAAGAAAGAAATAAAGCCAGTTTGAGAACTATTTCTAGGAAAAAACTCTGGGTGTGGTCACTGGCCCATGACACTGACTCGAAGCAAATAGATGAGAATTTGCTAAAATTTTGAGGGACTTTCTTGGGAAACAAACAAAACCCCACATGCCTAGACCTTTACCTGTCATCTTGACAGTTGGAGATGAAAAACAACCTTGCTCCAGGAGGTAAGGGACTGTGAGAATTAAGCAGCTCTCAGGGAAGGCTCACCACCTCCCACCCGCAGCATCCACTTCAGATGTGTCCCAGGAGGGTGGTAAGCAGGAAGAACCTTCTAGAGGGCATAGCCCAGAACATAATGGACAAGAGATTTCCTCCAGAGTTGAATGAGGGCCTAAGCAAAGAACTTCCCCCACCCCAGGATTAGGGGCCTTTAGAGCACCTGTGGGATCGCGAAATTTCCACAGACCCGTAGCTACTGTGTGTCTTTCATTCTTCCCTTTTCTGAATGTGCGTTTTTATTGTGATGATCTGATCCAGGCTCCTCCATTTGGACTGGAGCCACTCCCAGACCTGAAGGAAAAGACAGACTTACAGGGAGAGCTTGAACTTAGAGCTCAGTGGTGGGCATACTTGGAGTTGCCTACCTGGGGAGGAATGAACATGTTTTGTGTGCAAAAAGAAAGGAGCAAACAGGTATTCGGTGACCACGAAGGTGGCTTGAACGGAGAATGCCCGTGCTCCCTGATCTGTGCTTCTCCCTCTATCCAGGGCACACAGCGAAGTCTATTTTCAAGGCCTCTCACTATGAGGGGCTCTGGCCAATGGAATAGGGGTAGAAGTGCTGTATACCAGCCCAGCCCTTAAAATTCTCCTACGCGTGATCCTCCATTCTCTCTTCTGTTTTGCAGCCACCTTAAAGCCATTTGTTGAAGACAGTGGTAATACAAGATGGAAGGTCCCTGGGTCCCTGAGTCACCATCTGGAAGAGAACTGTCCAACCCAAACTGGATTGTCATGTGAGAAATAAACTTTTGTTTAAGTTTATTAACTTAATTTACCAACACACTATTAAGATAATTATTAACTTAATTTACCAACACACTATTAAGATAGTGTGTTGTTGCCACAGCAGTGAATTTTACTCACACCAACTAACTAATATAAGAGTAAGGAATGTCTACATTCAGAAAATGTACCAAATAGGAAAGGCCATTAGTAAAAAAAAAGAAGTCAGAGAAATTCAGAAGGAGAACCGGAAGTAGGATAAGATAAACTAGGGGAAAAGAGAGATTCAAGAAGGAGCTGCCAATGGTTTGTGATGGTTAATTTTATGTGTCAACTTGGCTAGGCTATGGTACCCAGATATTTGGTCAGTCATTATTCTAGATGCTTCTAGATGTGAAAATGTATTTTAGATGAGATCATTTTAATTAGTAGACTTGAGTCAAGCAGAACACCCTCCATTGTGTGGTGGGCCTTCTCTAATCAGTTGAAGACCTCAAGGGGAAATAGCCTGACTTTTCCCACGAAAGGGGGAATTCTGCCAGCAGACTGCCTTTGGACTTGAGCTGCTACGTTAACTCTTTCCTGGGTCTCCAGCCTGCTGGCTGTTGGTTCTATTTCTCTGGAGATCCCTGACTAATACAGTGTTAAAGCTACAAAATGGTTAACGAGGGTACAGATTTTGAAAAGGCTATTATATTTGGCAACTAGGAGGAAGGGAGCAATTTCAGTGAGCATTGAGGGCTGAAGCCACATTCTAAGAAGCAAAAGTGGAAACAATGCCCTAATGCTGGAGAGGAGCTTGGGTGGGGGGGAGGGAAGGGATCAAGGGCACTGGTCGAGGAATTGAGTTTTAGGAGAAAGAGAGTTTTGGGGGGTTCTTTTGCCTGAAGTAGAAAATAGAAAGGAAAGTCTGGGGAGCTCCCTAGGAGACTTTGGTCTGAGTAAATCACAACAGTGCTCAAGAACTGAAGTGGAACAACCCAAGTGCCCATCAACAGACAACTGGCTTAAGAAAATGGCATATATATGTCATATTACTCAGCCATAAAAAAGAATGAAGTACTGCCATGTGCGGCAACATGGATAAACCTAGAGAATATTATGCTTAGTGAAGTAAATCAGACAGAGCAAGACAAATATTATATGATATCACTTATATGTGGAATCTAAAAAATAATACAAATGAATCTATATACAAAACAGAAACAGACTCACAGACATAGAAAACAAACTTATGGTTACCAAAAGGGAAAGGGGGCGGGATAAATTAAGGATATGGGATTAACAGATACACACTACTATACATAAAATAGGTAAGCAACAAGGATTTACTGTATAGCTCAGGGAACTATATTCACTATCTTGTAATAACCTATAATGGAAAATAATCTGAAATATATATATATAATACACACACACACACATATATAACTGAATCACTTTGCTGTACACCTGAAACTAACACAATATTATAAATCAGCTATACTTCAATTTAAAAAAAGGACTGAGTTGAGACTTTGTACCTTCATTAATAATACATGAAGTTTCCACCACTAGTGATTCCATTTTTTTTCCTCTAAATGACCTCTGCTCTTTACCGATTTCCTTTGACTTTCAACATAAGTATGGCGTATGTGCTGCTATCAACTGTCCCCACACCTTCCCCAACCAAACTCAAGTTAAAAACAATATTAAGCAACCTTCTGTAGCCCATCCCACCCTGCCTACCCTGTCTGGTGCTGTCCATGCCTCTGCACTCAAGTCCCAGCTGAGCCACATCCTAACAGTTCCATAATCTGGTCTCTCAGGGGGAGTTATCCCAGTTGACCCTGGGTTCACCCCTCTGGCTGTTCATAGAAATTGCCTGAAATTACAGCTGAAAACTCTCACCCAAAGGCTGGTGAAATTTCCAGGAAATCCGGTCTCCTCCCTTCTTCATCTGTGATCTTGACCTTGATCCCACAGTCCTTTGGGAGCAGGAGTTCATCCTCTGAACCTCTTCAGGGCTGGGTCCAGCTCTGCTCATCCAGGGTCCATCTACAGCCAGACACCAGTATATTTCATTTCTCTACTGATGCATCTGCATTACCATAGCAACACATACATACATCCTCCAATCCCAAGGGGGCGAGGTGGTGGGAGAGGATCCTCCCACATACAAGGTTAGGACCTTTTTCTCACCAGACATCTTGGATGTAGTCGACTAAAGAAAGCATGGAGAAAACCAAGGGTCTTTTGTCTGTTCTCTCTTTGACAAATATTTGAGTAGCTTCTGTGAGAGGCAGGGTGGTGCACCGTGGCTAAGGACAAAGGCGCTGGATTTGGCCTCCCTGGGTTCAAATCCTAAGATCTCCACTTACTAGCTACGTGACACTAAGCGCAATATCTACCTTCTGAAAAATTAGGACTATAATGGTGCTTATCTCATAGGGCTGCTAAGACAATTAAATTAATTAATATATAGGTAAACTGCCTAAAGGATGCTTTGCGGGTGGCTAACTCCCTGGTGTTTACAAAGCAGCCTCCTGATCCCTGCCACAGTCTGGGAGACTGAGGCTCATGTGGCAGACTTGGAATCCAGATTCAAAGCCCCAGGAGTACCTCGTGACTACTACCAGGTAGGCAAAATCCTCTCTGAACCTCAGTCTCTTCACCTGTAAAATGGGCAGTAGGTTCCTGGCTCCCTCTCTCAAGGCCATGGTGAGGTTCTGCTGAGATCACAGAAAGAAGGCACTCCTTGAACTGAAACTTGCCATTGGGAAGGGGAGGAGATTAGAGAGAGCTGAGCATCTCCCTCTCTGACTGGCTGGGATTTGTGAATGGGGCGGGGGTGGGGGGCTGGGGGGGGGGCTGTCCTTGGCTCCTTCTCAGCTCCCAGGCTTAGGAGAAAGTCTCTCTGCCCCTTTGACCTCACCTACTTTACTCCAAGGGCCAAATGGGGGTGGGCATGGAGGTGTGGAGATGTGGGAAAGGGGCTGACGTAGCAATGGAAAGAGGCCAGGCCAGGTGGTCCCCACTGTGTGGTCCGTCCCCCCCTGCCCCATCCTGCCACCATGGCCATCACGCCTCAGTACCATTACTTGTTAAATTGTTGTCTTTCCTCACAGGATGCAACCTCAGGGAGTCCGGGACCGTGTGGAATGTTCCCCACACTCCCGCTCCCGGAGGAGGGCCTCGGACGAGAGAGTCACCACTCCTTTGCCTGAGGCCCGTTTCCCTCAGATGTCACTGTTTATACCAGAGGCCTCTCCAGGAACAAAGTCACAGAAGTTGGGAGTGCTCAGGGCCCAGTTTTCTCCGGCAGAAAACCGAGGCTTGGAGATATGGAGTGGCCGCCCAGAGTCACTCACCCAGAGTGGCAGAGCTGGCCTGACCAACCGTCTGGGTCCGCCCCGGACCGAGGGATGTGGGACTTTCAGTGCTAAAACGGGGACAGTCCCAGGCAGTCCGAAGGACGTGAGGGGCTGGGGCCGGAACCCGGGGATCCTAACTTTAACAGTCCCTCTACCCCGCAGATGGGTGAGGAAAAGGTCCAGGGCGAAAATCGAGAGCCCCCAGCCACCAGGCGGCCCCCACCGCGCGAACGATTGCTCTGGAAGAGCCTTCCTTGCGCCCCCAATCCCCAGTGCAGCGGCTCCCGGAGGCGGTCGGTGGGCGGGGCTCGGGGCCTTCCCCGCGCGAGGGGACTCCGGGGGGGCCGTGCTGGGCGCGGGGGCCCGCGGCGGCACAAAGAGGCCCGGCCGCGGCACTTTTGAAAAGAGCGAGGAAGTTGATCTGGGCCGGGGCCCAAGGAGTGACGAGGAGGGAGGGAGGGCGGGCGCGCGGGGCCGGGGGCGGCCGCAGCCCTCGCCTCGCCGGCCTCCACGGGAAGCGCGGCGGCGGCATGGGCGACGGGGCGCGGCGCCCCCAGCCTGCGACCCCGCGGACCCTCCTCTCGGCGCGCCGCCTCCGCAGCCGGGGCTCCGGCGTGACTCCGGCACCGAGCCCCACTCCCGCGGGCGGCGCGTAGGGCGGCTATCGATCCGTGCCCTCCCGGGACCCGTCGGCTTCAGCCCGGGTCGCACGGCCGCCGAGCCGCCTTCGGCGGGGCCCTCCCGAGGCCCCGGAGCGGGGACCATGAAAGGTAAGCCCGCCCGCGCGCGGGAGTTCCGAGGCGAGCCCCTGCGGGACCCCTCACCCTGCCCGGGCGCGGTGGGCACCTCTCTCTGAGGGCGGGCGAGGACCGGAGGACTCACCCGGTAGGAAGTGCGTGGGCTTCTCTTTCGTATCCTCCGGAGAAAGGTATTGGGAAGACAGGATGGAGCCCTGAAGTCCAGAGGCAAGGGAGAGGAGAGGGAGGATGCAGAATGTGCTCACCGTCCATTGCTCTTTCCCGAAAAGCCGTTGTAAATCCAGAGAAGTATCTGATCCCTTTAACCTGTCAGCACAGAACGATGTTACCAGCCCAACCTTCTACCAGCATCACCCCATCCGGAGGACCCATCTCAGAGGCTGCTGCGGCCCTCACCTAGCCTTTTGCCCAGCGCCAGGCCCAGGATTCTCCTCCGGGAACTTCCACCCTTTCCCCAGGAGAGACCTGCGGTGTCTGGGTTTCTCAGCCCAGGCCCAGCCCTTCCTGACCTCTGAACCCTGGCTGACCGTCCTCTGACCTCCTGGGCGCAGAGCAGTAGGGGGAGGTCAGTGGTGCAGGCCTGAGCTCTCCCCAGGCCAGTGGGCATCACCACAGTGGTCCTTGCAGCCAGTTCTTGGGATGGAAACAAGAACCAAACTTGGTCCCTGATGCTCATCCCTGGGCCTGGTTTACTCGAGGCCCGGGAGAGTGCACCCCTGGTCCTCACGGTCATTCTCAGGCTAAGGGAGAAACAGGCTTTGGAGTCATACTGTGGGGCAGAGAGCTTCGGGGTTTTGATGCTCCCTCACCTGCTTTACGATAATCCTTCAGATAGCTTAACTGAATGTTGCAACGGTAAAGGACTTCCGGGGTCATCGGCAGGGCTTTCCGCTGTGCCGTCAGGTGGCGTTGGCGTTGGCAAAGCCGCTTCATTTGCATAGAAGGGTTTGAGGGTTCCTGTGAAGAAAAGGCTCCACGGGTAAACCTCTGATGGATCACAGCCTCCATGTTGTATAGTTGCGGAAACTGAGGCCCAAGCAGGTAGGACCAGCCTCATGGGTGTGTCACCTGTGCAGTCCCCCAGGGGCCCAGGGCACCACATGAGGTTCAGTGCTCTGCTGTCGCTGTCTGGAAATTATTAATAATCTTTTAACAAGGGAGCCCAGCAGTTTTATTTTGCACTGGGCCCCGCAAATTACATTGCTGAGACTGTGGATGAGAGAAGGGACTTGCTTGAGATTCACAGCTCGTCAGGGGGACCGGCCCAGGGCTCCTGACTTCCAGGCCAGTGTGCTTGCTGATGCATACATCCCTCTTCCTTCCCTCCGGCCTCTGGTCCCTCTGTCTGTGCTTCCCGGTGGCCTCACCACGTCTTGATCTATCTGGGACGAGGCAAGCAAGTTCTCATCAGCCCCAGGGAGTTCCCTTAGCAGCAGAGAGGAGCCTCACTCACCAGGTTCCTGCTCTCAGATACCACATCTGTGCAGTGTCCTGTGCCCAGGCAGCGGTCCTGGGGCAGGTCATTACCAGAAGCCTCTGGAAAGGTCTGAGGCCACATCTCACCACAGGCTTGGGGCCCACGCCGCTCTGGACCTTGATGGTGATGGTAAGAGGCTGCACATTCTCAGAGTGGTTTGGCTCCGCCAACTTTCCAGAAGAGCTCTTTGGGGGAAAACAGACCGGGGAAAAGCCAGGCAGGGCCGAAGTCCCCTGAAACGGAGGAGACACCCAGCTCCTGGGAAGGGAGTCAGGAACACACGGCCCGCCTTTCTGAAACTCAGCGAGGCAATGCGACTCCTCTAAGCGGCGGAGGAAGGAGCTGGTGTGAACAGGTATTGAGAGGAGGTCTGTGAGGAGGACCGGCTGAAGCAGGTCGTCGGGTCCCAGCGTCTTCCTGGCCTGCTGACTGGGAGGCTATGGGCTCTGAGCAAGAAACCCAAGTCCTGCCCCTCTCCCTCCTTTTCCCTCAGACGGCAGCCTCACCGCCACCTGGGGCCGAATTCCTGTCCGCTGACGCCTTCAGGGCAGCTCTTGTGTGTTTTTCCTCCACTTTTGGGAAACCTTCTAGGATCTTCCATAACCTCCCAGGGCCCAGGCCGCAGAGCTGCGGGGAAGGCGGGGTTGATTCCCAGCCCACCTCCCTGCAGGGTCTCCCCTCATCCTCCCCGGGGGCCAGGAAGAGCCACCCCCTCTACCTGAGATGGAAAAGCCAGGGCAGGCAGTCAGTATTTGGCCTTGGGGGCATCTGTGGAGGAATCAGGATTTTTTTTACCCACGTGGAAAAAAATAAAGTGCCCAGACGAGTGGGCTGCCCCTTCCAGGATGGCCTTCCCCGGGGGAAGCTGGCCTCAGACTGTCCTCCGAGGGCCGCACCAATCTGAGAAGCACATCTGTTGGCAAAGATTCACTATCCCCGCTCAAAGCAAAACACGGTGATGTTATGTTTTGTGGAGGTTGGCGGGGACGATACTTAAACAAGAAAACAGGTCTGCTAAGGCGCGCTGCCACCAGTGGCCAGGTGCCAGGGTCCGCTCTGCCAGCCAAGCTGTTTCCACCCTGAGGCGCCTCCTGCCCACCTGCCCCTGGCTGGCAGCCGGGCCTCCCAGGCAGCCGCATCTTTTGATGCAAGCAGGGCCCAGCTCCGGGTCCAGCCCCTCTCACACCTGAGGGGCACGCAGCTGCCAGCAGCCCCTGGTGATGGGCCCACCTTGGAGCTGCCCACTGGCTTGTCTGGGCCATTAACAGCCACCTGTGGAATTGTTCCCACATCTCCAGCGAGAGGGTCCTGTTGTGAGATCCCCTCCCAGACATGTGAGTCACCCCTCCAGAAGCGGCCTGGTTCCCTGCGAAGATGACTGATTTGAGAGTCAAGGACAGAGGCTCTAGTCCTGGCCCCGCGTGAGGCTCTGGTCAGTGTTCCCTCTGTGGGCCTCGTTCCCTGCTGGGTGGTCCCTGAGAACCATCTTGCTCTGATGCACTGTGACTCAGCCCAGGAGCTCCGGGCCTGAGAGCCACGTAGGGAGCAGAAGTGACTTGGTAAAGAGATGCTTGGAAGTGGGCCTACCTCATGGGCCACTATGTCCCTGGGAGACTTGGCCTCAGCTGCCATGGACGGGCAGAGCCACACCCTGCTGTTCCCCAAACCTGGGGGA
The DNA here is from genome assembly GCF_949774975.1 of Lagenorhynchus albirostris. NCBI lineage: Eukaryota > Metazoa > Chordata > Mammalia > Artiodactyla > Delphinidae > Lagenorhynchus > Lagenorhynchus albirostris. Next base: position 104,008,726 of record NC_083101.1, read on the forward strand.
AATGACCCCTCCCCACGGAATCGGGGAGCAGTGCCTACAGCCCACAGGCAAAGGGCGGGCAGGAGAGCAGGGGGTCTCAGAAAACAGCAGTGTGATCCTAGGAAAATCTACCTCTTGCAACTTGGCAGGGGGGATATATCCACTCATGAATGTGCAGACTGCGTCCCTTTTGGAAGCCTGACCTCCATCCCCAGACCTCGGGACACTGGAGGGGGCCTGCGACTAGAAGGGGCCGACACAGCAAAGGTGCACAGAGCCAATAAGTGGCCTGATGCGGACGAGGGGTGCCCTGGGGCTCAGATGTTGGAGATCAGCTCCAAACAGACAGACAGACAGACACACATACACACGCATGCGCGCATATGCACACACACAAGCTGGTTACCTTGCCATCCAGCTGGGGTGATTTTAATAACTGAAGACTCCCACCTAAAACTAATTTGGGAGCGAGGACAAAGAATTCTAGTTCTCAATAGATGTTGGTGGACAGCTTGGCAGTTTTCGTGAAGGACGGGCAGCTGTGCTGGGTGTTACAAGTACAGAGTTGGCAAGTACAGCAGCATGATGGACCGTGTCACTCATATATTCACTGTCTGTGTTTTGATCATGTTTAATTTAGTGTGTGTGTGTGTGTCTGTGTGTGTGTGTGTGTCTGTGTGTGTGTGTGGTGAGCACGGAGCCCAAGGTTGAGCCTAGCCCTGTCACACACCAGCTTTGTCACTTTGTAACTATGATGAAGTCATTGGTGCTCCTTGGCCCTCAGTCTCATCTGCAAGTAGACTGTATGTTCTTTGAAGTTCTTTCCAGCTCTGACATTCTCCTCTAATGTTTTTCCTTTTGTGAGGGTATGTATATTTCTTTCTTTCTTTTTTTCTTTTTTTTTTTTTTTGCGGTACGTGGGCCTCTCCCTGTTGTGGCCTCTCCCGTTGCGGAGCACAGGCTCCGGACGTGCAGGCTCAGTGGCCATGGCTCACGGGCCCAGCCGCTCCGCGGCATGTGGGATCTTCCCGGACCGGGACACGAACCCGTGTCCCCTGCATCAGCAGGTGGACTCTCAACCACTGCACCACCAGGGAAGCCCGGTATGTATATTTCTATCTAACTGTCTATCTATCCTCAGTTTTCCCCCAGACTAAGACTGTAATGCCCACAGGGTAGTATCCAAGTGTGAGTTTCATGAGTGTGAGGACCCTGGCTGCCTTTTTCTTGTCTCACTCTTGCACAAGGCGTGGCACTTAGGAGGTGTCCATTATATTTGTTCAGTGGTTACATCTGAGTCCCCCACTGGGCTGAAGTTCTTAAAGGCAAGGACACCCCATGATGTCCCCAGAACCTAACACAGGTATTTGGTAAAGATTCATGCTTCTATTTAACCAGGATTTTTTTTTTTTTTTTTTACCAACTGCCAAGTGCCTGGGCTTGTGTGTCTATGTCTGTCTAACGGCCAAAAAAGATGCAGAGAAGGGCTTAGAGTTTGGACACTGTCCTTTCTCTCCAGGAGCGCACCCTTTCCTGGGACACTTATGACTTGTGCCCAAATCATTCAAAAAAAGTCTAAAAGTGGTAAGTGCATGAGAGAGGCCCCAAGGAGAGAGTTTGGGTGTTATTGGTCCTTTTCCCATCTCTCCTCCTTTGCTGCTCCACCTCTGGAAGAGTCTGTGGTCTCAGCCGTGGACTCCCATTCATTGAACAGTCCCACCTAGTCTCAAGGATGTGATACACGGGACAGGCTGGTGATACCGGATTTAATCCTCTGAGCCCCAGACCCTTACCCGACAGTGTCCTAAACGTCTAGCTGGAGACCTGCAGACACTCCTTTAAGGTGCAGATGGGATGCCTTCACATCCAACCGAACCCAGGTTAGATAGTGGTTATTCTGGGATGTTGCCTCACACCTTTCAGTCAGCAAACAGGTATCAATACCTACTTTGGGGGAGGAAGCGGCTAGTCTAAAGGATGCCCTCCGGTGGAGACAAAACATACACGCTTAAGAAGAGAACCAGGGCTTCCCTGGTGGTGCAGTGGTTGAGAGTCCGCCTGCCGATGCAGGGGACACAGGCTCATGCCCCCGTCTGGGAAGATCCCACATGCCGCGGAGCAGCTGGGCCCGTGAGCCATGGCCGCTGAGCCTGCGCGTCCGGAGCCTGTGCTCTGCAACAGGAGAGGCCACAACAGTGAGAGGCCCGCGTACCGCCCAAAAAAAAAAAAAAAAAAAGAGAACCAAGTAAGCAAGGGGGATGATGTGAAGGAACCAGGGAGTGGTATATACAGTAGATTGCATAGGAATCCCCAGAAAGAAAGAGCCTTTTAAGTTGGGGCAGGTCGGGAAGGCTTTAGGGAGGAGGAGAGGGTGAACAAGATTTGGATGGGGTCATCCAAGAGACAGCAGGAGCAGGAAGCATGTTGGTGAAAGCTGGGCACTGTCATTGGGTGTGTTCACCGGTGATGGGAGAGAGATTTGCCTGGAGACTGAGGGTTGGCAGAGAAATGCAGGGAGCCACAGGACCGGGAGGCCGTGAGTGCCACGCCAAGGACTCCAGCTGTGTCCTGTTGACTCCTGTTGACTTTGGAGAAGCCCTAGAAGGGTTTGTCAGGAGATGGCCTGGTTGCTACTTCTCTAATGCCCTTCCCCCATGTTGGGAAATCTCTACTTTCAGAGAAAGCAATGAGGGAAGAAGAAAATGAGCCTGTAACAGAGCCAAGAGGAGCGGTTGGGGACACCGGGGGAGAAGGAGGATGTAATGTAATGGAAACCAAGAGGAGAAAGTTCCAAGAAGGAGAAAAAGTCTCCAAGAAGGAGACTGTTGATGGACAGGCTTAGCTAAGGGTTATTTGATTCTGAAAAAAGTAGGCTGCAGAAACCTAGAGGGGAGTGGGTGGATTTGAGGCAAAGGCACAGGAAGACCTTGTGTTAGAGAAGTTTCAGGAAAAGGGAGCTAAGGAGTTGAAGTAAGAAGCGGGGCCAGGCGTGAGTGGTTTTTCAAGGTGGTGCTGGCCTGCCCATTGGAAGGTGGAGGGAGAGAAGAGAAGGGGAGATGGGGGCCAGGGATGAAGGAGATAGGAGTGGCTGAGCTTTGCTGTAGAAAGAAGAAAGGCTAGGACTTCCCTGGTGGTCCAGTGGGTGAGACTCCATGCTCCCAATGCAGGGAGCCCGGGTTCGATCCCTGGTCAGGGAACTAGATCCCACATGCAGCAGCTAAGACCCGGAGCACCCTAAATAAATAAATAAATATTTTTTTAAAAAGAAGAAAAGCTGTCTTTATGGGGGCCCCAGGAAGGATGTAGACATAGGCTCTTTGCATTCCTAGTTGCATTTAATCTTTTTACCATATATCCCCATTATAAAAATTTTGAAAAATTCAGAAAAGGAAAAAAAAAATCGCACTCACCTGAACTCCTACCCCTCAGAGATAATTGACAAGATTTGGAAGAGAGTTCTTCCAGATATCCTTCAGTGTCTATTTGCACATGGATTTTTTTCACATAAGTAAGATTATACTACTAATAACATGCCTTATTCTAGGTATGTATTTATAAAATTCAGCAATAGAACCTAGATATCTTCCTTAGGCAGGAAGTATAGATCTGCATTCTTTTTATTGGCTGCATAATATTCCATAGTATGGCTTTACAATAATTTATTTAACCAATCCCTTATCAATGGGCATTTAAGGTATATACATTTATCCTCAGGTTTATCATAGCACGCAGTGATAATCTTTACATCTCCATCTTTGCCAAGTGGTATACATATCCCCTTAGAAAAAAATTCCTAGAAGGGGGTTGCTGAGTGAAAAGGCATGCTCTTTTGAAGTTTGGCTATCATCAAAAAGAACACAAATAACAAATGTTGGTGAGTACATGGAGAAAAGGGAGCCCTTGTGCACTTTTGACAGGAATGTAAATTGGTGCAGCCACTATGGAAAACAGTATGGCCGTTCCTCAAAAAACTAAAAATAGAGCTACCATATGATCCAGAAATTCCACTCCTGGGGATATATCTGAAAACCCCCCACTAATTCAAAAAGATATGCACCCCAAAGTTCATAACAGCATTATTTACAATAGTCAAGATAAAGAAACAACCTAGGTGTCTTGTCAACAGATGAATGGATAAAGAAGATGTGGTACATATATATACACATGCACACACACATATATACACAATGGAATATTACTCAGCCATATAAAAGAATGAAAGTTTGCCATTTGCAACATGGATGGACTCGGAGGGTATTATGCTGAGTGAAATAAGTTAGAGAAAGACAAATACTATAATGATATCACTTATATGTGGAATCTAAAAAATACAGCAAACTAGTGACTATAACAAAAAAGAAACAGACTCACAGATATAGAGGACAAGCTAGTGGTTACCAGTGGGGAGAGGGAAGGGGGGAGGGGCAAGACAGGAGTAGGAGATGAAGAGGTACAAGCTACTTGTATAAAACAAGCTACAAAGATATATTGTACAGCACAGGGAATATAGTCAGTGTTCTATAGTAACTATAAATGGAATACAATCTTTAAAGGTTGTGAGTCACTATGCTGTACACCTGTAACTTATATAATATTGTACGTCAACTGTACTTCAATCGAAAAAAAAAGAAGTTTGGAAATAGAGTCCACACTGTGCTCCCAGGGCACGAGGGCCCATCTCCACACACCCTCATCTACACTGGGTTTAAGGGGTAGGCACCTGGAGGAAGTTAGGGCAAGACGACGAGCTTAAACCTAATGCGTTTGATCTTTTCAGAAAGGGAGGTAGTGAGCTCATCTTTGGAGCATGAGGTGGGCTGAGAAGAAGAGGAATAGTGGGTGAGGATGCAGATGGGAAGATCTGACCGGGGACAGAGCCACACCAGTGTCTGACATGCCCCCAGGGGGCTGGGTCCCCAGTGCAGTGCAGAGAGAAAGGCCTGGGGAGTGAAAGGCACCAGGGCCAGGAGAGAAAGCTAAAGGCTCCCGGGAGCCGAAGGTGATCCTGGGGTCCAGACTGACTGCCTGCGAGAAGCAGGAGTATAAAGACTTAGTGCAGGGGATTAGGAAAAACAGCGGGAGAGGGTGCAAGAAGGGAGCTTGCGATCATGCAGACAGAACAGCAGTTAGGTTTACCCCAGAGGATGTGCAGGCTGAGCTGCGGCCAACGTGGAGATGAGACCTACAGATTCCAGGTCAAGGAGCCCTGCGGTCTAGAGACCCAGTGGGCTTTCAACATGTTCCCTCCATTAAAGCTGGTGGCGGGAGACAGGATGAAGAAATCATCAAATCCAGCTGGTGCACTTATCCAGAACAGTATTCCCCAATGTGGGTGCACCTCTGACTGCCAGTTCCATTGGATTTAATAGATCATTGTTTTCAAGAATGGCAAGAAATTCTACGGTGAAATAAGTTTGAGAAACACAGAATTAAACACAGATAGAGATGGGCTTTTTTTGCAGAACTTTTCAAAATTTGTACTATGTTAATGCGAGTCTCGAGAGGGTGATGGAAAACGCAGCATTTTCCAGATTTACTTGATCAAAGAACCCCTTTTCACAAAGAATATTTTGAACTAGTGCTCTGTAGGACGTGTTTTTAAAAACTGAACTTCTTGAAAGTTGGAAATTGGTCCTGAGAGTGACAGGCATTAGGAAAGAGAGAGAAATGACAGCAGCAATTCAAGCGGGATAGAAAAACAATCCTAATAAAAATGGCTGTTGCTACCATTTGTCAAGTATTTACTGTGTACCAGGTACTTTTTGTATATTGTCTCATTTTCACAGCAGCTCTGTGCAGGAGATGGTATTCTCACTATTTTGCACACGGAGCCCAGAGAGGGGAAGGGGAATCCCCTGCGAGCGAATACATGACTGGAAGTGGTGAAAAGCAGAGAGTGAGGGGTTTGAAGGCCCAGAGGTAACAATCAAGATCAAGAAACTCATGATTCCCACCCCTCCCACCCTACTGGGTTTGTGGGGTTCAGGATCGATGGAGGAGCTGCTGTCTCCACAGAGGAGACCATTGTGTATGTGATGGGGGACGGTTAAGGTCTGTTGTATTGAGTGAATAGCCGGGGTTCTCTTCTCAAATAGAGGTTATACAACCCCTTGAAGGGGTACAGTCATCCCTCTATATCTGCAGGGGATTGGTTCCAGGGTCCCCCACGGATACCAAAATCCAAGGATACTCAAGCCCCTTATATAAAATGGCATGGTATTTGCATATAACCCACACACATCTTCCCATATACTTTAAATCATCTCTAGATTAGTTATTACACCTAATACACTGTAAATGACAGTGTAAATGTAAATGGTTGTAAATACACTGTAAATGCTATGTAAATAGTTGCTGGTCACTCAGCAAGTTCAAGTTTTGCTTTTTGGAACTTTCTGGAAATTTTTTTCCAAATATTTTCTAACCGTGGTTGGTTCAATCCGCAGACGTGGAACCCACGAGTACGGGTTGGCATTTGGAGTCGTCGCAGATAACCAGGGATTGCTACTGGCATTCAGTGGGTCAGAACGCCAGATGTCTGCTCGGCGTGGGTAAATCCTGTCTAATGGAGACCTGTGCCACTCAAATGCCAGGAGTGCCCCAGTTAGAATACTGAGGGCAAGAAAGGGGAGGAAAGTCATTTAGGATAAAGAGGGAGATCGCCCACAACCTCTGTGGTTACAGGAACCGTGGAAGGCAGCAGATGCTGGGGGCTGGGGGCTGGCCCTGAGGATACAGGCAGAGGTGGCAGCAAGGAGAGGAAATGCCTGTCCCAAGAGCATCGAATGTGGATTTTAGGAATGAAGGAGCAGAAAAGAGGCGACAGTCACAGGGGAGCAAATCACGACACCTTGCCGAGCAGGAGACTCTGAAAGGGAAGGACCAGATCATCAGAGCAGAGAGGGACAGACTGATTCCCATCCGAATATAAACGTACCCTCAGCGGAAGCCTGTGGGGAGGGGGTCACGGCAGAAGGGTTCCAATGAGAACAGTTTTGCCACCTTAATTATAGCATTCTCCGACCATAAACTACAATTATTCTGCAACTTTAAATATAGCATTGGCTCCTGAGAAGACTCCGAAAACTTTATTTTTACTGACCCAATTGGCTGTTTTGAAAACCCACTCTGTGAACTCTGTAGAAGATAATCATCAAAATATGTTCCTTGAAGTTCCCAGAGAAAGACCTTTTATTCAGTTCCTCGAATCTCTCCCCCACTTGCTGACTCTGACGGAAGACTGCAGTCCCTGAAAGGCTAAAGAGTGAATCAACACCGCATGTTCAGTCAACCGAAAGCTGGATCCTGCGACCACAGTTGAGTTAGCAGTTGGTGAACAGGTCGGGGCTATTTTCCACCTCCAGAGGGACGAGTGAACCCGGCTCAGCCCCAGCAGGGCCAGAAGTCATGCCCAGCCATGTGCCGACTCCGGCACCTTCAAATCAAACTCTCTACAACGCGGCTCTGTGGGAGCTGAGGCTTGAAAAACACAAGGGAGTTCCCTTGTGGCGGCCTTTCTGATATTCGAGTTGGAGAACATGACCGTAGGTATGGGAGAAACAGAGGTTCTTTCAAGTCTCCGGTGGTTGCCACTACTTTATGAGTCTGGGCTTGCAGCGCTCTCTTCGAAGGCTAATTTTTTTTTTTTTAATTCACTGCCTGGAATTTGGGTAGAGATCGCTAGCTGAAGAGTGGGGCCCGGCAGTGCCTCCACTGGGTCATTCATGGGCCTGGCTTCTTCATGACAGGGATGAGAATGCTCCCTCATGACAGCTCCAATCCCCTGGGGCCTCTGGAACAGGGGAGGCTGAAACTGGCTCACAGAGTCTTCGATGTTTGCTACCCAGAGCGGCAGGCTGTCCCAGGCTTGTCTCAAGAGAGGGGTTTTCCTGAATACTTAAGGTTCCAGGCATTACCCTAGCTTTGCCGGTGCCCTTTCCCAAGCCCACCCCCTCCTGTCCCAGTGGCCTTTCTCCTGGAATCAGCAAAATGAAAAAAAAAAAAGAAGAGTACACAAAGAGAGACAGAGAGAAGGCAACAGAGGCTACTTCTGCCTTCCTGGAAAGGTGGCCTCTTTTCAGACAACTGTGGTGACATCGTCCACCATTCCAGGCACCTGGCAGCCCACAATGACATGCAGGTGCTTCCCAGTTTTCAGCATGTCAAGAAGTGCTCAGTTTCATGGATGGTTTACGTATGATGCAGGAAGGAACCACAGCCTGATTTGAGAGGGCCATAAACATGCTGGTGGTATTCTAAAGTGATTAACTGGACACATGGAAAAAATTAACCACCACCCACCCCCCCAAAACAGGGAGGCCTTTTAGCTTTAGGAGAGGAAAATCATATCCCTTGTTCCAGCTCTGAGAAAGGGAGGGGAAGAAGATGCTAAATTTTGCTGCACCGCCCCCAACCTAGCCTTTCATTCCTTTTCAATCCAGACATGAGGCCCCTCCCTGTATATTCATTTTAAGTCTCTGCCGCTTTAAGCCTTTGCATCTTCAATGCATCAGAACTCCCCAACACTCCCTAGCCAGGGAGAACTCTAAGAATAAACCACATTTAAACCATATTTTAAATCATTAATCTTTTTTTTTTTTTTTTTTTTTTAGTAAAACTGAGCTCTTAATTAAAAGGGCAGAAGTTAACAATTAACTAAGGATGCAGGCCTTCTCAAAAGGTCAGTAAACCCATCTTTTTTGAACACCCACTATGAGGTCAGCCCTGTGCTGAAAGAGGCTGAGGGAAGATTTCCTGACCTCATGGGGATGACAAACCACTGGCAGGCCAGACGTGTAAACAGATGCTGAGCCTGGATGGGAGAGGCCTTTCCGAGCTCCGTGGCCTGTCTGCGCTGGGTGTGTGTAACTCTGCAAGCGCTCTGTGTGTGCATTTGCATCTTGCTTCAGATCCCTGGGCATTTCGGAGCCTCTAACTAGCTGACAGATGACTTAACCTCTGCCAGCCTTTGTAACATGACAGGTGGGCTCTGTGACTTGTAAGTTCCCTTCCCACTCCCTCTCTCTGAAAGCTCTGGAAAGCTGGGGCACCCGACACTCAGTCACATGGCCCCAGAAGGCATGGGAACACTCAGTCACATGGCCCCAGAAGGCATGGGAACAGGCAGCATGGGAGATGCGGAGGGGGGTGGAGAATTCTTTTCCTGTCTCTGCTGACCCCACTTGGTCCAGTGCAAGGGGAGAGTACAGATCCTGTCTCATCGATCATCCTCTCATCAGTCATAGCCTCTGTCCCTGAAGCCCACCTCCTCTCAATTCTTTATGTCTGTTTCCTCATCCTTCCTCTGACTGGCTCAGTCTTGGTGTAATGCGAGTATAATGAGTGCGTGCTTGCACAGGGTTTGGCTTCTAAGAGCCTCGCAAAGCTTTGGATTATGTCCTCATTCAGATGAACAAGGCTGAAGTGGAACAGTTGCTATAGCGTTCCAGCCATAGGTAAATTAGGGGTCCCCAGGGTCCGTGGCTCAGCGATAGTAAACAGGAAGTTGGAAGGATTAGAAAGAGAAGAGCTCTTTGGGGATGGGACCCGGGGAGGGGGGACGGTGGGGAGAGGTGGGGCTGTGAGTTATGGAGCTGTGACGTCAGCAAAGGGAAAAAGGGAATAGGGCCAAACATTTGCGAAGCCCCTCATCTAAAGAGAGCTGAGATCGCGCTGGCCATCATTCCCCTTCCCGCGGGCGGCTCCGCAAAGTATCGGACGGGTCTCGGTGAATTCTCACTTGCTAATGACTGCCAATCTAGGGGCTCTCGGTGGGAGAGCAGAGTTATGACAGAGCTGTGTTTTTTCCGAGGGGGTGTTTGCTGAAGGTTGGTGTCCATCTTGCTTGATTTAAGTCTTCCCAGATTCCCTGCAAAGGCTATAAACAGGGAAGTGATGAAATTGACCCTGGAGCCAGAAGAGGGAGGAGGCCTAGTCACAGGGGCGGGCACGCAGGCACCACCAGGGGTGGAGAGAGATGAGAAACACAGGCCTAGGAGGAGTCTCTGCTCCAAGGAGTGGAAGGAATACCTCCCTGAGGGGCCCCCGGGGCTGCGGTAAATCCAACAGCCCACAGCGTGGTTCCGGCTGAAATCATCTGGGGGGTGAGAGGGTGCCGCTAGTTAGGGCGAGGGTTGGGTCTGTCACAGCACAGAAGGCACCGCCTCGCCTGTGGCGCTCGTTTATGGGGAAGCGACGGCAGTCCTGGTAACATTCCAGGCGACGTTATGCTCTTCAACTGTCGGCAGATTGATGATAGGGTGACAGCCTTAAGATATAAAGCGGGGCTCAAGAGGTTGATTTCTTAGGATACATATAAAGGGTACCAGTCATGTCAGCCTTCCTTCTGCTACTGTACCCACCCTCCTCCAAAGCGTGCACACACACACACACACGCACACACATACACACACACACAAGAACACACTGACTGTATCAGACAGAGGCTACCTGCAGTTTGTTACTGTGGAGAGGAAACTCAAGCATGAAGTTCAGGAGGCTTTGCCACTCTTACAGATCAGGGGTCTTGGCCTTCCCCAGTCAATAGAAATTGATCAGAGGCCAGACAAGAAATTCAGGCAAGGCTTTACTGGGGCCCCTGAAACCACAGGTTTCCTTGCTTGCTCCCCGACGGGGGTGGGGTGCGAGCTTGTTTCTTATATGGGGTGAGGGTAGGGGTGTGTCCATGGGGCAGGCCAGAGGGATGGCTTAGGAGTTTTGCCCACCCCTTAGGTGGTGTTGCATGCAGGGGGCACATGCAGTACCCTGCTTTTGCTCCCAACACCCTGTTTTTGCTTCCGGCTCTTCAGAAGTGGCAGTTGGGGTTTTTTTTTTGGTCTTCGGTATCTTTGTGTCCATCACTTGCCCCAACTGTGCATGCACGCAGTTATTTTTAGCCCCTTATAGCTTCTTTGTATGTTATTGCTGGAGGAGACGTTTTTGTCCAGGTGCAAGCACTGCAGCAAAGGGTCCCAGGTCCCAGCCTGTGTCATCACTAGCTGTCCCTGTGGCTTTAGCCAGGCATTCAGAGTTAACCCTCCTCCCCCTAACTCAGCTTCCCCATCTGTAAAACTGGGAGAATAACTTCTCACCCTGTCTCTCTGTCAGGCTAGCTGTGGGGATAAAGGGTATGAACCCAGGTCTCTGCCTTCCCCCCACATTAACTCAGAGTCTCTGGGGGTAGGGGGCTGACCTTGGTCTTTGCACCAGGCTTCTCCATGATTACACATGCAGGCATAGACCCCCTACCAGGAAGGGTAACACAAAACCATTCATAGTCCCATGCGAAATTGTGTTTGTTGAGCACTTCTCTGTGCCAATCCCTGTGCTAGGGGCTTCGGGTAAAGCAGAGAAAAAGACAGACACAGTCCCCACCCTCAGATCTTGAACACTGAGGAAGAGAGCTGTCGGATAAATAATAACAGGTATACTGCATTCCACAAAGGGAAAATACAGACCACGTGGAAGAATGTGTAACAAGCAAGAGACTTCCTCCAGTCTGGGAGCTCAGGGAAGGCTGCTAGGAGGTGACATGTAAGTCGTGACCTGGAGGACAAGCAGAGGGCACTCATGGCAGTGATGGTGGCATCTTTAATTTGGGGTTACCCACAGTCCCTCCCCGACTGAGCCCGTTTGGGGCTGCCCTCACTTATCGGGCATTCCTTGCCCACTCTGCCTCTTGGCTCCCGGGTAGGTCACAGTGGTCACGACAGCACAGCACTTGGGAAATGAGGCTGCTTCCGGGTCATTGGCAGAGAACCTGAGAACCATGGCCAGTCCTGGGCCCAGCCCCCTTCATTTCTACCTGCTCACCTTGTAGTCACAGGAGCAAGGATTCTTAGCATTTGTAGAACCTTGTCTCGTTACTCTGAGTGGGGAGTGGGTGCGGTAGAGAAGACTTCTGAGTTCAGATCTCAGCTTCACCACATATCCTGGGTGCTGTTAAGCAACACTCTTAACTTCCCTGAACCTCAGTCTTTTTGCCTATGAAAGTGGTACTACCGACTCTAAAGTTTATAGCATCGTTGTGAAGATTGCCCCAAGGCAAGATCCAACCCTTCATCACTTTAAAAAAGGGAACAAAGAAAAACAAAAATTGGAGCTTCTACTTCTAGCATTACCAACTTAAAATATTCCTGGGTTATAAAGTTTAAGTGCCTGATAAACTACAAGCAAACTGCTAAATGCATAGCTAGAGTTGAAAGAAAACAGGGGAAATCCCTAGGGACCAAGCCAAAAACACCCCTTAAAATTAGGGACTGAAACCAAACGAGTCCACAAATGCACGAGCTGGATGTTAGGAATCTCTAGTCTTGGGTGCAGGAGAAGACAAGGCTGTGAGAGGCACAAGGGGCACTTGTGGACCTTTGCTGAACCAAAGACCTCCCAGCATAAAACTCCAACCCTAGAAGATGCTGCTTCCAGGTGCTGTCACCCTGGGACAGCCATTCTGGTTGGGGTTATTTTTTTTTTTTGGCCCCATTGTTTTCTGATGGGCCACGGTCTTCCTACTGTTTGGTCAGCGCCCAGACCTGTGGTTAATGATTTTGAGTCTCACCCCAGCCAGTCTGCTCCTTGAAAAGGGGGGAGGGGAAGGGAAAGAGGCTAGATGCGAAATCTACCTGCTAGAGAGCTGACAAGGAAATGGGATATCTCCAGACACTCCGGGTGAGGGGAAGGGGGCGGTGCTGGGTTAACACAGGCTTGTCCTCACCTGGTCTGGGGATCTAGTATATATGCTATGTGCACACTTGGGTGATCCAATCTAAGGAATCAAACCACAGTGATCCCAGATCGGTAGCTCCCCTGGCACCTGGCAAAAGTCTAGGAAATGCCCTCTGGAAGAAAGAGTCTTGAACACAGACCCCTCAGGATCCACTGTTCAATCAGGGGCTACTGTACCCACCCTCTCCCTCCCCCTGGAGTGCATTATGGTGGCCCCAAAGCTATGCACACACAAGCTTTAACAATTTTCAGAAATAAATATAATGAAACATCTGCAAGACACATGATGATAGGTTATGTTCTCATCAAAACCTTCTGTGAAAAGAAAAATCAACAGTTCAACAGAAAAATGGGCAAAGGCTACATATAGTTAATTCGTGGAAAGGCATGGTTAGTAAGCACTTGAAAATGTTCCATTTCACTAATAATTCTTAAACGTGCAAAATAAAATACGGAGATTCTTTGAGTTAAACTCATAAAGACATTTATTTTTTATAAGACTCATTGGGGAAGGACTAGTATATCAGTATATATTCATATGCTGTGTGGGTGGAAGTGTCATTTGTATGCCCTTTCTAGATGTCAGTTTGTTCATTGGTTTCTAGAACATTAAAATGTTCTTACAATCTGCTCCAGTCCATTCACTTTTAGAAAACTGTCTAAATAAAGTCCTATATGTGCATAACATTTTACGTATAAGGATTTTCACTGCGGTATTATCCATGCACACACTTATTGCATATGCACACAGACACATAAATTTTTCCTGAAGCTCTTGAGGGTAAGTTACATACATCATGGTTCTTTACTTCTGAATAGTTCAGTGTGGATTTCCTAAGAACAGGAATATGATCAGGGTACAATTATGAACTTCATGAATGCGCTTCAGTTCTTTATCTAATGTACCATATGTATTCCGATGTTCGTTGATCAGATAATAACCTCGATGGGTTTTCTTTTCCCTCCAGGCTCTAGCGGGCTCTAGCTTAACATTAAGGATTGCATTTGGTTGTCATGTCTCTTCACCTTTCAACTGTCTTTTTTGACTCTAATATTTTTGAAAAATACAGCCACCTCCCCAACTTTTAAAAATACAATGCTTACATTGTGTTTTTCTCATGTTTCTTCATGATTCGATTGTGGTTATGCACCCTTGGCCAGCAACTTACGTAAATGATGGTGTGTGCTGGTCAGCGTTGCCTGATTTCCCCACTATGTAATTACTGGGTTTTTTCCTCCCTTGCAACTAATAAGTAGTCTGTAAGCAGACAGTTTAAGGCCATGGATAAAGGCTTATACGTAAGCATACATATATACTGTTCTTCATCAAAATTTTCCCAAGAGGTGGCGTCCACTCATGGTTCTAACATGATCTGGTCTTTATCATGATGATTGCAGTCCCAACTCCAGCAGTAAGAAGAGCCCTCCCTTCTCCCTACCTGTCTGTCTGTCTATCATTGGTATGGATTCCTGTTTCTTCAATGACTTGTAATTTCATTATTATACTTAATTATTTTAGTGCTCAAATTGTCCCAGATTTGGCCAGTGGGGGCATCTTCAAGGCTGGTTTCTATTTCTTTTTGATATGCCCCTATCATTTTTTTTTGAGCATTCCCTTAATTTCTGAAATAGCAAGATGTTCTAGATTCATCTTCTACCTACCCTCTGCTCCAACCCTAAAATCAGCCATTTCTTTAAGAAGCCTGGGGTCCTTTTAGTGGGAAATGGTATTAGAGACCAACTGCATTGCTAGGGGTGTTCAGGGCTATTTTGGTGTCTTTGCTTCCTGGACCTTTCAACAAACAAAGTTATATGCATACACGTAGCTACAAATATAGATACATCTATACCTGTATATGAACATAAACAAATATGTACACACATAAACATATTTTAGAAATTACTAATTCCCACTGATACCTTCAAATTTCAGTCCAGCTCCAAGGGGTTCTTATTTGTCTCTCCCGTTGTATATTTCTGCATCCCTTTTTTCACAGTGAGAACCCTGGGTCCAAACCACATCAATGCATTTACTCTATTTGCTGAATCTTGAATTAATGTAAAATAACTTTGGAATTGCTTTACCCATGCTACATCAAGAAATAAAATTGCTTTAAAATTTCAAGATTTGTTTGCACTTCTTCCCCAATCCTACGTTATCACATCCTAGACTGAGATTACAGAGTCCAAACTGTGTCATAATTTACTTAGATCAGTTCCTCTTTCCTTTTTTTTCCCCACGTAGTATGTTTATTGTATTTATTCAAGCAAGCAAGGCGTATTTGGTTCCAAGTATTTTTTATTAATAAAATTGAATTTTTTGAATATGTAAGATATTAACATGTTTTCAGAAGTCAAACTATACAAAAAAATTATATTCAGAGAACTGTGACTCCTTCGTATATCCCTTTCCCCCACCCCATCCATTGTAGAAAACAACTTCATTGTTTTTCAGTTTACTTTTCCTGTTTATCTTCTTTTAACGATAAGCAGATATATGCGTGTTTTCTTATTTTCCCTTCTTTCTTACAAAAAAGTGACATACCATATGTGCTGCTTTGCTGTTTTCATTTAGTATCTCCTGGAAACGACTCCACATCGGTTAATAGAGATTTCCTTATTCATTTGTATAGTTGCACTGAGCCCCATTGTGTGTATACATGCCATCGTGTGTTAACCGATCTCCTATAGCTGTACGTTTAGATAGTTCCCAAATTTTGTAATTACAAGTAATCCTGTAATGAATAACCTTGTCACATATATTTTCAGATTGTTGGAGGTCTGTATTCTGGACAAATTCATAAAAGTGTGGTTGCTGTGTGGAAGGGTAAATGCATCTGCTAAACCCCCGCTCCACAAGCTTTGGGCCATTTTGCATTCAGACCCCAACTCCCCCCACCACCTAGGCCAACAACGTGTATTGTCCTCTGCGTCTTTGTCAATGGGATGGGTGAGAAATATTATCACAGTGTCGTTTTAAGTTGCATTTGTCTTATGAGTAAAGTTGAACATCTTTTAAATTATTCAGGGGCCATTTTTGTATCTCTTTTCGTGATTGCCTGTTTGGGTCTTTTGTTCATTTTTCTGTAGGATTTTTGGTCCTTTATTTCCTCAGTTTTTAAAAGCTCTTTATAAATGTGGTATATTAGCTCTTCATCTGTGAGGTATGCTATGGATATTTTCTCCCTGCTTGTCATTTGCTTTTATGGCCGTGCAAAAGTGTTGTTTTACTAGCATGTAGTCAAATATATTGATCTTTTCTTTTATTGCCTCTGGATGTCCAGGCATAGCTTAAAAAATCCCCCCGCCAGCTATCTGCCAGGCAATGTAGTCGTCATCGTAAGCTTGCACCCCGACTTCCCAGCACAGAAGCCCTGGTCAGCTCGATGCAGACCACCTCATTTCTCAAACACCCACTTGGAGGTCTGGCTCATTCTGCCGATACTGGACATCTTTCTTCTGGTCATTCATAAAAAGAGCAGATCTTGTAAGGAGGAAGGGCTAGGCAGTGTCTGGGGGAATGGGAGCAATCTTCTGAATGAGGGAATACATCACTTAGGTCTTATTTAGAGAGCACGTGATCCCAGGGAACGAGCAGGGAATCAGCCTTCCGGCATGAGATCTGTTCCAGCCGCGGTCCCTTCCACCCCCTGGCACGTCCGGCACAAGGCAATGTGTGAGGCAGAGGCTGTGCCCATCCCGTGTCCTCACACTGCCAGCTCCTCCTCTCCAAAGCCCCCCGGCTGGGCTGGATGCAGAGTCTTGGCGGGGACTGTGCTGGGGCCAGATTCGCCCTTGTCCCTGCAGAAGCAGAATCCTGCTTCAGTTACAACGTGTCAGGGAATGGAAGGGTGCTGAGTCAGATCAAGCAACCTTTTCTTACTCCACCCCAGGGGTCTGAACAAGGCACAGATAGAGAAGGCACCTGGGCTGGCCTGCATGTCTTTACCAGTTTGCCAGAGATCATGAACTCTCCTCCCCCAGAGGTGTTGGGACATCCCAGTTCCTCAGCCACTTGATTCTGACCTCCATCCTTCTTTGCTCTGCTTGCTGTCAGGTCACCTGGAGCTCAGGTGGGCTGACTTGGACCCAGGGGCGGGGGTGGGCGCAGGGTGTGGGGACAGTAAAAGAATGGGGCAGCTGGAGAGGGGTGGGCGTGGCTCCCCAGCCTGGGTCTGACAGCTCTGGCTCCATCACAGTGAGGTCGGCCGCTGGCGACGGAGATGCGCTGTGTGTTACAGAAGAGGAGCTGGCAGCCGACGACGATGAGGACATGCCGTCCTTCCCATGCACACAGGAGGGTAAGGGCTCCGGGCTGACCCCAGGCTGGGGACAGACTTGTCTGTCCGCATGGCTTC